>NC_090321.1:127359151-127690369 GCF_040869045.1 Eurosta solidaginis
GCATCGCTCAGTGCCGCTAACATTCGTTACAATATATATATATACTAGAAGACCTGGCAGACTTTGTTCAGCCCTAAATTTGGCCTATCTGCATACATTTTAATAAGCTTTTTCCGTCTGACTCTGCCGCCCCCACATTTAAGCCTTCTTCTTATGTCCCCAGAACACCATCTACATAGTGAGGCGAGAATACTCCCCATCAGGGAGAGAAATGAGATGCTAACCAAACAGTTCCAGAAACCTGGGCATCCAAACAGACATCTGATTGATGAGCCAACACCGCCAAGGGGCTTAAGGAGTCATCTCCGTAAGCATTTTGAGGATATACGGCACCTGAGAACCCAGCCGTATGAAGCAAAAAAACACAATCAGGTCCTTGGTGAACTCCACAATCAGGCGTCGGACCTTTATGCCGGGAATTGCTCCGTGAATCCAGTACTCAAAGAAAAGTACCCAAAACTTGTGGAAGATGAACGCATACTCCCCAAGGAAACGCGTGTCACTCTTGCTCAACTTCGTTCTGGATACTGTAACAGGTTAAACTCTTACTTATCCACAATCAACCCCGACATACAAAATGTATGCGCGCTTGCAATGTGTCCCCACATGACACCAATCATCTCTTTAACTGTAATGTGGAACCAACGCCTCTAACACCCCTTTCGTTATGGTCCACCCCTGTTGAAACAGCAAGTTTCCTTGGACTCCCGTTAGAGAATATTGATGACAGTTTGTGATCGGTCGCGGCTGTTAGGTTGGGCGAAGCACTGCTACAACAACAACAACATGAGCTCTACGAGCTATAGGCAGACATCAACATAGTCCAGCGAAATAAAACGCAGCGGCTGCGCTGGCTAGGCCATGTTATGCGAATGAATGATGATGATCCGGCCAAGAAAGTGTTTCTATCGGAACCCGCCTATGGAAGAAGAGGTAGAGGGCGGCCCCCACTATGTTGGAAGGACCAGGTGGAAAACGATTTAAACTCCCTTGGCGTGACCAATGGGCACCGGTTGGCGGAGCGAAGGAGCTACTGGAGTGCCTTGTTGGACGGCCATAGCCGTTTAGACGGTAAAGCGCCAATTAAGTAAGTAAGTTTATATCACAGTCCTAATTGTTCTAATAAAAGCGTGTTACATTGTGGTAGCAAGAAAAGGAGATTCTAAATGTTCTTAATTATACCACCAAATGTTAAGATTTAATAATTTAGGTGTAAAGTTTTAATGTTAAAAATATATAATTACGTACAATATGGAATTTTTTTGTCGCAAACGAAAAAGCCTAATTATCGTTAAAGGTTACAATGAACTTATAAAGTGTTATATTTCTTTGCAGAAAATTTATTTTTTTACTTTATAGTTAATTTTATTAACCAATAATAAAAGCTTATTTTTAACAAGTAAGGAAGGCTAAGTTCGGGTGTAACCGAACATTACATACTCAGTTGAGAGCTATGGAGACAAAATAAGGAAAATCACCATGTAGGAAAATGAACCTAGGGTAACCCTGGAATGTGGTTTTATGACATGTGTATCAAATGGAAGGTATTAAAGAGTATTTTAAGAGAGAGTAGGCCATAGTTCTATGGATGGACGCCATTTAGGGATATCGCCATAAAGGTGGACCAGGGCTGACTCTAGAATTTGTTTGTACGATATGGGTATCAAATGAAAGGTGTTACTGAGCATTTTAAGAGGGAGTGGGCCTTAGGTCTATCGGTGGACGCCTTTTCGAGATATCGCCATTAAGGTGGGCCAGGGGTGACTCTAGAATGTGTTTGTACGATATGGGTATCAAATGAAAGGTGGTAATGAGTATTTTAAAAGGGAATAGGCTTTAGTTCTATAGGTGAACGCCTTTTCGAGAAATCGCCATAAAGGTGGACCAGGGGTGACTCTAGAATATGTTTGTACGATATAAGTATCAAATGAAAGGTGTTAATGGGTATTTTCAAAGGGAGTGATCCTTAGTTCCATAGGTGGACGCTGTTTCGAGATATCGCCATAAAGGTGGACCAGGGGTGACTCTAGAATGTGTTTGTACGTTATGGGAATCAAATGAAAGGTGTTACTGAGCATTTTAAGAGGGAGTGGGCATTAGGTCTATAGGTGGACGCCTTTTCGAGATGTCGCCATTAGGGTGGACGAGGGGTGACTCTAGAATGTTTGTACGATATGGGTATCAAACAAAAGGTTTTACTGAGCATTTTAAGAGGGAGTGGGCATTAGGTCTATAGGTGGACGCCTTTTCGAGATGTCGCTATTAGGGTGGACCAGGGGTGACTCTAGAATGTTTGTACGATATGGGTATCAAACAAAAGGTGTTACTGAACATTTTAAAAGGGAGTGGGCATTATGTCTATAGGTGGACGCCTTTTCGAGGTATCGCCATTAGGGTGGGCCAGGGGTGGCTCTAGAATGTGTTTGTACGATATGGGTATCAAATGAAAGGTGGTAATGAGTATTTTAAAAGGGAGTAATCCTTAGTTCTATAGGTGGAAGCCTTTTCGAGATATCGCCATAAAGGTGGACCAAGGGTGACTCTAGAATGTTTGTACGATATGGGTATCAAACAAAAGGTGTTACTGAGCATTTTAAAAGGGAGTGGGCAATAGGTCTATAGGTTAACGCCTTTTCGAAATATCGCCATTAGGGTGGGCCAGGGGTGACTCTAGAATGTGTTTGTACGATATGGGTATCAAATGAAAGGTGGTAATGAGTATTTTAAAAGGGAGTAATCCTTAGTTCTATAGGTGGAAGCCTTTTCGAGATATCGCCATAAAGGTGGACCAAGGGTGACTCTAGAATGTTTGTACGATATGGGTATCAAACGAAAGGTGTTACTGAGCATATTAAGAGGCAGTGGGCATTAGGTCTATAGGTGGACGCCTTTTCGAGGTATCGCCATTAGGGTGGGCCAGGGGTGGCTCTAGAATGTGTTTGTACAATATGCGTATCAAACGAAAGGTGTTACTGAATACTTTAAGAGGGAGTGGGCATTAGGTCTATGCCTTTTCGAGATATCGCCATTAGGGTGGGCCAGGGGTGACTCTAGAATGTTTGTACGATATGGGTATCAAACGAAAGGTGGTAATGAGTATTTTAAAATGGAGTAATCCTTAGTTCTATAGGTGGAAGCCTTTTCGAGATATCGCCATAAAGGTGGACCAAGGGTGACTCTAGAATGTTTGTACGATATGGGTATCAAACAAAAGGTGTTACTGAGCATTTTAAAAGGGAGTGGGCATTAGGTCTATAGGTGGACGCCTTTTCGAAATATCGCCATTAGGGTGGGCCAGGGGTGACTCTAGAATGTGGTTGTACGATATGGGTATCAAATAAAAGGTAGTAATGAGTATTTTAAAAGGGAGTAATCCTTAGTTCTATAGGTGGAAGCCTTTTCGAGATATCGCCATAAAGGTGGACCAAGGGTGACTCTAGAATGTTTGTACGATATGGGTATCAAACAAAAGGTATTACTGAGCATTTTAAAAGGGAGTGGGCATTAGGTCTATAGGCTGACGCCTTTTCGAAATATCGCCTTTAGGGTGAGCCAGGGGTGTCTCTAGAACGTGTTTGTACGATATGGGTATCAAATGAAAGGTGGTAATGAGTATTTTAATAGGGAGTGGGCATTAGGTCTATAGGTGGACGCCTTTTCGAGATATCGCCATTAGGGTGGGCCAGGGGTGACTCTAGAATGTTTGTACGATATGGGTATCAAACGAAAGGTGTTACTGAGCATTTTAAGAGGGAGTGGGCATTAGGTCTATAGGTGGACGCCTTTTTTAGATATCGCCATTAGGGTGGGCCAGGAGTGACTCTAGAATGTTTGTACGATATGGGTAAATAACGAAAGGTGTTACTGAGCATTTTAAGAGGGAGTGGGCATTAGGTCCATAGGTGGGCGCCTTTTAGAGATATCGCCATTAGGGTGGGCCAGGGGTGACTCTAGAATGTGTTTGTACGGTATGGATATCAAATTAAAGGTATTAATGGGGGTTTTAAAAGCGAGTGGCCCTTGGATGTATATGTGAAGGCGTTTTCGCGATATCGACCAAAATGTGGACCAGGTGATCCAAAAAATCATCTGTCGGGTACTGCTAATTTATTTATATATACAATACCACTAACAGTATTCCTGCCAAGATTCCAAACGCTGTTGATTTCGCCTTGTAGAACTTTTTCATTTTCTTCTACTTAATATGGTAGGTGTCACACCCATTTTACAAAGTTTTTTCCAAAGTTATTTTTGCGTCCATAAACCAATCCAATTACCATGTTTCATCCCTTTTTTCGTATTTGGTATAGAATTATGGCATTTTTTTCATTTTTCGTAATTTTCGATATCGATAAAGTGGGCGTGGTTTTGGTCGGATTTCGGCCATTTTTTATACCAAGATAAAGTGAGTTCAGATAATTACGTGGACTAAGTTTAGTAAAGATATATCGGTTTTTGCTCAAGTTATTGTATTAACGGCCGAGCGGAAGGCCAGACGGTGGACTGTGTATATAAACTTGGCGTGGCTTCCACCGATTTCGCCCATTTTCACAGAACCGTCATAGAATCTATGCCCCTACCAAATTTAAGAAGGATTGGTAAATTTTTGTTCGACTTATGGCATTAAAAGTATTCTAGACAAACTAAATGAAAATGGGCGGAGCCACGCCCATTTTGAAATTTTCTTTTATTTTTGTATTTTGTTGAATTTTGACTTAATTTACTTATATACAGTAAAGATATTAAATTTTTTGTTAAAATTTGAATTAAAAAAAATTTTTTTTTAAAAAGTGGGCGTGTTCTTCATCCAATTTTGCTAATTTTTATTTAGCACATATATAATAATAGTAATAACATTCCTGCCAAATTTCATCATGATATCTTCAACGACTGCCAAATTACAGCTTGCAAAACTTTTAAATTACCTTCTTGTAAAAGTGGGCGGTGCCACGCCCATTGTCCAAAATCAAAAAAATTTTCTATTCTGCGTCATAACATCAACCCATCTACCAAGCTTCATCGCTTTATCCGCCTTTGGCAATGAATTATCGCACTTTTTCGGTTTTTCGAAATTTTCGATATCGAAAAAATGGGCGTGGTTATAGTCCGATATCGTTCGTTTTAAATAGCGATCTGAGATGAGCGCCCAGGAATCTACGTACCAAATTTCATCAAGATACCTCAAAATTTACTCAAGTTATCGTGTTAACGGACAGACGGACGGACGGACGGACGGACGGACATGGCTCAATCAAATTTTTTTTCGATACTGATGATTTTGATATATGGAAGTCTATATCTATCTCGATTCCTTTATACCTGTACAACCAACCGTTATCCAATCAAAGTTAATATACTCTTTGAGCTCTGCTCAACTGAGTATAAAAAAGTTTTTTTTCTTTAATTTTATTAACTTTACCTGTATGTTTGTTTGTAACTCTTCATTCGCTTCAACGCGCCTGCTGCCTTATTAACATGCTTTTATTATTAGTTAGCTTCACCTTATTTGTAATTACGTAAGGGTCATATCGAGACCCTTCCGGGATCATTTCTGGATGGTTATCGGTATTCGTCCGGGATCCCGTCGGAGTCATTTCGGTTCTTTTTCGGGACTATTTCGGGATCATTTTGGTACTTTTCCGGGATCATTTCTGTATATATTTCGGGATCCGTCCGGGACCCTGTCGGGGTTATTTTGGGACTTTTTCGGGACTATTCCGGGATCATATGGGGATCCTTCCGGGATCATTTCGGGACTATTTTGGGACCCTTCCGGCATCATTTCTGGATCGGTCTGGATCTGTCCTGCATCGCGTCGGGGTAATTTCGGGAATTTTTATGGACTATTTTGGGATCATTTGCGTACCCTTCAGAGATCAATTCTGGATGCTATTCGGGATCCGTCCGGGATCCCTTCGGGGCCATATTGGAACTTTATTGGGCTATATCGGTATCATTTTGGGACCCTTCCGGGATAATTTCCGAATGATTTTCGGGATACGTCCGGGGTCCCGTCGGAGTTATTTCGGGAATTTTTCGGGACTATCCCGGGACCATTTGGGGATCTTTCCGGTATCATTTCTGGATGAATTTCTGGATACCGCCAGGTTCATTTCGGGATCATTTGAGGACCTTTCAAAGATTAATTCTGGATGGTTTTCGGGATCCGTCTGAAATCCCGTCAGGGCCATTTCGAAACTTTTTCGGGATCAGTTGGGGACCCTTCAGAGATCAATGTTTGATTGTTTTAGGGATCCGTCTGGGATACCGTCAGGGACTATTTCCGGTATCCCGTCGGGGTAATTTCGGTACGTTTTCGGGAACATTTTGGGACTCTTCGGGGATCGTTTCTGTATAATTTTCGAGGTAATTTCGTGACTTTTTCTATATTATATCGGGATCATTTGAGAACCCTTCAGGCATCATTTCTGAATGTTTTACGGGATCCGTCCGGGATCCCATAGGGGTAATTTCGGGCCTTTTTCTCTACTATTTCGGGGTCAAATGCTGGATTCTTCAGAAAACAATTCTGGATGGTTTCGGGAGCCGCCCGGAATCCCGTCGGGGTAATTTCGGGATTTTTTGGGACCCTTCCGGGATTCATTTCTGGATCCGAGCGGGATCCCATTGGGGTAATTTTGGGATTTATGGGGACTATTTCCGGATCATTTTGGAGGCCTTCCAGTATAATTTCTGGATGGTTTTCTGTTCCCTTCGGGATCACGTCATTGGCACTTTTTCAGTCTAGAATCATGTCGTTGTCATTTCGGGACTTTTTTGGGACTATGCCGAAACCTTTTGGGGACCCTTCCGGGAGCATTTCTGGATGGTCTTCGGAATCCGTCTCCGATACCGTCGGTTCATTTCGTGGCTTTTTCTAAATAATTTCGGGATCATTTGGGGTCCCTATCAGGTTATCATCTCAATTAGTTTTTTTTTTTTTTTACTATATTACAAAAATAAAATACATTAGACAGAAAAAAAAAATTTAAAGAGATAACTTGATAAGCAGGCTAACGTGAACGCCTATATATTTCATTTTCTCCTTGGGTACGGAGCCGCGGGTAGAGGCTAGTATATTATAAATGGGAATGTTTGGATGTTTGTGTGTCCAGACGTTTGAGTTTGTGCCTCAATCACGCAAGGACGGCTGGACGGATTTGGATGAAATTTATCAAACGTATAGTCAATAGTCTAGAAGGATCTACTAGCTATCTTTTCTTAAAAGGGGGGAGGTCGTCGCCCCCAAGCAACAGTTATAATTTAATTATTGTATTTTTCGTCTTTGTGACTGAATCACGCCAGAACGGGTTCACGGATTTTAATGAAATTTGGGACACAGATAGACAACAGTCTACTGGCAAAATTTTTTCAAAAATGGGAAGGGGCGGGGTCCCACCACCCTTCGAACAATTACTTTTATAATTTTTACACATTATAACTTTACGTTTACTGATCTTCACCAATATTACAAACTAAATAGGTCAAATAAGTCGAGGGCTTGCAAAATGAGCAGTGACACCCACAGTCTCCTCTATTTCTGTATCATTTTGGAACCCCTCCGGGATCATTTCTGGGTAGTTTTCGGGATCCGTCCGGAGTCCAATCGTAGTAATTTCAGGACTTTTCCTGGACTATGTCAGGGTAATTTCGGTACCTTAACGGGATTATTTCTGGATGGTTTTCACCATCGGACCAGCATCCCCTCCATAACTCGAGAACGGATAGAAAGATTGCCATGAAATTTTTAGGAAATATGCAGGGAGGATAGATGACGGTTATTTGATTTTGAAATCCCAAATCGGTTTAGCCATTCTTGAGTTATGATTTTTTTTTTAGAAAAAATTCAAAATTTGAAAAAAAAAAATAAAAAGAAGTATACATTTTGATTGTGACTCCATAACTCGAGAACGGCTCGACAGATTGCCATGAAATTTTTAGAAAATATACAGGAAGGAGAGATGATGGTTAGTTGATTTTGAAATCCCCAATCGGTTTAGCCATTCTTGAGTTATTCATTCATTCATGCATTTCATTCATTCATTCATTTTTTTCATTATTATCCTGTGCAATCTTAAATTTATACAATTCATGAAACAGAAGTATACTTATATATATAAAATTAGCAAAAGATAACAGTTAATGGTGTTTAGTGTCCAAATAACAGGACAGAGATAACACCATTTCCTTAAATAACTATAAATCTATGTTGTACATTGTGGGGTGCAATACAAAATCTATGTAATGAAGAAAAAATATTTACAGAAGTTGAAGAATTAAACAAATTCCAATTTACAAGTGTGCTTACTACGAAAGAATTATACAGAAGTAGTGAAAGACAAAAATATAATGAAAATACTAGTAATTATATTATATTATATTATATTAATTAATTATAAAATTTGTTAAATTTTAAAATTTTTAAAGGGAAATACTTTACGTAACAGGCCGCAACAGAACTTCTATATCATCATGATTCAAACAAAGGAGCCATAATTTCACCTCCTTCAAGAAAACGGATATTCCCCTAATGCTTTGTATAGCTTCGGGAAGCTTATTGAAAACCATGCAGGACACTATTGTGTAGAAGTTGCGAAACAGGGTGGTACGAGAAGCAGGAACTACAACATTTGAATGTGAGCTGCTTCTTAGCCTTTGTGGGGGGTATATTGGACTACGTAGATACCCACACCTCATAAAAAATATTTTTAAAACTTTATAGAAATACAAGTGCCACACAGGCAGAATATTTAACCGTTTAAAAAGGTTCATAGTGTGTGATAGGCGGTTCGCGTTACATATTCTTCTTATGAGACACTTCTGCAGAATTAAGAGCGGACGAGTTTTACTATTATACGCACTTCCCCAGCAACTTATACCATATTGTAATTTAGATTGTACTAGTCTAAAATACACCATTTTCAGCACACTGCGTGAACATAGTTATTTAAGACGATAAAATGAGCGCAGAGTGGATAACAGATATTGTTTCATAGTAGAGATATGGGACGACCAACTCAAATTTTGATCTATTATAACACCCAGGTACTTAAAATTGGATACCACTTCGATCTTAAAGCATTTTCCGTCGCAGTTAAATTCAGGTGCATAGCCAACTCGAGACCCCTGATCAATACAAGTATGAGTATTAATTTCATACCGCATACAACTTGCAGAATGAAAAGTAATATCACTGCTTGGCACTTCCTTGCCTGAGAGGCTGAAATACATCAGCTTGGTCTTATTGCTAACAATCAGCTTATGAGAAGCGAACCATTGCCTCAGCAGGTGGACATCATGATTTATATCCGCAAAAAGATTGAATGCATTGTTTGTCGCATATGCAATAGCCAAGTCATCTGCAAAAGCAGTGACTTTACCCAGGAAAGGTATTGAAATTATAGAATTTATATAAATTAAAAATAAAACTGGACCAAGGACTGAACCTTGAGGAACCCCCAAATCCATCGATCTAGCTGTGCTTAAAGAATTGTCTATTCTGACCCTTTTTATTCTTGTATTTAAATATGATTTAAACCAATCAAGAACATTTCCACGGATGCCAGCTGAATATAGTTTACTTAGAAGAATATTATGGTCAACCATGTCAAAAGCTTTTGTTATATCAACAAAAAGACTACCACAATACTTTCTTTCGTCCATGGACTTATACATAAAGCAACATAGGTCAAGAAGAGCATCTTCAGTAGAAGCTCCTGACCGGAAACCGAATTGCATAGGACTGAAATATTTAATTTTTTCCAAATAGGCCATGACCCTACACTTCACAGCTTTCTCAAAAACTTTCGAAATTGATGTCAAAAGAGAAATAGGTCTGTATTTGTTCTTATCTTTCCTATTTCCCTTCGTATATAGTGGTAAAACAACAGCACATTTCAGATCCTCAGGGAATACTCCTGAGACTATACTACAATTAAATAAATACTTTAAAATGTCAACAACATAGAGAGCAATCTTTTTTAACATGCGATTCGAAATATTGTAATTTCCAGATGAATTATTGTTTTTCAAAGAGTTTACTAACCTCAGGATCTCTGTGCCAGAGATAGGATCAAAAAAGTAGCTACTTCCTGGAGAAGTATTTCCAGAATCAAAATGGTTGATGTTACATGTGCAGCTAATAGGGCTATTATTGGGCAAGGAAGTTTTTCCGATTGTAGCAAAAAAGTCATTAAAGTGATTAGCAACGTCCACTGGGTGAGAAACATCCACCCCGTTGATATCTAAAACAATAGAATTAGCATTGGTGACCGAATTCCGATGAAGGATGTTATAAACTACATTCCATTCTTTTTTAAGGTCACCATATGCAGCTATTAGCCTATTTTTATAAAAAAGTTCCTGACTTAAACGAGTTTCTTTATGCAACCTGCTTGTAAGACGGTTCACGCGCTTCCGGAGATGACTGTTACTGGAATGTTTGTAACTTTTAGCTCGTATTTTATTTTTTAGCTTAATTTTTTTTAAGTAAATTATGGTTAATCCAGGGCTTGAGAATCACATCCGAACGCTTTGGAAAATTTACAGAACTGGATTTACTTAAGTGAGCTTCAAGCGTAGACAAAAATAAATTGTACGCATTGCTTATGTCCTGTTCTGCGTAAATATTTTCCCACTTTTCATAACGAAGTGATATCAGAAGATCTCTGAAATTAATTTTCCTGACAGCTGTCATCCTTTTACGGTTATTATTACGAATAAAATTTAAACAAGTAATTTGCAGACCGATCATACAATGGTCGGAAACTCCCAGATCAAGGTTTAAAGCCACACATGGGCAAAAAGTAGAATCATCGAAGCGTCCGTATATATGGTCTAAGCATGTGCCAGAGTCAGGTCGAGTAACACATTTAATAAACGATGACAAACCATGACTTGCCATTAACTCAAGATGATTATCTAAAGCAGAGTTGTTGCCGAGTAAATCAATATTGAAATCTCCTAAAATAACTAGATTTGTTGTTTTAACCTCTTCTAAAAACGATGAAAACTCTTCATAAAATGAATGTAAGGGAACAGAGTGAAGTCTGTACACACAAACGAGGCTCAGTAGCTTATCACATACTTTCATATATATTTTCATAATATCCGCACTGGTAAGAAAGAGTCGTGTTACCTCGCACTCATACTTGGTATGAATAAAAACTCCAACACCACCAGCTGAGTACGAGTCGTTGGCATTAGCGAAAAGGGAGTAATAAGGAATACGGTAATCATCCACTTCATAGGAGAAAATCCAAATTTCCGATACAAAAACTATAACTGGGAGATAATCAAAGGCCTCCAGGTTTAAACATAATGAATCAAAATTCTGACGCAGACTTCTCACATTCTGATGTACGATAGTTAAAGTGTTTGTTACTCCTGATAAAATATTTGGTTCGTTTACTACGTTTATGATAGGGCTGTAATCTATAAAAAAATGTCTACTGTTCATTTAAAAATTTATTAATTAAGTAGACAGATCAGCTAGATCTTCAAACGTATTTATTACAACAGCTCTATCATTTTCGGTCTTTCTTATATGTAATCTTGAATTCTTGAACCACAAATACTTAAAGTGTTTCTCCCTTTTAATCTTACTAGCAGCTGAAAATAATGCGCGGTTATAACCGGTTAAGGAGTTATTGATATAAATGTTTTTAATATTGTTGTTATAATTTGGAAATAAAGAAGTATTTAGTTTCTTACGCGCAGTCCTCTTGGCCAACATAATTTTCTTCTTGATATCATTAGATTTGAATTTTATTAGAATATTATAAATAAAATTATTGCCCGACGAAGATTCGCTTACGTTTTTTCGCTTAAAGCTAAATTCCTCTATTTCTTCCTCCGAAACCACTACATCCAATGCATCCCTGAAAATTTTGTCAACACATTCTTTGGCATTTTCTTTATTTGCAATCGGCACTCCCACTATTACAATTGTATTTTCTAATAGCTTTTGCTCCTTCCAATTCAATTTGCTTTCCAGCTTTGATACCTTGGTTTTCAATTCTTTGTTCTCTTCCTTTAGCTGCTGCACTGTTGCTAGAAAGTCAATGTTCATTTGCTTAAGGTTGAGAATCTCTTCGTACAGAAGTTGAAGAGTTACATTGTTGTCACTGCTTGTTGCTTTATCCACTTCTTTCTCTGCATTACACTCTTTTTTTTTTAGAAAAAATTAAAAATTTGAAAAAAAAAGTTTACATTTCGGTCCGACCTAACGAAAAAAATCGATCCAACCTATTGCAAGTTAATTTCATTGACAACATACAAATGTTAAACAGATGAACCTGTCCAAATGCAAATGTTAATCAATCACTTTCTTCTAATGGTAACTATTGTTCACGCCTGCCTTTTCAACATATCTTCGTTAAGTTAATAAATTGCATACATACAAACACACACTCCCACTCATCGCACGCATTAATGCTTTTGTTGTACAACGTAGCGTCACCGTCTTCGCTTTTGTTTTTCGCTTTTTTTTTTACCATTTTGCTACTATCGCATATTCCTCAATGCACTGCACTCCCACTCCCACTGCAGCAACATAATGCACATTCACCTGCACTAATATTACTTTGCCTATGTACTCTTCGCATTCATCGCTTATTTTGTCAACATTAAATAGCAGGACTTTTCCATGGAAAATTCCTAAACATAAATTCTGCTGCCTAAATTGAATTTTTTCTTAGCATGTAAGATCATTGAATTTGTAATCGTCAAAGAGTTACGACAAAATAAAGCCATATAAAAACCAAATTTCGTTTGCCTATTGATTTGGCATATATATAGATGTAGAAAACGCTCTATATATCTCCGACTATTATTAATTCAAAAAGTGATTTTAAGTGTGTTCAGTGCAAGAAAACATAGTTAAAAAAGATTTTTTCCATAATTTCATCATATGCATCAAAATGCCACCAACAAGACGATCAACTATAGGTCGACGTACGCGTAATTCTACCTATAGATTTAATCAAAGGAGAGCGCAAAGTGCAGAGGAACGCTCACAACAAAACCAAGTACAACAACTACGAAACGCACGTCGTCATAGATCGACAGATCCAAATCCATTAAATCCAGCATCGAGACGAACGACACGACTTTCACGTCGTGCAGTGCAAGAGATGGAATACGCTGCTTTCGCTTACAATAGCGAAAATGATTACAGTGAACATGCCAATATTGGTGGAATGACGGTGAGATGTCCACATTGTGATGCAGCCAAATTTCAGTGTGAAACGCCTGGCATGTGTTGTACTAATGGAAAAGTGAGACTACCAGCATTTGAATCTCCCCCCGATCCACTTCATTCATTCATTTTTGGAACGTCGCAAACGTCTAAGCATTTTTTGTCTCACATTCAAGAATACAATGCGGCATTTCAAATGACTTCTTTTGGTTCGACCAAAATTGTAAGAGACAATTTCATGCCGACGTTTAAGGTAATTACTTTATGCGGAATATCATATGAAAATTGCGATCTGAGCAGCAATTTTTTTGATGTGTTCAAGAATACGTATCCAGTATCTAATTACATTTCAAAAAAATATTACAGATTCAAGGTCAGATTTATCATCGAGCTGGATCCTTATTGCCGTATCCTGATGCTGATCATCAATTTTTGCAAATCTATTTTATCGGAGGTGCAGATTGTGAATTGGATCGGCGTTGCACAATTGCTGCGCATGCAAGGCGACAAATTATTTCTGAACTTCAAACCTTCTTACATCAGTACAATGAATTAATTCGATTGTTTAAAACCGCTCTCGATCGTATGTCATCCTATGATCACAGAATCATTATAAGGGCTGAAAAAACGCCCTTTGGAGAGCATGCGAGACGATTTAATGCACCAACAATTGATGAAGTGGCAAACTTTTCCACCAATCCGTTGTTGACATGTATGCGTAAATTGAAGCAGAACGCCTTAATTATCTTCGATTCAATCAAGTCAAATTACGATCGGAAGAATACATACACTTGCGAGATGCAATAGTGAATGATGGCAATGTTAATGATATCGGACGTTTAACAATTTTACCATCGACATATGTTGGCAGTCCGCGCCACATGCACGAATATACGCAAGATGCGATATCATACGTTCGCAAATATGATCGTCCCGACCTATTCATAATATTCGCATGCAATCCGCAGTGGTCTAACATAAAAAACAATTTATTTGATGGTCAGAATCCAACAGATCGACACGATATAACAGCACGTGTATTTCGACAAAAAGTAAGAGAACTGATGGATTTGATTATCAAATTGCGAACTTTTGGGGAGATGTGTTTCTGGATGTATTCGATTGAATGGCAAAAGAGAGGGCTGCCGCACGCGCATGTCCTGATATGGCTGGTTCGTAAAATAACATCCGATCAAATTGATATCATTATATCAGCTGAAATTCCAGATGAAATCAGTGATCCATAACTATTTGAAGTTGTAACGAAAAATATGATCCATGGCCCTTGAGGTCAGATAAATATGAATTTGCCATGCATGATCGATGGAAAATGTTCAAAACGGTATCCAAGAGCATTAACTTCGGATACTAGTACAGGTGCCGATGGATACCCGTTGTACCGACGTCGGTCACTGGAGGATAATGGCCATACAACAACAATTAAAATATGCAACCAAGACGTTGAAGTTGATAATCGTTGGATTGTGACGTATTCTCCACTATTGTCAAAAGTATTTCAGGCTGACATAAATGTTGAGTACTGTTATTCTGTGAAATCGATTAAATACATTTGCAAATATGTGAATAAAGGCAGTGATATGGCTGTTTTTGGAGTAACTGGTGACAATAGCATTGATGAAATAGCACAATATCAAATAGGGCGCTATATTAGCACTAATGAAGCTCTTTGGAGAACTTATTCATTTCCAATTCATGAGCGATATCCTGCTGTGGTTCATTTGGCTGTTCATCTTGAAAATGGCCAGCGAGTGTCTTTTACCGATGCAAATGTGCAGCAGAGAGCAGCACAACCACCAGCAACAACATTAACTGCATTCTTTCAATTGTGCGAAAGCGATAACTTTGCCAGAACGTTGCTGTATGCAGATGTAACGCAATATTTCACTTGGACTGCAAAGAAATGGCAACGACATAAAGAAGGAACACCTCTTGATGGCCATCCGGGTGTTTTTTTTGCAGATACCATGGGAAGATTGTACACAGTTCATCCAAACAATGCAGAATGTTGATATTTGCGATTGTTGTTAGTAAATGTTATTGGGCCACGTTCATTTCAACATTTGCGAAGAGTGAATGGTCATTTATGTATGACGTATCGTGAAGCATGCGAGCAATAAGGTTTGCTTGAATATAATGCGCATTGGGATTTAACGCTTCACGATGCATCGATTGCTTCTTCTCCACATCAAATACGTATCTTATATGCCATAATCGTGTCAACATGTTTTCCATCAAATCCTCTTGAACTGTGGAATAAATACAAACATTTTATGGCAGAAGACTATTTGATTCGAATGCGTAATCACACAAGAAACACTGATTTGCTGATTTCATTGGAAATGTATAATGAGGCATTGATAGCGATTGAAGATATGTGCCTTACGATTGCAAATAAAGGATTAGGGCAATTGGGTTTGTCACCACCCAATCGTCTAATGCATAATTTATTTGATCGAGAATTGCAACGTGAACAACAGTATGATCCCAATGAATTGCAAACATTTGTGAACTTGTATGTTCCCAAATTAAATGACCATCAAAAACATATCTATGATACTATCATCCAAGCGGTACAAAATGAAGTCGGTGGATTATATTTTTGGATGCGCCTGGTGGTACGGGAAAAACATTTGTGATATCACTCAATTTGGCAGCCATTCAATCGCAACGAAAAATTGCTTTGGCACTTGCTTCGTCGGGAATCGCTGCTACTCTATTGGATGGTGGACGAACAGTGCACTCTGCATTAAAATTGCCGTTGAATGTGCAGGTATGCTTATATTTATTGATTGATCACTTTAAAATTTAATCGATATTAATTAAAATGTAATTATTTTCAAATTAACAGGTGATTGAACATCCCGCGTGCAATATTTCAAGAAATTCTGCGATGGCAAAAGTTTTGCAACAAGCAGCAATTATTCTATTGGATGAATGTACAATGATGCATAAAAAATCGCTGGAAGCACTACACCGTCCAATGCAAGATCTACGTCAGAATCAAGAAATTTTTGGTGGTGCATTAATATTATTGTCAGGGGATTTTCGACAAATATTGCCTGTGGTTGCACGATCAACACCGGCGGATGAGATCAACGCATGTTTAAAGTATTCTCTTCTGTGGCGAAATGTGCAAAAATTGACATTGAACATAAATATGCGCGTTCAATTCGACAACGACCAATCTGCAGATCGGTTCTCGAAGCAATTGTTAGATATTGGCAATGGAAAAGTTCGATTCGATAAAACAAATGGATTGATTATATTGCCGAACAATTTCTGTACCATTCTCCAATCAACAGAAGAGTTGATTGAAAGTGTGTTTCCAAATATTGTTCAAAATTACAGGAATCACAATTGGTTGAGAGAACGCGCAATGCTGGAACCAAAAAATTTACACGTCAATGCATTCAGATTCAAGAAAAATTGCCAGGTGCAGTGACATCATATAAATCTGTTGATAACGCAATGAATGCAGATGATGCAGTGAATTATCCAATTGAATTTTTGAATTCATTGGGACCACCTGGTATGCCACCGCATTATTTGAATTTACAGGTTGGCTCATCAATTATTTTACTGCGGAATTTAAATGCACCAAAACTGTGCAATTGCACAAGATTAGTAGTAAAAAAATTGATGCCGAATTTAATTGAAACGACAATATTGACCGAAACAGCGAAAATTGAAATCGTACTCATACCACGTATTCCACTGATTCCAACAGACATGCTATTTGAATTTAAGCGTTTGCAATTCCCAGTGCTTCTATCATTTGTCATCTCCATCAATAAGGGACAAGGACAAACGCTTCAAATATGCGGATTAAATTTGGAGGAGCCGTGCTTTTCACATGGACAGCTATACGTGGCCTGCTCAAGAGTTGGAACTCAAAATTGTTTGTTTGTGCTCGTTTCCAATGGGCAAACTAAAAATATTGTATATCCAAATGTTTTGGATTGACATTAATAATTTTGAAATGCAATGCATTCATTTCAAAAAAAAATTTATAATCTTTCATTTCTTTATTTGGTTGGTTGCTACGGGGTCCGCTAGTATATTATGAATGGTAAAGATTGGTTGTTTGTGTGTCCAGACGTTTGTCTTTGTGCTTTATTCGCGGAAGAACGGCTGGACGGATTTGAATGAAATTTGGCACACATATAGCCAATAGTCTAGAAGGATCTACTAGCTATATTTTTTTGAAATGGGGAGGTTCCCGCACCCTGGGAACAGTCAGAATTTAATTATTGTACTTTTTCGTCTTTGTACCGAATCACGCTAGAACGGCTTCACGGATTTTGATGAAATTTGGGACACAGATAGACAATAGTTTACTGGCGAAATTTTTTTGAACATGGAAAGGAACGGGGGTCCGACGACCCTTCGAAAAATTACTTATTAACATGCGTGGTTCCAGGGGAGGGTGAAATGAATTTTGTATTTACTGTAATGTAATATATAATGCTAATCTACATAGTAGTTTCTTATCAAAAAACGGATTTTTACTAATTTTTAAATTTTCTTGTTTTTTACGTTATCACTATATAAATTTAAAAAAATGTTTCCTCCTAGAAGTGCTGCTGGAACCGCGCTTACTTTTTAATAATTTTTAAACATTACAGCTTTACGTTTACTGACCTTCACCAATATTATAAACTCAATAGGTCAAGTCCAGGGCTTACAAAGTGAGCAGTGACACCCATCGTCTCCTCACTCCCCTTCCCCTCTGTTGCAAAATCTATAAATTGTTATAACTCAATATAAATGCTCTCTTAAATATATAATTTTTTGTATCTGGCTCATACAGATCGAGATCTCCCTCCTTCAATTGTTTTTATTAGCATGCTTTTATTATAAGCTTTATTTGCTTTCACTTGGCTGTAATCAAATTTTGCAAGTTAAATTTGATACAATTCCCGGTGTCCGATTGAGCTGAAATTTTGCACACATATATAACCCCGATGATAATGCAATATTACTTTGAGAGAATTCGATAAATTAATCGACAACAGAGTTTTCGGTAAAGATTTGTATTCACAAGGGAATAAAAGCCTAAGTCCTCAAACACGCAAGTAACTTCGCTTTGTTTGTGTATGTAAAAAGCGTAGAAGTTAGGTTGTTATCGCTAAATGTTGCATACTTTTTGTTGCATACTATTCTGCGCACTTAATTTTGTTTTACAGATTGTTGGCGATGGAACAGAGCAGAGATCTGCAATGAGTAGTTGTAAACTGAACGCGACATCCCTGCAAAAATCATTGGATCATGTGGTCCACTGGAATACTTACCATTATACTCCACTGTAATGCAGCAATGGTCCAACTCATGTTTCTACACGAACATATTGTGAGCCGACCATTGCTCGTTTGTAATCACTACACGATGTTTATTGGACTGTGGGTACTCCATGGATTACTCTGATGTAATGCGGAGCTGGAGTATATGGTCCAGTCCTAGGACATCGCAATGTTAATTGGACCATATTTTTTGTATGAATTGTGGTTAATTTTGGAGCACTCGGTTGGTCCATAGCGAGTACTCCATACATGCATGCATGGAGTACTCGCGATTTTTGCAGGGATAGGCAAAGTCACAATAAAATATGATTTTAAATTAGTTAACACTCGAATAGAAGAACTTGACTGTTTAAAGATGACTTCGAAGAAAACTTATAATGTTGATGCATTAAATTAATAGATAGAATGAGAAACGTTACAAACAACTAAGCAAGTAATTTAAACAATATTTACCCTACTAAAAATTAAAAAAAAAAACTCATATTTAAATTAAATTTAAGAAAAAAGCTTTTCTAAGAACAAGCTTCTATTACTTGTTAATAAAACGAACTAAAAAGTAAAAAATAAATTTAAAGAAAAAAAAAAGTTTTTTAAAAATAAGCTTTTATTATTGGTTAATAAAATTAACAAAAAGGTAAAAAATAATTTTACTGTAAAGAAATTTAACACTTTATAAGTTCATTGTAACCTTTAACGATAATTAAGCTTTTTCGTCTGCGACAAAAAAATTTCATATTGTACATAATTATATATTTTTAACATTAAAACTTTACACCTAAATTATTAGATCTTACAGTTTATATCACAGGAGGGTGGAGCCGTGTGTAGAAATCCACGAAAGTGGGGAAAGCTTCTGACCGCCATTCACCTGGGAATGGCTAGAGCGATTCTTTTGCATGCGTTTCATGCAGCTCACTACTGCCGGTCGCTTGCGGCCAAGTAGCCTCTGGGTAGCCGCTTAACACCCGTTTAACGGTGAGCTAATGTGAGTAGGCGACAACCTGGCTAGGCCACTCTGACATAATCGGTTTAAGGGCTAGCCGGGGGAGATTTCATCGGCAGCGTCTGTACACTTCTAGGTGCGGCTGCAAGCGGCCGTCTGCCTTGGAGCAAGCGGATCGCTATATAAACGTGCAAGTAATAGTTTCACCCCCGCTGAGCGGGTTGTGCACTGGGCTTGGGACCCGCCACGTAAAATCATACTCCAATGAAATATAACAACAAGCCTCGGATAAATGCACTCTCTATTGATGACGACCATGGCAAACATTTGAAGGACAATGCACCTGGAACGTCCGCTCCCTGAATGGGATTGGTGCAGATGCCCGGCTGGTTGAAGTCCTCTTCAAAGCGAAATCTGACATGACGACCATCCAAGAAAGGCGTTGGACGGAGCAAGGAAGAAAGAAAATCAAAAATTGTGACATCTATTGGAGTGGCCATACCAATAAGCGCAGTTTCGGCGTCGGATTCGTGGTGGGAGAGAGACTTTGTCGCCAAGTTCTGGCGTTCGCACCTGTGGCCGAGCGTCTCGCCGCTATCCGAATAAAAGCAAAATTTTTTAATATATCATTCATCTGCGTCCATGCGCCGACAGAGGAGGACGACTAGGTGAAAGACACTTTTTATGAACAATTAGAACGCACATACGAGCGCTGCCCCCGTCATGATATAAAAGTCGTGCTTGGCGACTTTAATGCCAGGGTGGGCAAAGAAGGTGTTTTTGGCCCTAAAGTCGGAAAGTTCAGCCAACACAATGAAACTTCTCCTAACGGACTGAGGCTGATTGACTTTGCCGGTGCTCGAAATATGGTCATATCCAGCACGAGGTTCATGCATAAAAAGATACACCAAGCTACATGGCTGTCACCTGATCGAAATACTCGCAATCAGATCGATCACGTTGTTATAGACGGACGGCATGCCTCCAGTGTTTTAGATGTGCGCACGATCCGAGGACCTAACATCGACTCGGACCATTATCTCGTTGCAGCCAAAACAAAAAACACAAGGTGTTCGGCCGGTGTGCGTCTAATCCTGGAGAGGTGGGCGCACCGGGTCGATCTCAGCGGGAGTAAGCGGGTTGGAATTGAAAATAAGCAAATAGACGAGATTTCTCGTTATAATATATGTGATTTATTGGGTAAATGTAAAACTAGCAATAGTTACAATATTACCTGAATAAACGCAGAAATACGGCAGAGATCGCTGGCGGCAGATGTTAACTGGTTGGCTGTTGAAATCAAAGAGGCCGGTTGTATAGCAAGCTACAACCGTTGACCCGCAAAATCCTCCGTTTTGGAGGGGAAAGGCACCCACACATCAACCCCGACATGCATATGCATGAGTGTTGACAAAAAGCACACATACACGTGCATGTGCATGCATGCACATGCATGAGGGTGATGGTGTGGGTGGTTATAAATTAATTCGAGTATCGAGTATCGATTTTCAGAGTTGCATTGGGGGGGTCGCAATCAGATGCGGAAAAGTTAGGCATCCTGCCTAAACATGCCGGCCCCCCTTGCGATACGCAACATCGTTTTCCGCCAATGACCTCCGCTGAAACGAGAAAAATTATTATAAGATTTTCCGACTTGCTTAGCCTGCCACCTGAGCTAAGATGAAAGAATTAGCGGTTATGAACAGTGAAGTGAATATTTCTTGCCATTGAATTATACATAATTCTTAAATATAGAAATTCAGAATGTAACATTTGTATTGTCGATGGCCAGTAAGGCTGGACGAAGAGGCCGAGGTCTCCGTTCCAGAGTGGCACCATTTTTTGTTATTGTTTGGTTTTTTTTTGTCGTTCCGGATGGAGAGGCCGAGGTCTCCATTCCAGATTTGCGGTTTTTTTTTGTTGGTTGGACGAAGAGGCAGAGGTCTCCGTTCCAGACTCGAAGGTTTTGAGGTTTTTCTGGGCTGGACGAAGAGGCCGAGGTCTCCGTTCCAGCGTATAACGTGTCGTGTCGCTCTCAGGGCGACTGTGGCATTTTATGGATGTGCCAGGGCGAGTGGCCGTGAGGTTGGTTGGGTGATGCGCGTTTTCGCCGCAGCGCATGTATTTCGTCAGTTGTGTATTATATTATTACCCTACAAAACACCTGGTAACAAACCTACCCACGCCCATGCAAAATGTGACTACGAATATAACCTGTCACCGTAAAACGACTAGTCAAATGACGTGGAGTGACGAGAGCGTTTTTGCAGAATAGTTAGTGCTGTGATTTCGAGCAGCTTATATATTTCAACATAACCAGCAAGATTGCGGTGTGTGTGAGGTTGGAGCGGACGTGATTCCAAGCCACCCGCGCAAAATTACTTGGTTTCGTGATACGCGTGGTGTTTTATTAACAAACGTACGTTAAACTATATGAATAAACCGAGTTTAAAACGAACCGTAGAGGCTGACGACGGTATTGATTTAATTTTGTGCGACAGCTCATGACGAATAGCGAACATCGTAATTAAATTCAAAAATGTACCAACTGCCGGTGCTTACATGCAGATTGGCGATGCGTTCTCCGCAACGCGTTCTATCTGCACGTACCATTCTGAGATTGCATGCAACCCTGTCGTGTATTTCTTGGTTAGCTGACAGCTGGTATGGTGAATTTGTGGTGTGCGAATATATAGATATATACATATATGTACTTGCTTGCCCTTGAAAAAAACTAGGTCACTGGGGCAGTAGCACACTAGGCCGGTAGAAACAGTTGACTTTTTCCCATTTCGGGATTTTGTTGTGTCGGGATTCTTTTATTTCGGGACCCGGATTGCTTTTGTACCGAGCCCTTAAAATTACTGTTTGTGATGTTTGTTGTTGAAAAACAACAAGTCCTGCCCCCCAGCCAGAAAGCAGGCAGTACCGACGGCAAAAAAAATCAAAAGGAAAAAATAAATTTTTTTTTTTTTTTTTTGGTCCTTTTTTTTTGTTTGTTTGTAGATGCGAGCAGTTAATTTGTAGGGAGGTGTTCGCCTTTATTTTTTTGTGTGTAAGTATTTTTTGGGACTGCCCGGGTCAAAAAAGCCGATCCCGATTTTGCTCCTTTTGCGGGTGTTCGGTACCAGTGTGCGTCACTTGATGCAGCACTAATATGATATGCCGAAACAAGTGGGCATACATACATACATATGTACATACGTTGGTTACAAATATGCCAACGGCAAAAAGACAAAGCAAATGGACATTCATTTCGTGTAGAGAATGGAATTGAAGTAAACGGTAAATAACTTTGCCGTTTCTTTCATTCATTTCATTTTTATGCGTGGCTGGAGTAAAAAGGGTAAGTAGACGATAATTTTTAATTTTCCTAATACTAATCATGTTCCTTTTATTTATTCTAGATTAGCTTTTATCAAGTTTGGAATACGGTCTTGCCTCTTTCGGTACTGCAGTTATCATTAATTTGGAACCTTCATTTACTTGGAATTACGCCGACCGGTCGATAGTAGAAAGAGAAGAAACTGCAATTTTGGAAGGTACATTCTCTACCCCTAGTGTGATATATGTATTTAGATTTGTATCCATACATCTCCCCCGGTTATTGCATTATATGATTGCTTTAATGGATTTCATGAAGCGCTGGCATGGTGGACAAGGGTGTAGTGTATATAGGTGCGCTGTAATCGCACGAAAAAATGCTTAAATTTAACTTGGCATATTTGAGTTTACTTACTAGTGGGGTTATTCGTACATATCATGTCATATGTTCGTAATGAACATTTTTTTTTTTTTTGGGTTCCATGTGCACTGTATGAAGTACGAAAGATGCGTGATATTTATGGACAGATCTCTACTGCACATGGAATAGTGAAGGGTAAAAAAGCTTCATTTTGCGAAATGGACTACCTGAGTAAACGGAGCACAATTGATCAAATTTTGGAACAGTTAGTTGTAGACATACCAACATATATATTGATTATGGAAAATCTCTCTGACTGCGTTGACGAAAGTTGGGTCGAAAGGAGTTTAAGTTCTGTTTCAAATTAGCAACGAGCCAAATCAATAGCGTAATTGTTAGGCTTTTTGATCATAGGGCTACGCTTCGTGATTCCATTAGCAACGTATGTAAGCTGGTGCAAAGGCACGAATTGACATAATCACTTATCGATTTAGGGCTCTTGGAATCTTTTAATGTCTTAGAGCATGAGCTAAAGCTAGCCGATCAAGATAATAATATGGAGGAAGATACCGAGAGTTTAACGATGGAACGTAAACACTCATATGATTACAAAAATGTTAAATTGAACTTGACCAAACATTTGTGTGAGCCACCAATTGCAGTGAACAGCTATTATTGAAAAATGCTGTACGACTTTTGCCTTCAACACAACTAGCGGGTGTGAAATTCGAAATTCACACTAATATGCAGAATAATGTACTGCTGGCTGGCATAACCATATTCGATAAGGACCTGAAAATATCTAGCAAGTGGCCATTTAGTGAGACTTAATAGAACATACTCATTGGATTCATGGGTTTCGTCACCTAACATAATTAAATTTTAATGGATTGCGAATGCAAACCCTTTTAACCCTTCCATGCAGACCTCATCACTTTATAGAGCTTGATGGATATGTATAAACATGCGTTTGGTCCTTTATATAAAGGCATACGCATTAAGTCATACGTTGTCACAATTTGTATAGATGCAAAGCTTAGTATGTAGAAGTTCATCTTCGTGAAATAAACAGAAAAATTTTGCGTTTAAATGCTATTCTAAAGCGTATAGTGTTTAAACATTCTTAACGAATTTCTTAGAGATCACGTCAAGATCCTGCTCCTTGTCTTTTGTATAGCTCAATTCGATATGCGATATATACAAGAGATAATTCCCTTTCAGTTTAACTTTAAATATTTTCTGGTTGTAAGTATGAAATATTAACTGTAGCGACGAATCTGTATATGTGTAGATGCGTTTCTTTTCGATCCCACAATAGTTTTCCTCTTTATTCTATATTTAATGTTGGAGCACATTTTACATTTGTTGTAAAAATGGAGATATGTACATTAATATATTTTTTAAACTATTTTATATCATATTTCTATTCCGTATCACGCAGGATGAGCTGATATATGTATATTGTTTGAAAATTTAATATATTTTTAGTTACATATGTATGTGTATCAACACAGAATTTGTTTATAGTGTAAAATCTTATTTCTTCATTGATGGTTATAATTTTGTGGTTGCATTATTCTGCTTTGCTGCTACTGTTGGTTTTTTTTTTTTTTTTTTAAACGTGGCTATTAGATGGCGGTTTTGGGTGTCATCCTTCGTGTGGCTCCTCTCGCCACTACCAACTAAGGGAAACTTTGCGTCAGTCTGCTACTTCCCCCCACCAGTGGTAAGGGGTAGCAGATACTGGGTGAAGTAATATAATGAAGTGATTAACCCTTTTTTTTGTTAAACCTCGTTCAAGTCTGGCACTTCCCGACACCAGTGGTAAGGGGTATCAGATACTGTTCGAGGTAAGGGAACCTTTTCCCACTTTCCATTTCTCCCATGAGCCTTCTACGCATGATTATGCAGATTGCCCCAAATACTGGCCATAGTATTTTTTTTTTTGTTTCCAACCAGCCAATTGTAAACTGAGACGGTTATAGTAAATGTACATGTGGCCCAGACGTAATCCTGTATCGATTTGCAGGTTACTTGGTGGATGATAATACCATGTCCGTAACGGAAGACTATTCGGTGAAACGCATTGTAGCCAAGCGCACGGAGAATGGCCGCACTGAATACTGTATCGAGTGGGAAAATTCATGGGAGCCGGCGGAGAATGTGAATTGCCCGGAACTTATTTCGGCATTTGAAGAATCGCTGACTGCCAAACAATGTAAGACACGCTCAACTACTTCGCCAGTCAGCCTATTTATTTCTTTTTCTTTTTACTCTCAGTTGAACGAAGAACTGGTGGTGAAGAGCGAGTTAACTGTCGGGCCACAGGGTTTTATCGGGCGCTTGAGCCCTCTGAAGTTTTAGGCGCTGCGGATGTATCTGGTGAGCTGATGCTCCTAATGAAGTGGAAGGGACTGAACGGGACCGACTGGGTGCCGGCCAAACAGGCCAATGTTGTATGTCCGCAACTCATCATAGAATTTTATCAGGCGCATCTAACCTGGGAGGGTGTCGCGGACGAGAACTATTCGCCACGGAACGAAACCTTCGAGTTTAAGTAGTGTCAGTGTACACAAATCTCGATTTTTTTTCAATTTAATGTTTATGAATAAAGTACAAAATTAAATCAATTTAAGGTTTATAGATAGAGTACAAATGAATGAAGGTAGTTTTAGGTTTAGCAGAGAAATTAATAGATATCGTGCCGAACGTGGCGGATGTGAAAATGGGGCCGACATCTCTGATTTCTTTAATTTAATATGTATTAAAAAAGGAGACAAATTAAGTTGAAACTGTGAATTTTAATATAACTTTATCGTGCCGAACGCGGTTTATTTGAAATTATATTAGCTTGTTATTTATTTCATTGATTAGTGGGTTGAGGGGTGCATGGAGTGTTAGCCAAACCGTAATGAAGGTAATCTTTCTTAACCTTATCTACGACACAGGCCTGTCAATAATCAGAAAGATGTTGTTTGTTGTAGAGAGATCCTGCCACCTCGAATCGTGAGTGTAAGTACCTATACATATCTCTACATCGGTTTAAAAATATTTGTCATCAATGCCCCCCTTTTTTCGTAGGCCAGCTGGTAAGGGCGGTTGATGAAAAGGATACCCAGTTCAACGACCGTCAGGAAAGGACAGAAAAACTCCTGCCTCTGCATAGTATAAAGACGAAGGACTCGAAATGGCACCTCGCAGCGCTTTGGCGAAAGTTCAAGCAGAGTAGACTAACATGTGAGTAATTGCCTGTTATCTGTAGATATTTGTTGTAGACCATATTATGTCGTTGTAAGTGTGGGAAAGCTTTGACTTCACAGACCGTTATTAGCTGGGGGGATTTTTTTCTGAGACGAAATTCCGATTGCATCCACGCATTTTTTTTTTTTGGTTGTGTGATGTGGGGAGTTTGAGAAATTCGGTTGCCTTCGTGCTTCTAGCCGAGTGCTGTTGTGTTCTGTGATCCGCGCTCGGGGTGAGCGAGTGAACTTGGGTTGATTTGTTGGGAATTTAAGAATTATAAAAGGCCGAAGGCCCTTAGCTTCTGTGGCAGATCCTGGATCTGCGTTAGGGTTCTGGTGTCCTCGCTCTGGGGAGCGGGTGAAATTGGGTGTTTTTGGTGTCCTCGCTCTGGGTGAGCGAGTGAATTCGGGGATTTTCTGGTGTCCTCGCTCTGGGGAGCGGGTGAAATTGGGTGTTTTTGGTGTCCTCGCTCTGGGTGAGCGAGTGAATTTGGGGTGGTTTTTTGCCAGGGCCCCCCCGGTTAGTATGATTATGAAGCCTCAGTTTTGCTTTTTGTTTTGCGAGCTTTTGGTAAGCTCCCATGAGTCCTCGTGTCTCTAGCTCCCTTTCCCCATTGCCCACAAGTAGCTAGGTGTAGGGTTCCCCCTCCGGCAGACTCGGTACGAGACCGGGGGTGAGAAAAAAAAGAAAAATAAGATGTAGGATCGCCCTCCGGTAGGCTCGCACCCTCACGAGACCGGGGTGGTTGATTATAATTAGGGCCGCGGGAGCGACGCAAGCTTAGGGATAGCGGGGCATCACGGCGCGTGGTTGAACGCGTCTTTATGTCCCGCGCTCCCTTTCCCCATTGCCGTCGCGTAGTACGCCTTAGGTTTCCCCTCCGGTAGACTCGCACCCTCACGAGACCGGGGGGTTGATGATAATATATGGCTCGGGAGAAACACAAGCTTAGGGATAGAGAGACACGAAGACGTGGGTTCCTTAATATGCTTTCGATGCTATCACCAACCGTGGGCCTCTAGTTGTAGGTAGTCGGGGGAAATAGTGTTGTGGCAGATGGGCGATCTGATTAGGATAGTTGGTTGGCCTCGTTCCGGGTGAACGAGAGCTGGGTTTGATTTTTTTTTTGAACGTAGGTATATGGAGGAACGGAAGTGTTTGTTAGGAGCTCGTCACCTTCTCGCAATCCATATCTTCCGGGGGAAGAAGGATCAGTTTGACCAAAGGTCGTCTGACTTGACCCTTCTCGGTTTTGAGGTCGACTACGCGTACTCGGTCATCTTCGCCGGGGTGTACGTTGACAACTCGACCTAACCTCCATTCGTTGGGAGATAAGTTGTCCTCTTTGAGGACAGCGAGATCTCCTACTTTTATATTCTGTCTGGGATGCTTCCACTTCACTCGTTTGTGAAGTTCGGATAGATATTCGGTTTTCCATCGCTTGCAGAAAGTGTGATGGAGGGCTTTGAGTTTCTGCCACCGATTGATCATCGAGGCAGAGCTCTCACTAGCATCCGGCTCCGGCGGAGCCAGTAGATGGCTGCCAGTGAGGAAATGGCCTGGGGTAAGTGGCTCTAGGTCCGTTTGGTCATTCGACCCTGGGCTGAGTGGGCGCGAGTTGAGGCACGCCTCAATCCTGCACAAAAGGGTTTGGAACTCCTCCATGGTGTACTTATGGGGAGACGCGATCTTTTTGAAGTGGCTTTTGAAGCTCTTCACTCCCGCCTCCCACAAGCCGCCCATATGTGGAGCAGCGGCGGGAATAAAATGCCAGCTTAATGCTTGATGATTGTACTTTGAGACTGTTTTGTCTCGGCTTTCTGCCAGGAAGGCTTTAAACTCGGATCGTAAAGATCTTGACGCTCCGACAAAGTTTGTACCATTGTCGGAGTAGATGTTTTTCGGACATCCTCTTCTCGCGATAAAACGCGCAAAGGCTGCGAGAAAGCATAGAGTACTAAGGTCACTAGTGGCTTCTAAGTGGATGGCCTTAGTGGAGAAACAGACAAAAAGGCATACGTAGCCTTTTGACAGTCGACATCCCCTACCGCGGTAGCTTTTGATGTCGAAAGGCCCCGCAAAGTCTACCCCGGTATTGGTGAACGCGCGGGTAAAAGTAGTCCGTTCGCAGGGAAGGGTGCCCATGAGTTGGGACTGCGCCTGTTTTCGGTGAATAGTGCAGGTTTTGCAATTATGAATGGTTGCCCTAATCATGGTTTTGATGTTAGGTATCCAGTATTGGGTGCGTATCAGACGCAACATGAGTTGATTTTCCCCATGCAGACTTTGTTGATGAAACATTAGGACTGTAAGACGGGATAACCTGCAGTTGTATGGGAGGAGGATTGGGTGGCGTTCATGAAAGGCTAAGTCCTTTGACGCCCCGAGTCGCCCTCCTACCCGAATGATGCCATCTTGGTCTAAGTAGGGATTAAGTGAAAGTATTGCACTTTTCCCTGCAATTGGTTTTCCGGCCTTTAGATAATTATATTCGGAACTATAATGTTGTTTCTGATAGATTTTAATTAAAAGTCGTGTAGTGGCCTTAATTTCATCAGGGGAGATTAGGTGCGACATGACCTGGAATGAATTTTTTGTTTCGGGGTGGGTTCTTCGGTAGAACCTCATAACGTATGATAAGACCCGTAGAGCCCTAGGTAGGTCGGAAAAGCGTTGAAGAATATCGGTAGGATTGACGGTTGTTGTTGCGCAGGTCTTTGCCCTCTTTTCCTCTACGGAGGTGATGTAGTCACTTTCTTGTGCTGGCCATTGGGAAGTGTCTTCTTGCAGCCAAGAAGGTCCCTGCCACCACAACGAATTGTTGACCAATTCAGACGCAGGTAATCCTCTGCTACCTAAATCTGCTGGGTTAGATTCTGAGTTTACATGTAGCCAGTCCCTATTTCCGACCATGTCGATGATCTTGGTGATCCGATGTGCGACGAAAGTGGACCAGGAACACGGCGGTTTCCTTATCCATGCGAGGACGATAGTTGAATCCGTCCAAAGGTGAACTCTCACTGGTCCCAACTTAAGGTTTCTGAAAATGGATTCGGTGATTTCCGCTAACAGCACGGCTCCGCAAAGTTCCAAACGTGGAAGAGAAAGAGTTTTCACTGGGGCTACTCGGGTTTTGGCTAGAAGCAGGTTCGTGCAGACATTATCATCCGTTTTGACGCGCATGTAAATGGCTGCTGCATAAGCCTTCTCGGATGCGTCACAAAATCCATGGATCTCGATGTCGGTTCCTGGTGAAAAGTTGACCCATCTAGGTATCCGGATTTTATCGATTTCATGGTATTGGTCGGTGAAGGTTTTCCATCGTTCCAGCGTACTGCTAGATACTGGTTCGTCCCAAGCGGTGCCTTCCAACCAAATACTCTGCATGAGTATTTTTGCCACAATGACCATTGGCGCAAGCCAGCCTAAAGGGTCGAAAAGTTTGGCTATAGCGGATAGGACTGCTCGTTTGGTGATGTTTTCGCCATTTTCCAGGGTTCCTGCCTTGAAATAAAATACGTCTGAGTGAGCGTTCCATCGTATTCCCAGGGCTTTTACCGAACTAGCTTCTTCGAACGCTAAGAAATCCTCGCTGAGCAAATCCGTTTTGGGGATGTCCTTTAGAATTTCCTTACAGTTTGAAGTCCACTTGCGTAATGGAACGCCAGCTGAGTGTAAGGCTTCACAAATCTCGTTTCTTGCTTTGATGGTTGACGCTATTGTGTGTCCTTGAGATAAAACATCATCTACGTACATACCCTCTCTTAGTATGCTAGCCGCTGTAGGGTGTGAATTTAACACGTCGTCTGCCAGTTGTAGGAGCGTTCTTATCGCGAGATATGGAGCGCAATTCACTCCGAAGGTAACCGTCTTTAATTCATAAAGACTAATAGGGTCATTCGGGGACGTGCGATGCACAATACGTTGAAATTTGGTGTGATTTTCGTTCACCCAAATTTGTCGATACATCTTTTCGATGTCGCTATTGAAGACGAAACGGTATAGTCTCCACCGTAAGATAAGGATGGGTAGATCGGCTTGTAGAACTGGGCCTGGGAGGAGAATATCGTTTAAGCTATTACCGTTGGCCGTAGGGCTCGAGGCGTTAAATACTACTCGTACCTTGGTGGTTGTACTTTCTGCTTTAATAGCGGCGTGGTGGGGCAGGAAGTAATGATCCGAATCGTCGGATGGGATATTCTTTTTTAATTTTCTCATATGTCCGAGCGTTTCATATTCTGACAACACTCTAACATATTCTTTTCCTAAATCTGGGTTTTTTATTAGCCGCCCCTCATTCCGGAAGAATTGAGAGCATGCACGCTTCAGGGATGGTCCCAAGTTAATATTGTTAGGGTAATCCTGCCGGAATGGTAGTGACACGGTGTACCTTCCATTCTCACTTCGCTGCGTTGTTTCTTTAAATAGTTGTTCGCAGTACCTTTCATCCTCATTTAATATTTTATTTTTGGGTACATTTTCTACCTCCCAGAAAGCTTTGAGTTGGTTGTCTAACGCAACCTCGTTGTAGAACGACATAATGCTCTTCGTTGGATTCGGTGATTCGATACGACCGGTTAATATCCAACCGAACACTGTCTCTTGGGCTAAGAGTGTGTTTAGCACGTTCTTTTTTATACCGCTCATTATAATTTGGGGATATATGTCTCCGCCAAGTATGAGGTCTACGTCTTCATTGACGTAGAACCTCTTGTCTGCCAAAACCAAGTCTGGGAATGCCTGCATAGTCATTGCGTTGATATGGCAGGATGGAAGATTCCCAGTGAGTTTCGCTAGAACTAGTACGGGTGTAGTCAGGCTGAAGCAGGGATCCACTGGTGAACGTAGTTCGATGTTGGATGCTTCTTTCACCTGAGCTGACACCGCATTTGTGATGCCTGAAACATGGGCATGCATTTTCCTCGCTGGCAAATTGATTCTGCGTTTCAGTCTTTCAGTTATAAAGGAACATTCAGACCCAGAATCAATTAATCCCCGCGCGGAGAAGTCGGTACCATTATGGTGAATGTGTATGCGAGCAGTTCCTAATAGCACGCCTGTGCTGGAATTGGCATGGCAGGATTTGACATTCTGATTCGCAGAGGAAGGTGGTTGTCCCGATTCCTGTCTTTTCCTTGCCTGTGCCGAAGTTGATGTGGCATTATCCGCATCTTTGAAGGGATTTCGTACCGCCGGTTGCTGAAGTGTGTCCGCATGCAGGAGCATGTGGTGACGAGAGTGGCATTTGGAACAGTTGTACGAACTGGTGCACCTCGTCACTGTGTGTCCTGGGGATAAACAATTCAGGCAGCCATTTGTGGATTTGACGAATTTAATCCTTTCTACCGGATTTAAATCGCAAAAACGTGAGCAGTTGCGTAATCTGTGCTCCGTAGATTTGCACATTTTACACATTTATTTTGGTGTTTGCTTGGTTACTTTGGTTTGAAAAGCACCAAGTCTTTTTGTAGGGTTTTCCGTCGACTGGCGCGACGTGTGTGACTTTTGCCCTTTTGCACTAGCATTCCCTGTAAAACCATACACGGTTTCAAGTGTCTGGAAACGATTTGACAAGAATTTGTCCATATCCTCCCACTTGGATATGTCCGTCTTGTGGTCAATGCTCTGCTCCCATAGAGCCAGCGTATTCTCAGGTAATTTTGTCGAACATAAATAAGTAATAATCGCATCCCAATTTGAAACGTCAATCTGATGTGTCTTTAAGGATGCTAAACAATTATTTATGTCGCGCTGTAAGGTTTTGATTGAGCTGCCGCACTCACTATCTATCTTTTTTAAATTAAACAAAATTTGTAGTTGTGAGTTTACGAGAATCCGTTTATTCTCGTATCTCTCACATAGGTTTTTCCAGGCTGTTTCGAAGCCTTCATTTGTCAAAGGACATTTCTTGACAATGTCCTTTGCCTCACCTTGGGTTTTTTGGTTAAGGTGGAATAACTTTTCTACCGGGCTTAAGCGACTGTTATTTTTATAGATGGCCGTGAACAGGTCACGAAACGTTGGCCAAGATAGGTAGTCGCCCTTGAATACCTCAGTATCGCAAGCTGGCAGGCGGATACTGTGTTCGCGCCCGCGTTCTCCCTCAGGTTTGACTGCCCTATCTTTTTCCTCCTTCAATTTGGCTTGAAGTTCAGCCATGTTTGACATGCATCTCAGGAATACGGCATATGCCGCTTTATGCTTGATCTTGACCGCTGCAATTTTCTTTGCGTCGAGCGTGTCAGAGCCAAGCAACTCTAGGGCGTTCTCTGCTTTTTCCCACTTAGCTTGCAACTCTTTTTGCTGTATTGAAAGAGTGTGTACAGTGTGCAGAGCCGCATTGATGTCATTAAAATCGGCCTCGAATTCGATTATTCGATCGGCCAATCTAATATATGATTCCATGTTCATGGATTAAAATTTGTGATCAAATTAAAAAGGGGTTGTAAAACTGAAAAAACCTGTGCGAATCACCCAACCAACAACGATTAAAATATAGAAAAAACTCTTTATTTAACGCTTTCAATTTGTTTATTTTTTCACTGACTTTGCAGCTTATTTGTGCCGAAAACCAGGGAGAAGGGGAGAGCAACAACAACGTCTTTTGTGGAATTAAAGGGGGCCACTCGCCACTTCAACGTTCAAATTTGTTATAAATAAGTGCGCGCGCTGATATAACAACTCGACGAAAAGTGTAAAAACTCAGTGAAAACTGTTGTAAAAACTGTGTCGATTGAATTAGTGAAAATTAAAGTGCTTGAAAAGAAAATGAAAATTGCCACAGCCGTATGGCGTGAGATTTTAATGTGAATGTGAGGTTATGTACACCTCTTCCTTGTGCTGTGTCCGGAGAGCCTTACCGCTGGTGGGGGGACAGACCAGATAGTCACAAGGAATGTTAAACGACGTTTATGCAACGCGTTTGCACTTATTTTCCTTTTCGGCACTAAATTTTTTACACTTTTCGCGGTTAATTAGAAATCACTACGCACTTTAAATTGATTTTTCGCACTTTTTATTTGTTGTTTTAACCAAAAAAAATGTGGCAAGAAATATTGCACTTACTCAGGTATTTTTTGGTGACTTGTATACTGGTGATGTGGCAAGTAGCTTATGGTATTGTAGTGGCTTCAGCTGGCTCAGTGTTTTTTCTTTTCACGTTTTGGTGTTATGTAGTGATATGTGCGATGATGTGAGAAGATAACTCGGTGTTTTTTGACGCTGGTATGATATCATAAACTTTTCGTTGGTGGGCAAACTTCTTTTTCGGATGACTTTATTTGTGATTTTGTGGTACGGTCAGCTATGATTATTTGTAATGTGGACTGTATATGCGCTTTAATTCCTTTATCCGGCTCGAAGGACCAAATGTTCGGCCGGTGTGCGTCTAATCCTGGAGAGGTGGGCGCACCGGGTCGATCTCAGCGGGAGTAAGCGGGTTGGAATTGAAAATAAGCAAATAGACGAGATTTCTCGTTATAATATATGTGATTTATTGGGTAAATGTAAAACTAGCAATAGTTACAATATTACCTGAATAAACGCAGAAATACGGCAGAGATCGCTGGCGGCAGATGTTAACTGGTTGGCTGTTGAAATCAAAGAGGCCGGTTGTATAGCAAGCTACAACCGTTGACCCGCAAAATCCTCCGTTTTGGAGGGGAAAGGCACCCACACATCAACCCCGACATGCATATGCATGAGTGTTGACAAAAAGCACACATACACGTGCATGTACATGCATGCACATGCATGAGGGTGATGGTGTGGGTGGTTATAAATTAATTCGAGTATCGAGTATCGATTTGCAGAGTTGCATTGGGGGGGGGGGGGGGGGGGGGGGGTCGCAATCAGATGCGGAAAAGTTAGGCATCCTGCCTAAACACAAGGAAAGCTAGACGTCGAAAAGCTTCAATCACAACAGACTGCCAATGATTTCGCAACTCGACTCTCACACCTGCTCTCGGAGAGCAAACTGATCCTGAAGGAATACAGGAGCAGTGGGAGCATATCTCCAAAGCACTTCGTACTGCCGCCGAGGATAAAATTCGTTACCGGCGGCCACGAAAAAAGAACTGGTACGATGAAGAATGCCGCGTTGCAACCGAAAGAAAAGACGCTGCCTACGGGGCTACGTTAAAATCGAGCGCGACAAGAGGAGTGTGTGAACGCTATCGTGAGTTGAAAAGGGAAGCGAGACGCCTTTTCAGGAAGAAAAAGGCAGAAGCAAAAAGGCGTGAGTGCGAGGAGCTTGAGCTGCTAGCCACCAGAACTAACGCCCGAAAATTTTACCAAAAAATACGGCGACAGACGGCAGGTTTTATGACCGGGGCAAACTCCTGTAGGAATGAAAACGGCGACCTTGTAACTGATGTCCAGAGAGTGCTTAGATTATGGAGGGAACACTTCCCTGCTCTCCTAAATGGAGGCAGCAATTCACCTCGCAGAGATGGAGAACTAAATCCCGCAATCGATGATGATATATGAATATATGTCCCCCGCCCGATAATGACAAAGTTAGAATAGCAGTACTTACTAACTTAATTGGCGCTTAACCGTCTAAACGGTATAGCAATAACCAGATTGAAAAACAACAAGGACGTGGGCGCTGCTGGATTGCCAGTGGAGCTATTCAAGTACGGCGGCGAGGAGTTGGTAAGGCGCATGCAGCAGCTTCTTAGCAAAATATTTGCGGACGAGTGCATGCCCGACTGTTGGAATCTAAGTGTTCTTTGCGCAGTCCACGAGAAGGGGGATACTGCAAAATGCACCAACTATCGTGGAATCAGCCTTCTTAATATCGCATTTAAGGTCGTTTCATGTGTATTGTGCGAAAGATTGAAGCCCACCATGAACCGGCTGATTGGGCCTTATCAGTGCGGCTTCAGACCTGGTAAATCTACCATCGACCAGTTTTTCACAATGCGCCAAATCTTGGAAAAATCCTGTGAAAAGAGAATCGACACATATCACCTATTCGTCGACTTTAAAGCCGCCTTCGGCAGCACGAAAAGGAGCTGCCTATATGCCGCTATGTCTGAATTTTGATTTCCCCGCAAAACTTATACGGCTGTGCAAAATGACGTTGAGCAACACCTTCAGCTCAGTCAGAATTGGGAAGGACCTCTCCGAGCCGGTCGAAACTAAACGAGGTTTCAGACAGGGTGGCCTCCTATCGTGCGATTTCTTTAATTTGATGCTGGAGAAAATTATACTAGCTGCAGAACTTAACCGCACTGGAACAATATACTATAAAAGCGTGCAATTACTGGCATATGCTGAAGACATTGATATCATCGGCCTAACCACCCGCGCTGTTAGTTCTGCTTACTCCAAACTGAAAAAAGGAGCGATAAAGATAGATTTGATGGTGAACGAGGACAAATCGAAGTACCTGCTGTCATCCAGCAAAGAGTCAGCGCATACTCGCCTTGGCAAACACGCTACTGTTGGCAGCCAATATTTCGAAAGAGTAAACGACTTCGTTTATTTGGGAACCAGCATCAACACTAGCAACAACATCAACACTGAAATACAGCTAAGACTCAATCTTGCCAATAAATGCTACTTTGGGTTCTCTCTCGGCGAACGAATATCATACTCTACAAGTCACTTATCGTACCCGTCTTGTTATATGTGGCAGAAGCATGGACCATGACAACAGCAGATGAAGCGGCTTTGGGAGTGTTCGAGAGAAAATTTCTTCGAAAAATGTATGGACCTCTACGCGTTGGCGATCGCCAGTACCGAAGAAGATTTAATGATGAGCTCTACGAGCTATACACAGACATCAACATAGTCCAGCACCCGGCCATGTTATGCGAATGAATGATGGTGCTTCGGCCAAGGAAGTGTTTCTATCGGAACCCGCCTATGGAAGAAGAGGTAGAGGGCGGCCCCCACTCCGTTGGAAGGACCAAGTGGAAAACGATTTAAACTCCCATGGTGTGACCAATTGGCGCCGGTTGGCGGAGCGAAGGAGCTACTGGAGTGCCTTGTTGGACGCCATAGCCGTTTAGACGGTAAAGCGCCAATTAAGTAAGTAAGTAAGTTTATATCACAGTCCTAATTGTTCTAATAAAAGCGTGTTACATTGTGGTAGCAAGAAAAGGAGGTCCTAAATGTTCTTAATTATACCATCAAAATTTAACACGCTTTATATTAGAACAATTAGGACTGTGATATAAACTGTAAGATTTAATAATTTAGGTGTAAAGTTTTATTGTTAAAATATATAATTATGTACAATATGGAATTTTTCTGTCGCAGACGAAAAAGCCTAATTATCGTTAAAGGTTACAATGAAATTATAAAGTGGTCTATTTCTTTGCAGACAATTTATTTTTTACTTTTTAGTTAATTTTATTAATCAATAATAAAAGCTTGTTTTTAAAAAAGTTGTTTTTCTTTAATTTTATTAGCTTTACCTGTATGTTTGTTTGTAACTCTTCATTAGCTTCAACGCGCCTGCTGCCTCATTAACATGCTTTTATTATTTGTTAGCTTCGCCTTATTTGTCATCACGTCAGGGTTATATCGAGACCCTTCCGGGATCATTTCTGGATGGTTTTCGGTATACGTCCGGAATCCCGTCGGAGTCATTCGGTACTTTTTCGGGACTATTTCGGGATCATTTTGGGACTTTTCCGGGATAATTTCTGTATATTTTTCGGGATCCCTTCGGGACTCTGTCGGGGTTATTTTGGGACTTTTTCGGGACTAATCCGGGATCATATGGGGATGCTTCCGGGATCATTTCGGGACTATTTTGGGACCCTTCCGGCATCATTTCGGGATAGGTCTGGATCCGTCCGGCATATCGTCGGGGTAATTTCGGGAATATTAATGGACTATCTCGGGATCATTTGCGTACCCTTCAGAGATCAATTCTGGATGCTATTCGGGATCCCTCCGGGATCCCTTCGGGGCCATATTGGATCTTTATTGGTCTATATCGGTATAATTTTGGGACCCTTCCGGGATAATTTCCGAATGATTTTCGGGATACGTCCGGGGTCCCGTCGGAGTTATTTCGGGAATTTTTCGGGACTATCCCGGGACCATTTGGGGATCTTTCCGGTATCATTTCTGGATGAATTTCGGGATACCGCCAGGTTCATTTCGGGATCATTTGAGGACCTTTCAGAGATTAATTCTGGATGGTTTTCGGGATCCGTCGGAAATCACGTCAGGGTCATTACGAAACTTTTTCGGAATCAGTTGGGGACCCTCCATAGATCAATTTTGGATTGTTTTCGGCATCCGTCCGGGCTCTAGTCAGGGTCATTTTGGGACTAATTCCGGTATCCCGTCGGGGTAATTTCGCGACTTTTTCGGGAGCATTTTGGGACTCTTCCGGGATCGTTTCTGTATAGTTTTCGGGATCCTTCCAGGATCCCGTCGAGGTCGTTTCGTGACTTTTTCTGTATTATTTAGGGATGATTCGAGAACCCTTCCGGCATCGTTTCTGGATGTTTTACGGGATCCGTCCGGGATCCCATTGGGGTAATTTCGGGCCATTTTCTCTACTATTTCGGTGTCTTTTCTGGATTCTTCAGAGATCAAATCTGGATGGTTGGGGGAGCGCCGGGGATCCCGTCGGGGTCATTTCGTGATTTGTTGTGACCCTTCCGGTATTCATTTCTGGATCCGAGCGGCATCCCATCGGGGTCATTTCGGGATTTTTGGGGAATATTTCCGGATCATTTTGGGGCCCTTTCAGTATAATTTCTGGATGGTTTTCGGTTCCGTCCGGGATCCCGTCATTGGCACTTTTTCAGTCTAGAATCCTGTCGTTGTCGTTTCGGGACTTTTTTGGGACTATGCCGGGACCTTTTGGGGACCCTTCCGGGAGCATTTCTGTATGGTTTTCGGAATCCGTCTTTGATACCGTCGGTTCATTTCGTGGCTTTTTCTAGATAATTTCGGGATCATTTGGGGACCCTATCAGGTTACCATCTCAATTAGTTCTTTTTTTTTACTGTATTACAAAAATAAAATACATTAGACAGAAAAAAAAATTTTAAGAGATAACTTGATAAGCAGGCTAACGTGAAAGCCCATATATTTCATTTTCTCCTTGGGGACGGAGCCGCGGATAGAGGCTAGTATATTATAAATGGGAAAGTTTGGACGTTTGTGTGTCCAGACGTTTGTATGTGTGCCTCAATCACGCAAGAACAGCTGGACGGATTTGGATGAAATTTATCAAACGTATAGTTAATAGTCTAGAAAGATCTACCAGCTATCTTTTTTAAAAGGGTGGAGGTCCCCGCCCGCAAGCAACAGTTATAATTTAATTATTGTATTTTTTCGTCTTTGTGACTGAATCACGCCAGAACAGCACACAGGGAACACATATAGACAATAGTCTACTGGCAAAATTTTTTTCGAAAATGGAAAGGGGGCGGGGTCCTACCACCCTTCGAAAATTTTTTTAAAATAATTTTTACACATTATAACTTGATGTTTACTGACCTTCACCAACTCAATAATTCAAGTAAGTCGAGGGCTTTCAAAATGAGCAGTGACACCCACCGTCTCCTCTATTTCTGTATCATTTTGGAACCCCTCCGGGATCATTTCTGGGCAGTTTTCGGGATCCGTCCGGAATCCAATCGGAGTAATTTCGGGACTTTTCCTGGACTATGTCAGGGTCTTTTCGGGACCTTAACGGGATTATTTCTGGATGGTTCCGCCATCCGTCCGGCATCCCGTCGGGATTATTTTGGGACTTTTTCGGTATAATTTTGGGACCCTTCATCATTTTATTCATATGTGTCTATGAACACACTGGGACTTATGCCCGCATTGTCGTGCACAGCGCGCCACGAATGAAAATTCTCCAGCATTGTGCGTTCACCGTCGCTAGCTTGCTTTATGCTTGCGCGATGGTTCTTGGGCCAGTATGTATGTATATGTATGTCGATACATATGGTATTCGGGGAGGGCAGTAAATGGAAATATAACATTAGGGGTGGGCGCCAAATGGGAAATAGATATTGTGGCGTAGCATTTGCTACGTTACAAAGTATATATTAACTTTAATGCACAATTGTCGTCGAGCATCAACTGGCAGTACATAAGTTAGCAATCGTGTTTGCTATTGTCGGTAAAAATAATCACCTATATAAAATAGGAATATTTTTACGATTCATCCACATTTACAACACTTACTATCGTTGTTTGAAAGTTTATGACCTACCAAACATTTAAATTCCTACATAAATAATTTGTTTTTTTTTCGAACTACTATTACTACACGATCTTCAAGGCTAAGTATAATTCCCATCATAATGCCTGACAGTCCGCAAGGCGTACTTGAACTTTCCGCTGAGAATCAAACTTATCTAGCCTCACTTAGGCAAAGGAGTACCATCATTCTTCGCAATATAAGTAGCATCCAAGATCGAATTGGCGGTGAAGATGGAGAAACCGATACCGCCGTACTAGGATGTCGTTTGCAGATCGTTGAGTCGTTTTTTCAACAGATTTGCGATGTACACAGCAATATGAGACCCTAGTCCCTACTGATATTTCGAGTTCGGAAATTGAAGAAACTTATATTTCAACCAAGTCCAAAATCGTGTCGCTAATCAACTCTAGAAACCGCGTCAGGGACTTGAACATTAGTCTTTTTAATGCTACATCATTGGGACTCAATCCTAATTACATACGTCAACACACACTAAAACTACCAAAGTTCGATGGAGAGTATGCGGAATATAAGCGTTTTATCCACACATTTTCCTATATGGTGCGCGATGACCCATTAACACCAAAGGTTGATAAATTTAACTACCTTTTGAACTGTCTTTCGGGACCTGCCTTAAGTGTTATTGAACCATTCCAGGTAACCGAAGAAAATTATTCGAAGGCGCTGCAACGACTTAAGGAGCGGTACAATAAGAACGTCGTAATTTTTCGCGATTAAATTGCATCAATTGTCAGAATACCAGTTATGAAAAAATCAGACGCCGCAAGCTTGCGACACGTTATCGATATCATTGCTGTACCTCGGGGTTCCCTTCTTTCGTTAGGCTCTAAAAAAGACATAATAAACTCGTTTCTTATATATATCGTTTTATCCAAAAGAGATTCGGATTCAAAGACAGCTTATAATCAGAAGCAAGGATTTGAAACCCTATCATCATGGGATGATTGCTACAAATGGTTAAGTCTTCATTGCCAATATTTAGAAACATGTTCCAAAAAGGAAAATTTAAAGGTATCCCCTCTAGAAAGCAAACCAAATCGTAAGCGAACTGCTTATTCTTTTTTTGGTGCTAAATCTAGCTGTCTGCATTGCAAAAACGGTGCCCATCATTTATAGCCTTGTCACATAAGCAACGATTTGATTTTGTGAAGCAAGCCGGAGCTTGTACCAATTGTTTGCGTATCGAACACATTGTGTCCAAATATCCATCAAACTCTCGTTGCCGTGTATGTAAACAGTTACATCATCCTAATTTACACTTTCCCTCGGTTTCAGCAACAACTTCAGAATGGACGCAATTAACGACAACAAATCAATCCACACCAGTATCTACTTCAACCAAGTCGTCAGACAAATATGGAACCTATTCGGCAGTTTCCTTAATTTCTCGCTCGCACAAAACAGCTATAATACCTACCGCTTTAATCTACATCTAAGACAAATTTGGTAAAATGCAGCCTGCTCGTGCTCTATTGGATTCCTGATCAGAATGGAACTTCATAACAGAAGAGACGGCTAAACGATTACAACTCAAAAGGATCACATCATCTGTGGAAGTGTCAGGTATATCCGATATACAAACTAATATAAAATTTGCAGTAAACTCAACCATCAAATTTCGTATTGGAGATTTTATCTAGTCATCAAATTTTGCTATAACAAAACGTATTTCCAACAACAACCATACGAGTCCATTGAAACATCTCAATGGCGCATACCCCCAGGAATCCAGTTTGCAGACCCATTGTTCCATAAACCGCAACGTGTCGATCTTTTATTGAACACCGAACTATTTTATGAATGTTTACAAGATGGCACCATTTCTAGATTGGGCAGTTGCATTGTTGCATTAAGCTCGAAGCCATCTAATATCGACTCATTTCTACAGCGATTTTGGAAGATAGAGGAATTGCCCAAACCATCATCTACGTTGTCAGAAGAAACTTGTTTAAGTAAACAGCATTTCAGTGAAACCGTCAAGGTAGAAAGCAATGGACGCATAGAAGTAAGGTTGCCATTTAAATGTTCGCCAAACATTTTAGGAAATTCTTTCGGCAAAACAGCGTTTTTTCTCCTTTGAACGTCGCTTATTGCGCGACAAAACTTTAAAGAGCATGCACTCGGAATTTATAAAGGAATACGTGGAACTTTGCCACATGTCTCCAATTAATGATTTCGATTTTAAAAATTCGCATTATATTATTCCACATCACTGTGTTCTCAGACCACAGTGTATAACTACCAAACTTCGTGTAGTTTTTGACGCTTCTGCGCGTACCACATCAAACTATTCCTTAAATGATATACTTATGGTTGGACCTACCATCCAACCAGAGCTAATAATTACACTTTTATCATTTCCCTCACATCGATATGTACTAACGGTTAATGTGTCTAAAATGTATCGACAGTTTTTAGTTGCCGAGGAAGACCGGCGCTATCAACTTATCCTCTGGAGAAATGAAATTCTTCAACAAAATTTGCAAAATACTTGGCTTCAAATCAAATCGGGGTAATTTCGGGACTTTTGTGGGATCCCTTCGCAGTCATTTCGGGATCATTTGGGGTCCCTTCCGGCATCATTTGTGGATCGTTTTCGGGATTCGTTCGGGATCCCGCCGGGATAATTTCGGGTCTTTTTCGCGACTAATACGGGGTCCTTGGGTACCCTTTCGCCATCATTTCTGGATGGTTTTCGGGATCCGTCCGAGATCTCGTCAGGGTAATTCCGAGACTATTGGGGGATCATTTGAGGACCTTTCCGAAATCATTTCTGGTTAGTTTTCGGGATCCGTCCGGGATCCCATCGGGATCATTTGGGGTCGTCTCCGGCATTATTTGTGGATGGTTTTCGAGATCCGTTCGGGATCCCGTCGGGGTTATTTCGGGATCATTTGGCGTCCCTACCGGCATCATTTCTTTAGCGCTTTCGGTATCCGTCCGGGAATCCTTCGGCGTCGTTTCAGGACTTTTTCTGGATAACTTGGGGTACCTTCCAACATCATTTCTATATGGTTTTCGGGATTCATTCGGTATCCCGTCGGGATAATTTCGGGTATTTTTCGCGAGTAATACGGGGGTCCTTTGGGGACCCTTTCGCCATCATTTCTGGATGGTTTTCGGGATCCGTCCAAGATCTCGTCAGGGTAGTTTCGGGACTATTTGGGGATCATTTGAGGACCTTTCCGACATCATTTGTGGATAATTTTCGAGATCCATCCGTGATCCCGATGTGGAAATTTGGGGACTGTTTCGGGATTACTTTGGGGTATCTATCGGCATCATTTCTGAATGTTTTTCGGTATCCGTCCGGGATCCTGTCGGAGTCATTTCGAGATATTTTCGGTATAATTTGGGGTCCCTTCCAGCATCATTTCTGGATGGTTCTAGGGATTCGTCCGGAATCCCGTCGGGGTCATTTCGAGACTATTTCGGGATCATTTGGCGTACCTTCCGGCATCATTTCTAGGTCGTTTAAAGGATACGTCCGGAATCCCGCCGGAGTCATTTGGGGACTTTTTCTCAACTAATACGGGATCATTTGGGGACCCTTTCGGCATCATTTCTGGATGGTTTTCGGTATCCGTCCGGGATTCCACCGGGATCCATTTCAGGACATTTTTGGGATCATTTGAGGTCCCTTCAGGCATCATTTCTGGATGGTTTTCGGCATCTGTGTGGGATACCGTCGTAGTCATTTCGGGACTATTTCGGGATCATTTGGGGTACTTTCCGGCATCATTTGTAGATGGTTTTGAGGATCCGTTCGGGATTCCGTCGGGGTTATTTCTTGCCTTTTTCGCGACTGATACGGGATCATTTGGGGACCCTTTCAGCATCATTTCTTGATGGTTTTCGGGACCGCGACCTTCGAACGACCCTTCGAACAATTACTTTTTAAGATGCGCGGTTCCTGGTGAGGGGGAACTGTATTTTGTATTGACTGTAATGAAATATATAATACTAATCTACACAGTAGTTTCTTTTCAAAAAAAAAAAAACGGATTTTTAATAATTTTTAATTTTTCTTGCTTTTTTACGTTATCACTATATATATTTTAAAAAAAATGTTCCCCCCTAGAAGTGCGGATGGAACCGCGTCAGCTTTTTAATAATTTTTAAACATTATAACTGTACGTTTACTGACCTGCACTAATATTACAAACTCAATAGGTCAAGTAAGTCGAGGGCTTACAAAGTGAGCAGTGATACCCACCGTCTCCTTATTCCCCTTCCCCTCTGGCGCAAAATCTATAAATTGTTATAACTCAATATGAAATGTCCTCTTAAATATAAATTTTTTGTATCTGGCTCATACAGATCGAGATCCAAACAAGTTTGGAAAAATGACCGGTGGTGCTCTCCGTCTCCTCCATCCAACCTCCCTCCATCAATTGTTTTTATTAGAACGCTTTTATTATAAGCTTTTATTTACTTTCACTTGGCTGTTGTCTGTAATCAAATCTTGCAAGTTAAATTTGATACACTTCCCGGTGTCCGATTGAGCTGAATTTTGCACACATGTATATCTCCGATGACAGTGCAATATTACTTTGAGAAAATTCGATAAATTAATCGATAACAGAGTTATCGGTAAATATTTGTATTCACAACGGAATAACGGCCTAAGTCCTCAAAAACGCAGATAACTTCGCTTTGTTTGTGTATGTAAAAAACGTAGAAGTTAGGTTGTTATCGTTAAATGGTGCATACTTTTTGTTGCATACCTTTCTGCGCACTTGATTTTGTTTTACAGATTTTTGGCGATGAACCGAGCAGAGATCTGCAATAAGTAGTTGTAAACTGAACGCGACATAGGCAAAGTCAAAATAAAATATGATTTTAAGTTAGATAACACTCGAATAGAATAACTTGACTGTTCAAAGTTGACTTCGAAGAAACCTTTTAATGTTGATGCATTAAAGTAATGGATAGTATGAGAAACGTTACAAATAACTAAGTAAAAATTATATAACTAATTTAAACAATATTTTACCCTACTAAAAATTTTAAAAATTGATATTTAAATTAAATTTAAGAAAAAACCTTTTCTAAGAACAAGCTTCTATTAGTTCTTAATAAAACGAACTAAAAAGTAAAAAATAAAATTAAAGAAAAAAGTGTTTTATAAAAATAAGCTTTTATTATTGGTTAATAAAATTAACTAAAAAGTAAAAAATAAATTGACTGTATAGAAATATAACACTTTATAAGTTCATTTTAACCTTTAACGATAATTAGGCTTTTTCGTCTGCGACAAAAAAATTACATATTGTACATAATTATATATTTTTAACATTAAAACTTTACACCTAAATTATTAAATCTTACAGCTTATATCACAGTCCTAATTGTTCTAAAAAAAAGCGTGTTACATTGTGGTAGCAAGAAAAGGAGGTCCTAAATGTTCTTAATTATATGATCAAAATTAAACACCCTTTTTATTAGAACAATTAAGACTGTGATAACTGTAAGATTTAATAATTTAGGTGTAAAGTTGTAATGTTAAAAATATATAATTATGTACAATATGGAAATTTCTGTCGCGGACGAAATAGCCTAATTATGGTTAAAGGTTACAATGAACTTATAAAGTGTTATATTTCTTTGCAGACAATTTATTTTTTGTAATTGATATTAGAGAAAAATTGTATTTTTACAAACGGCGATGGTTACTAGGACGTGTTTCTGAATTTCACTTCTTCAACAGCTAGCTTTTCGGGAGCTGAGCGTTGAACTCGAATCTCCAACATTCATATCAGTGCAAGCCTTTAGCTGCTAAGCCATATGAATATCACGTTGTTCGCTGTACAATTTATTTTTTACTTTTTAGTTAATTTTATTAGCCAATAATAAATGCTTGTTTTTAAAAAAGTTTTTTTCTTTAATTTTATTAGCTTTACCTGTATGTTTGTTTGTAACTCTTCATTAGCTTCAACGCGCCTGCTGCCAGAGCTGGGTAGTAATGATTACTTTAGGTAATCAGTACCCGTCGATTCCCCATTACATGTACTTGAGGAAAGTAATCAATTCCTTTCTTCCACAACAAAGGAATTGATTACATTTCAATTCCTCAAAAAAAAAATACCAAAAGTAATTTCGTTTTTTGAGGCTCAAGTACAAAAAAATTTTTGTTTGTAATTGAGAAAAAAATACTTTGTTCAAATGTAATTTCTGCCCAAGTACTTTGGAAAGGAATTGGAAATGTAATTGAAAATTTTCCAATTACATTACAAGGAATGGAAAAAGTACTTTCGAATTTCCCATTCCTCAAAGGAATTGCAAAAGTAATTGAAGAATTCTTAGTGTAAAAAATATTTTTCCGATTCAAGTGGTGATCTTATGAGGCCATTGTAACTTTTTGGACCATAAGAAAATGTTTTTAAAACACAAGCACTGCCTTCAGTGACTTGCAATTCATTTCTTCTCGCCGTATATGAGGAGGGTTATGGTAAGATTGTATCATAGTAGTTTATATTTTCTGTTGAATGGCCGGCCAATTGCTTTGTACGTGGCTAACAATGCTTCTTCATCTTTTCCCCAAGTGCTACTGGCAAGCGACTTGAGGATTTTGTTGCGGATTTGTACTTTAGATACAACTTCGATGGCATACTTCTTTAAGGTGAGAGTGTGACCGAATGTTGCTCCTAAGATATTTTAATGGCTGACAATCGGTAACGCAACACCATCGACGTCAACGTCCAATATTCCACGTCGCAAAACAGTGACCGTGGATTTGGCCGGCTAGGTTCGGATAATTTGCAGTTTATGTTTTTATACAAAGGGGAAAGGGTAAATCTTCTATATCTTGGAGTATAGTACCGTGGTTGAATGTGTCAAAAGCTCTTGACAGTGCTGGTAGTGCTATATATTTTGCGGAAGCCATGCTGATTAGTGGCTAGGCGAAGATTCGCACTAAACGGAGCAGGAAGGTTTCTAATGTCTTCGCTACTGGCGAACAGAATAATACCGGTCGTTATAACTCACCTTCGTTAGCCGGTTTCCCAGGCTCGAAAACGTGCGTCAGATAGCTTTCTTCCTCAGTGCCAAGATGTTTTAGCATTGGCATGACTACTCCATTTGGACCTATTGAATTCGAAGGTTTGGCTCTTTTCATGGCTTCTTCAACCTCTGTGCGGTGATGGTAACGGGTCACACGTCGTGTATGTATCTATGTTCACCTCATCCGGGGAATTAAAAATTCCGGGCATTAAAAAATACCGGCAAAAACCGCTCACGCATCTCTTCGAGTCACAAGAGTTGTATCGCCAAAGGCGATGGATAAATTACACAGGCCGACAAAATTTAACCAACATTCAGACCCAGATACCGGACTGTATATTTTCGAAGGTTTATGATGCTCTGAAGGTTTAGAATTGCTCTATCAGCTCTGGTTTTCGAGATATCCTAACCTAAAAGTGCAAAAAACACCGTTTTTGCCCATATTTGAGGTTATGTAGTCTTGCAGATGATTTCTTTCACCAATATTAATGGATGCCATCTTTAAATACAAGTCTTCCTCTTTCAAATTGCGTTGAGTTTGCTTAAATATTTTTTCCCTGAGATATCGATTTTGACATTTTGTGGTATGGTAGGGGTGGTTTCTAGGGGTTAGGCACTTTTAGGTTAGGATATCTCAAAAACCAGAGCTGATAGAGAAATTTTGAGGCCAGATTTCGACTCATAGCATGAAAATCCTTCGAAAATATATAGTCCGGTTTCTGGGTCAAAGATGCTGTCGGCCTGTGTTATCATTGTGTTTTTTTGGGTTAGATAAGAACTTTACAGAATCTTTTAATTAATTTTTAAACATATATCAGGTGAGCTCGAATCATAGCGCTGAGCCTGGTGATATTGCAGCACAATGGAAATCAATGTATAGATCCCAATTTCCAATCCTGTGCCGGTATATTACCGTGGAGATTTGCGCTTTATCCACCACCTCGAACTTCGCGTTCGCGCCTTGGCTTTGGAGGTTTGGAACCACTTCGTCCAGCCACATCATGTTCGTGATGCGGACACTATCATCTTCACACCAGGGGCTTACGTGGTTATTCCGTTATCATCTTAAGCATTAAGCAAATAAGCTCCCTTTCTACAGATCTCCACCTTTCAGGTGATGTCCTTCCTATGACTTGCAGCTTTCGAGGTAGGGGCTATCTGTCTTACAACTTTAGGCCTACTTATCTTGTCTATGCGGCTGCCCTGCCTCGCGGCTCCGGGACTGAGTCCGCTCAGACTCTTGAAAGCAAATTTTTCGCCTTCCGCCGAACGTTGCCTCTTCATTCTGCCATTCGACGCTTCTTCCACCTCGTACCGGTTGCAGTGCCGAGAGTTTCTCGCAGCAAACCTTTTTAACTGCCTTGGACCTACTTCTACCGCCTCATGAGCCCATTCATCGATATCCGTTTCTGTTGGGTCGACCACTGCTCCCAGGCGTTGGACAATTCTTAGTGCTGCTCGGTACTGCGACAGGGCTCTCTTACTTCCTCAGCCCAGTACCCTCCTCTACTCTTCAACTCCGTTTTCATTTGTATGCTTTTCCAACACGAAGTTCATTGAATCAGCCCTACTCTCGCTCCCCGAGTCCAACCCATCGCTTAATACGTTTTTGTCGTCTTTGGCTTGTGACTCAGCCCTCCCATTATCGTCGTCCTTATTTCAATTTGATAATGAGTCGTTCATCTTGGCCGCACGACAACCTACCCGACAGGGCGGGCTGAGCGGTACAGTATTATGTACGGGGAAAGAACCCTAGCAGCGCCCCTTACTGTGGTAAGGCCATCAGTACTTCCGGAGTGGCCCGGTATTGGAAGGCTTCGTTCGAATTTATCCTCTGGCTGCAAATCGTCCAAAAGGCATGGTCCGAATAACACCCTGGATTAGGGGGTTGGCAGTTCTTGGTCACCGACATTCCGCCGTCCTCCTATGAGGTGAAATGGCGTAGATGCCAGTCCTAAACCGCTGCGCCTCATAGTCGGGCGCTATGGTGTTCGGCTAAGCCCTCACACAAACGACACCTTAGTGAGGGATATTAGAAGCATACTTCCAAATCCTTTCCCATATAAAGCCAGGTAATTCATGCGAAAAATTTACAATTTCATCAACACAAATTGTGTTTTATTGGAACACATTTAACATCTGTGCCGGAAACCTGTTTTCTATATTGCATTTGTGAAGGAAAACGTATTTTAAATTAAAAAAAAAAAAAACAATAAGGAATACAATAACAAATTAACAGATGTAAAGTAGGAATTTTATAAATTATTTCAGGAAATGCGAATTGGCCTTCATAACAGTCAGCATTTCTAAGTGCTCGTCGGAAAGAGCGTGGCGTCGGGGTGCGTGAACAATTCCTGCAAATGAAAAAAGCCTCTCGACAGGTGCCGAAGATGTCAATGGCGTATTTGCTTTTCTGAAAGCACTTTCCAATAGCCGTAATTCTTTCAATTTCTTCAAATATATATGAATATATATGAATAATTTAATGGACATCAAATTATGATATTAATTGGTTTCCTACCAAAAGTATTCTGTTCTGTACCAAAGTCGTAAAATGTGTTGATTGTTGATTGGGCCACGTCATCAAATTGATTAAGCTCGTTAATATCAGCTGAGCGGTTTTCAGTAATGTAATCAATGACCTTTTGTTTAACTTCCTCAATGGTCTTCTTTGCTAAATCCCTTATTGGAAAATACCACTGAAGTTTTACCTCCGGAAGTAGTTGGCGGCAACAATTGCGCCGTTTATTTCAGAATATAAGGAGAAATATTTCTCAAACCGTACAATCAATCTCTCTCTTAGGGTTATAAGTTGTTGCTTTAAGAAATTTCCTTCGCCGCTAATAATAAGGCGATCAAGTTTTGTTTTTGTTGTCACCAAAGTTGGAATAAGGCTCCTATAGAAAACTCCTCTTTCTCCCTGAAGAAAGTCTAAAGCATCAGCAAAAGGCTTCATAGCAGCAGCATAATTCTTTAAGTAAATTATATCTTCTGCAGTGAATGAAGGAATATCCAATTTCTCACATAAGCTGGATAGCTTTTCCTCCTTTGAAATAATTTTTTGCACTGCGTCGTATGTGGAGTTCCACCTAGTGACAATTGGATAGCTCAGCAGTACACTCAGCTCTTCTTTAATTATTTCTGAGGATTTTGGTCTACCGGATTTCATCCACAGATTATTGCATTTAGAGAGAATCTGTTATTAGCAAGAAAAATAACAAGTTTTAAAACGTGAAAATAGATGAATAATGTCAATTAAAGTTTGACCGAACATACATAATATGTGCAACCTAAATTGTTGTAATAAATGAAACATACAATGATATTTTACAATGGATAAAGTTCAGATTACCCTATGGATATAGTAAAATTTGAACTTTAGCCACTGAGTCGAAATCAAAGTATTTTTTGTTGAAGATACTCAATATACAACAAGCATCATCTTACTTGGCTATGTTTCTGGTACAAGGTGGTGTCAAGCTTCAAACTTTTTATGAAATCCGTACTCATAATAAGGTTTATGGTGTTACTAGCATATCTTATATGATGCGGTAGTTTCCGAAACCGCTGGGCTCCTTCGTCCAATACCTCGAAGATAATGACTTCATCCAAATCGCTCATATCTACCCCAAACTCACGAAAAGCTTTACAAAAATTTGAGTCGTTGTCGGTGACAGTGGCAATAAGCTTACCCTCTATCTCAAAAATCGAATTTATGCTGTACATAAAATCAGCAATTTGTTCGTATGTGTGTGCGTCACTAAATATTTTACAAGACAGCGCCGCAGACTGCATCTGCTGCTCATCGTCAAGCCAGTGACACGTATATCCGAAAAAGCTACGCGTTTTGCTCGACCACACGTCTGCGGTTGTATAAATATATGGTACCTTTTTCAGTGTTCTTATCAAGGTACTCTGCATGTCGTGAAATTTGTTCTCTAGTAACCCTGTTACCGTTTTCCGCGTTGGGACTATCACTGGCATGTTTTCAAAAAGTTTGTTAAAAAACTGATTTTCCACTACTGTTAGTGGTAGCGCTGCGTCGATTATAAAACTTAATATGTTGTTTATAAATTGGTCTGTTTTACTTTGCGGCTTATCCTCCAACTGCGCAGTATTTCTCGTGTTCGTCTGGGTGCAAGCGTTTCAAATGCTCAGAAAATTTGATGAAACACCACGTGTTCCTTTGATGTAGATGGTTGTTTTCCTGCACAATAAGCATTGCGCAACAACTTGACCGCCACTTTGTGATGATGATGGCTGTCAATTAAATTTTGATTAAAATATAGAAAAGGACAGACAAATGCACACTAACAGTTGAGTCGAAATCAAAGTATTCCCCGTCGAAGATACTTTGATATTTGTATCCAGCATCATTTTGTTTTTTGGGATTCTTACCCGCCGATGCTTCTACAGTTTTGGCTGATTTTTCATCTCCGGTAGACATATTTTTTATTTAGTTGATACTCGTATGCGAATAAAATCCGTCTTCGTTGAACATTTGGTTATTTATCGGCAAAACCGGATTGGATATGATTGAAAATAATTGATTACTAAAAAAAAGTTCATGCGATAGAAAGTTTTCAAATGAACAAGTGCTTTTCAATTTACTTTCATGTAAAGAAGGGCCATTCCCCCGGGAAATAAGGTACCCTTGTAATGGAATGTCCTTTAGCTGGGGTATGAATTATCCATTTAGCATTGATTACAATAGATAACAATATTTGGAAAATTCTGACTCGTGTACAGCCTCGGTATCAGGATTCTTTGAAAATAATGCAAAATCTATTCAAATATTTGTTTTTCTTTTTGTACCTTTCATGAGAATGAAATGGTATATTATGTTCGGTCTGGTTCTCGGAGATTGTAAGTCCTTAAAGGAGAAGAGAAAAACAATCAAATAAGCATACCGAAATTATCAGGATGAAGAGCTGTTGCTATCCGTCTGTCTGTTTGAACGCAAACCAGTGCCTCAAATTTTGAGATATCTTGAAATTAAGAGAGCGAGTATATTTTGGTGCACCTTACATTCGATTTTTCAGAAAAAGGATTTTCGCCAATTGTTTCTTTTAACAATGTGGCAAGCATTGTTTCCTGAAAAAATCGTAAAAAACGCCGGAAAGAAATTACAAGAAAATCGCTCCATATATTGATTTTGTTTAAAATATCTCAGCCCTGGTTAATTTCCCGGGAAAATAAGAAAGAAACAGACCAAGCTGTCAATCTAAAGCATCCACAATTCTCCTTGAACATATAAACAAATATTCATTAAAATTGATCCAGTTTTATAGGAGGAGTTCAGTCACAAACACACGTGCATATGATATACATATATATTGTAACGAATTTCCTGCAAATCCTTTTATTTGTAACCCTCTGCTAAGTTCGTATCGCTAAACTGTTGAATAAGTAACTCCAATATTGAATAATTGAAAAATGGCCTTTATTACAGTACTTCACAAAAACACTTATACTTTGCAGCGAATAGCTAGCTTAATAACCAAACTGAGTGATAGCTCAAATGAAACTCTACTATTCAAAATAATACTGCTATAGCTCGCTAGATAGCGTTTAATCGAAACTGCTTGACAGTTCAAATCAAACTGAATTACTTCTTACTCGCTTGCGCCACTTTTATAATTTACTCTGCATACATCTAGGCTCTTCTATTTCCAGAACTTACTAGTTAGTTTCGGCTACAAAATCGCCAGCCACAACTACGTGCACAAATTATTGCCCTCTCTTGTGACAACTCAGATAAGATATATGCATGTGTTTGTGCATTGCCGCTCCGCTGCTCGTATACGTACATATGTGTAGACGCAATTATTTATGCGTTTATGTAGATACATAATGATTGAATTATTGATGTGAATGTTTGTAACTTACAGTCTCTCGCGCACACATAGGCGTATAAGTAAATACATCTGTATGTGACAACTCTCTACATGATTTGATTATTGACGTAAATACTGCTTAGCATGGCCTTAGCATCGCCTTAGTGATGGTATAGCTTAGTGATGCTAATATCCGTGACAATATTTTAACGAAGGTATGATAGGAATAATGCAGGGACGGAAAATAATAATTTTTTTTTTTTCGGAGTCGAAAAAGTCCTGGTCAAAAAATTGTCCTAGGTGAAAATGTTTGAGTTCACAGGTATCCCTATGGCAATAACATGTCGAATCATGCATCCTTTTTATTTTTCGAACTTTTTCCATAAAAGTCCACACATAAAAGTAAAATCTGTAAAAATAAAAGTCTGGAAATAAAAGTTAAATCAAGTCTTTTATATTTTAAGGCCGAAATAAAAGTCCCGCTTGATAACAAAGAAACGGCTTATCCGAATTAAAAAAATTTGGTACCAATCGATTCTCCTGGATTCCTAAAATTTAAAACCTTATGAACTTTTGAAAATTTCTGTTAATAATACTAGAAATTTATCATAAACAAATTAGATCGAAAATCTCGTATGGATTTTTGCAATAAATTTCGTTCCAATACAACTATTAGAGTGAAAATTGGTAAACCGCATTCTGCTATGATAGGAAAGCTTTCCAAAAAAAGAAATGGTCATAATCGGTCAGTAGCCACGCCTCTTTCTGTATATAGAAATTTCCGCACAGAACATGGAATATTTGAGTATCTATAGAAGCCACGTTATTTAAATTTGGCACGTAAATTACTGACATTGCATTTAGTTGATCCACATAATTTTTTTGGACAATGAGCGTGGCACCAACTACTTTCCAAATAAGATTTTTTCCAGAAATTATACCGGAAGAGTTCCCAAATGATACCAAAATAAATCCGACGCGATCCAGAAAACCATCAATAAATGATCCCAGAATACTCCCGAGAAAGTCCCGAAATAATCCTGACGGAATCCCGGACGGATCACAAAAACTATCCAGAAATGATGCCGGAATGATCCCCAAATGATCCCGAAAAAGTCCCGGAATGACTCTGATGGGATCCCGAAGGTCATCCAGGAATGATACCGGAAGGATCCCCAAATGATCCCGCAATAGACCCAAAATAACTCCGACATATTCACGTACTTAGCAATGAATTCAAAATAATGTGGCTTCTTTAGATACTCAAATATTGCATGTTCTGTGCGGAAATTTCTCCATACAGAAAGAGGCGTGGCTACTGAGTGATTATGACCATTTCTTTTTTTGGAAAGCTTTCCTATCATAGCAGAATGCGGTTTACCAATTTTCACTCTAATAGTTGTATTGGAACGAAATTTATTGCAAAAATCCACTGCAAGTTCACCATTTATACTACGAGATTTTCGATGTAGTTTGTTTATGATAAATTTCTAGTATTATTAACAGAAATTTTCAAAAGTCCATAAGGTTTTAAATTTTAGGAATCCAGGATAATCGATTGGTACCAAATTTTTTTAATTCGGATAAGTCGTTTCTTCGTTATCAAGCGGGACTTTTATTTCGGCATTAAAAAAAAGTCTTGATTTAACTTTTATATCGGGACTTTTATTTTTAAAAGTCCGAGTATAACTAGTTTTTTCGTACTCAAAAAATAAAAACCCCAAAAATAATTGTTTTCTTCATCCCAATATGCAGTTCCGGGGAGGCCTCTGTACCACTTCAAAGTAATGCCATTTGGTCTGTGCAATGGACCGCAGACTATGAGTAGGCTGATGGACAAGGCAATCCCTTCGCGCCTGCGAGAGAACGGCTTTGTCTACCTGGACGATCTGATGGTATGTAGCACTAATTTTGAGGATCACCTGAAATTGCTAGCGGAAGTGGCCCAATGTTTGAGAAACGCAGGGCTGACAATAAACGTGGATAAAAGTAAATTTTGTCAGAAGGAAATACGCTACTTAGGATACTTGATAGGCAGTGGGTGTCTGAAAGTGGATCCGGGAAAAGTAGAAGCAATGCAAAACTTCCCGATCCCTAAATCCCCTCGGCAAGTGCGTAGGTTTGTGGGCATGGCGAATTGGTACCGAGCGTTTATTACCAATTTTGCTGACTTGGCAGGTCCCTTGACCGACTGTCTTCGTAAGTCAGCAGGCCCGTTCAAGCTCACCTCTGAAGCTATAGAGGCCTTCGAAAAGCTAAAAGTAGCTTTGAGTTCCGCCCCTGTTTTGGCCCAACCAGACTTTTCAAGGGAATTCGTAATACAATGTGACGCTTCCAAAGTAGGTGTTGGCGGAGTGTTGTTCCAGGTCGATGATGAGGGCGCTGAGCATCCAATCGCGTTCGTGTCGAAAAAGCTGAATAATGCTCAACGCAATTATACAGTAACCGAGCTGGAATATCTTGCAGACATAATCAGCGTGAAGCGTTTCCGACCCTATGTCGAAGGATTACCTTTGCGGATTATTACGGACCACTCCAGTCTCAAGTGGTTGATGACACAGAAAGACTTAAGCGGGAGGTTAGCGAGATGGTCACTCTTACTGCAAAGATACGACTTTAGAATGGAACATCGTAAGGGCACCCTGAATGTAGTACCAGACGCACTGTCGCGTCTTGATGCTGACGAGTTAACTTTCACTACCACACCCGGAAAAATAGATTTAGTCTCTCCCGAATTTAGCAGCAACGAGTATTTAGACTTAATTCGGACCGTCACCGAAAACGAGGAATCACTTCCGGATTTACGAGTTGTGGACGGTGTAATTCTCAAAAGAGTTAAGTTTCGTAAGGGGATGGAAGGGGAAGAAGACTCGCTGTGGCGTTTATGGTTGCCAAAAGGGTTGACTGAGGAAGCAGTGAGATTAGCACATGACGCTAACCGGAGTTACCATGGCGGATGGCAGAAAACCTTAGAACGTGTTAGGCAGAAGTACTTCTGGCCGCAGCAGGCTAAGGACGTCAGGGACTACGTCCAGCGTTGTGACACCTGCAAAACGGTAAAACCCACCAATCAGCAGTCGAGACCACCTATAGGGAGTACCTTTGAATCCGAAAGGCCATTTCAGCGGTTATATTGCGACTTTCTAGGGCCGTATCCGAGATCTAAGCGGCGAAATCAATTTCTATTCATAGTACTAGACCATTTTTCAAAATACGTTTGGCTAAAGCCCATGCAGAGAGCCGCCACTGTTAACGTTATACATTACTTCGCTTCAGAAATTTTCCCAGCTGTAGGGGTCCCTGAGTTTATTCACAGTGACAATGGTAAACAGTTTATCTCGAAGGAAATGAACCAATTTTTAGTAAATTACGGGGTGACGCACGTGAGGACGGGGCTATATTCTCCCTAAGCGAACGCATCCGAACGCGTCAACAGAGAAATTGTTTCTAAGATTAGGATTTTCCTGAAGGATAAACCTGACCATACCGATTGGGATAAGCATATACCCGAGATTTTATCAGTTTTGAGAAGTGATTTTCATACGGCGATTCAGTGTTCTCCATACTTTGCATTATATGGCCAAAACATGGTCCAGCATGCCTCAACGTACAACATTTTAGGGAAACTCGGCAGCCTTCGGGAAGACCAAGTTACGGTAGTAAGCCGAGCTGACAAGTTGACTAATATTCGCGAGCAGATCCGTAGAAATTTAGATCAGGCCAAGGATAGGGGAGTAACCACCTATAACAAGCGCTCTAGACAGGTCAACTACAAGGAAGGTCAGGAAGTTTTCCGAAAAAACTTTGCCTTAAGTAACTTCAAACAGGGCATTAACGCCAAATTCCTACCCAAATACCTGAAGTGTCGCGTGCTTCGAAAGATAGGCAATGCATTGTATGATCTCGAGGACCTAAACGGGAAATTGATAGGTCGCATCCATGCTTCGGATATTCGTCCGCAATGAACCAACAAGGGCGTTTCTTTTGCCAATTTACAATTTGATTTTTTTTATATACCCACCAATTGGACTTTTTTTGTCTGGGTGTTTTGGCGGTCGGGGACATCTCGCCCAGTATTCTCCCCGAGCAATGACATCATAGGTTGTTCACACGCGTACTCACCGAGGACCGTGAACACCCTGGCAGTCCACGCTTAGGTCGGACTAGCCTTTCGGAGTTTTGACGAGTTCTCCATAACAAATGTCTAATTGCCGCAAAGCCCTTATAACTAGGAAACAGAAGTTATTCCCAACTTGACTTAATTTTTTTTTGATAGACCTATGTTGCCCGGCTAGCTTCGTAGTAGGACTTTGAGACTCTTATCTCAGGGGTGAGTCGTGCCCCACGTTGCTTGTCGTCGAAGATTCCTGGCAGTAGCTTCCTACAGATGATCCGGTTTCCTGTTCGCTTCATCGTCAGGTCTTCAAAGCGAAGCAGGTTTGTTACGGTCTGCTGCTACGGTCTACGGCCATGATCCACTTGGGAGCGTGTTCACGCGAACACACCTAGCGATGTGGTGAAAGGGGCGATAAAAAAATATCGAAAACCGGAAAAAGACAGACCGGCCATCACTACGAAAAAAATTTTCTTTTAGCACGAGGTTCCAGCAGCGTAAAGCTCGAGTAAGTCATCCTGATAAGAATTTAAACCCAATGGGTAGAACTTGAACATTTTCCAAAGTTCTATGAAATAATCCCTTACTGGTGCAAGGAAGATTGGAAGAGCAAAAGAAAATATACACAAATACATACTGCGAAGGCTGATGCACAATAAAAGCTGGAACTATTTTCTGGAATTGCTGCTATGTATTGAAAAGTTTAATTAATTCAACTACGCCAATAATTACTTATAAAAGTTATAGTGATCAACGCCAATCAACTAAACCTTAAAACTGCATGTGTTACATATGCACATATTTGTTGAACGTAGAATTAGTCATAAACCAACAATACGGAATCGCGTTAAACAATTGTCGCGGCGCCCTGCTGTTCTAGCAAGTTGGGTGGATCATCATCATACATATATCAATTGCAACCAATTGGCGTAGCACGGGCATAAACAAGAAATAACAGCAGCGTCTTGTTCCTCGTCTTCCCAACGCTTGCGACGACGTGTACGAGATTCAACGCCCTGCCACCATCGTACTTGTATACGCAAAGTGGCTAAAATTCCAAATCCCAGCGCTAAAAATCTTATAATAATCACAAAATTTGGTACTTGCATGATTGGATTAGTACCACAATTACAACCAAGACTCCAACATCTGAAACATCAGCTGGAGGCGCAGCAAAAGAAGCAAACATCAAAGTATAAATTTAGATGTAATTACCCTACAAAAAATTCTGGTCACGAAACTTACCCATGCAAACATGACTAAGAACATAACATATGATGTATAGTAACTAGTCCAACGGCGTGGAATGACTAGAGCATTTTTTGCAGGGTAGTTAAAGGAGCTTCCAAGTGGTACTTGGAGGGTTTTATATAGCCCGGTGAACCATTCGACAGGGACCGATTTTTTTGTCCAAATTACGACATTTTTACTTTCGAATTAGCAACCTAAAAGATAAAAAGGTAGTTTAACGTTTTATAGAAGAAAAGTCACACATAAATGATTGCCACTATGTAACTTTAGCTTGTAGTATTTATCTAACCAAAAGAATTACCACATGAACACTCATGTTTGCAACTTAACAAGATATTAAGGAATGTAACCACCGTTTAATATATTTACACATTTTAAAGGTTTGTTCACAAATAAATAGGCAGTTTTGTCTCAGCCAGGTCAAGCAGCACCTACCTGTTAGAAAGCTAACCCTAATTCCAACATACGCCGTTTATTTGTGAATGCATCTTAGACACATTATATTGAACAAAACTCTTTAGATATAACTAAAATTGTATTCAGCAATTCACGAGCATAATTCCATTTATCTAATACCTACCTAAGCATTAGATTTAAAAAAAAAAAAAATTAAAAGGCATACCCTTTTCTTTATCATTTTAAGAATACATTTTGGCGCTTTAAAATGTTTGAAGTTAGCTCACGTAATCACGTGAAACGTTTTAGCGATTCATTTTGGAGCTCACCCATAAAATGTTAGAAAAAAAAAAGGAAATTTTATGCACGAATCGGCTAGAAGATTTAAACTTTCCTTTCTTGTATCATTCAAGTACAATATATATATATATATATATATATATATATATCTACACATATGAATTACTATTGCTAGCAATATTGTTCGAACCACCAGAAGAAGGTAATATACGTGCATATAATGCATAGCGCTACATACAATTTATCTTTATTGCTTTTGTAACAAATTTTCTCAGTACATATTACATATTATTATTATCATTATAATATGCGCGTTATACCAAATTGATATTTAGTTACACTCAAAAAAATAAGTTTTACCACAAAGCATATAATAAGTGATTATTGTAACAACGTACTAATGTAAGGGCAAAATGAGTAAGGGGCTAAACCATATAACACTAAAATAGTATGTGCATAGATCAAGTATGTATGTATGTAACTTATATACACTCGCAACCAACAACACCAACACAATCACCAACCGCCCACGTTAATAACCAAAACTAGCTAAAACTTTATAGATATTTTCTTTATAATGAATTGTGAATAAATATTGTAATTAAAATGGGAATGTTGACTACCCTATTCTTTTAGAAGGCACTTAGGGCATACAGGTAAGGGGCCACCGAAATTTTAGGTGCGTCGGTGGCCATGGATTTTGAGGGTGGGACAAAGCACCGGGCGTCGCAACAACACCCGCGGCGCCCCCTATGTATATTCGGCCCTTTTCTTTTTTATTTTTTTTTTAATTTTCAGCTTTTTTTTTGCAATTTTATTTTTCAACAGTTTTTTTTGAATTTGATTTTCAGGGTTAGTAACCGGCCATGTCCGGTTCGGTAGTTTTTTTCGCGTCAGTTTTTTTTGAATTTGAATTTAAATTTTGAATGTTTAACGGTCTGTCCGTGGCATCCGGTTCGACCGGATGTTGTCTTAAATTGAATTTTAAGCGTTTTGAGTCGGTCTCTGCGCTTCTGTCAGTTTGTTTTTGAATTTGACAGCTGCTAGTTTTGATAGGCATGATAGGAACATTTTTCTGTTTATGGCGCAGGAACAGTAAGGTTGGCAAGGACCCGCCCCAGCCGACAATGACTAGCCACTGTGCACCAACACATCATGCCGACCGCCTTCCTTACTGCTTCCATAGTAAATGCGTTACCATAACATGGCGGCAGCAAAAACATCGTGAACGGCAGGTGTTGAATTGAATTCAACCAAAACATCGGTAGTAGAGGCAGTTGGAACGGCAGCGGTGGCAGTATGAACGGCGGTAACGGTAGTGGTGGCAGCAAAAACATCGTGAACGGCAGGTGTTGAATTGAATTCAACCAAAACATCGGTAGTAGACACAGTTGGAACGGCATTGGCGTCAGTATGAACGGCGGTGACGGCAGTGGCGGCAGAGAAGGCGGTAGCGGCGGCAGAAAAAACATCGTGAATGGCAGGTGTTGAATTGAATTAAACCAAAACATTGGTAGTAGAGGCAGTTGGAGGGGCAGTATGAACGGCGGTAACGGCAATGGCGGCAGAGGACTCAATAGAAACGGCAGCGTTTATCTCAATCATTTCATCCGGAATGTTCCCCAATATATTTGTGTTCGGAGTGGTATTCATCGTATTTGCGGAGCTATTATCTCCCACGCAAACTATATTTTGCAGTAATCTGCGTAATTATATAATGTTGGCATTAGGAGGAAAATTCAAATTATTTTCAGTTAAAACTTTAATAATGCCTTCTCGAGCATCTATTTTACAAAACAGTTGTTAATAATAGTGCGCGAGGTTCGTTAACACACCTGAGATGTAATTTGCACCTTCGATGGTTAATAAAACAGCAGAAACGTCCGGATTAATTATCTTAATACTTCATTCTTCAGTCGTCAAATCAATAATGAACCGGAAGTCCACCATCTTCTCTTTTCTTCCTTTACAGTGATGTATTTTTTCTTATTCTATTAATTAGTTGACATGGTTGCATTTATGATCTTACACTTCATAACTATCTTTGTCTTCAAAAATGTCAAGAGCGTTCAAAGAGATTATGAAATGATTATGAAAATTCTTGATTTGTTATTGAAAATAGGCGGGGCCAATGAAGCTGAATTTACCGTCAATTGAGACATTTTGAAGGTTACTTTTTGGAGTTATTTTAATTATTCATTGCTCTTCTTCCGTTTTGGGTTTGGTTTTAGGTAGTGGGTTAAAAAAAATGGTCTTCCTTAGATACGATCTGTGACGGGTTTTAACTAGCTATATTTGTGCTTCATATAGTTTTTGAGCATCATAGCTATTGCAATAAAAATAGCATGAATACGCAATTATTACTGCTAACCAAACATCTGGGACGTTTGGAACGTTTTTCGTATCTGATTTTATTGGTGGTTCATACTTGATTATCCTGTTCACTGCTGTTTCAGAGCTTTCTTTCCAGAATTCGTACCTTGCTTTTGCTATCATGATGCCTTGGGCTATTTTTGCCCACCAAGACATTTTGAAACTTCTGTAATTGCTTTCCTGTTTCAGTAAATAAGGGGTAAATTCCAATAAAATGTCTTTGATTTTATTTTCTTTATCCTAAATTATCCATTTTATTTAAAACTGTTATATATTATAAAAATTGTTATTCTAAAATTTTTTAAATTTCTTAAAAATATTTTTATTTAGGTTAAAATGTTTAACATTTCAAAATTATATAATTTACTAGCTTAGCATAGTTTATTTTCTTTACAAAATATTAAAAAATATTTTTATTTATTCATATAAAAAAAAAAATCAAATTTAATTTTAAGCTCTCTCGGGGAATATTATTCAAATCATTCTTATGGTTTGTTCTACCCTAGTTGTGGGATTTTTTACATCCTCAATTGTGGGTTCCCCATTCATGCCTATCTATTTCCAAAAAGGTTTTAACCATTGTAGTTCTTTTTCATAATCTACTTTTCCTGCAACTAAAATTACTTTATCCTCCCATTTAATGGGTTGTTCCCAATATTTCCCTGGCATTCCATTTTACTTAATAATAAAGATTTTAAACAAAATTTGTTTTCACAATTTGTCAAGAAGTTATTTTATTTTTCTTAACTCCTGAATATTTTTTTCTTTTAATTTAATCCTATCTGCCGTATCTGTTGTTATATTTAGGAGTTTATAAGTTTCAGCTATTTCCTTTCTTTTCCTGAATTGTCTGCCTCCCCGCTTCCTTCTTTGGATTTTTGGGGTAGGTATTTTCGGGACTACCTCCGTTTTATGTAGCTTGTTCCTTCGCCGATACTTTTCTATAGTAATCGGTGTCGGACCTTATTTTTTTTTAATTTTTTCTGAGATTTTGATAAAATTTTTTATTGTGTTTTCAAACTGTTCAAAAATTTTATGAAGCTCTCCTCTGTGGTTATTTCAGACATAACAAAGGAAATAACTGAAACTGTGTATATGTAACGAAAGTTAAACGAGTATTTTTTTTTCCTTAAGAAGCTTTATGAAACCGTCCTAAGCATTCCAATTTACTGGTTTAACTGACTGACATTTTTAATTTTTAATAATTTTTTGACATTTTTTTTTTCGAAACATCGTTCTTTAAATTTTAGCCGAACAAATTAATTAACTTTTAACATGACAAATTTGAAATATTCTTTTAATTTTTCCTGACTTTAAAAAAAATGCCTAAGCAAAAATAAAATTTTTGTTCGTGGGTAAGCTAGCCTAGGGACGCCCAATTTTTTTTCTAATTGTATATACTTAAAATAATTTTGCTGCCTGTTGCCAGTCATGCTGTCAGTCAACGTTGTATCCCAGTTATTCCACTTCTTTTATGCAGATGAGAAAATAGTAACTCTCATATGTGCCGATACTTGTAGATTTTGGTTCGAGTTTAATAATGGAAAATTTCTGCCATCCCAAGTAGGTATAGGTGACATTGAGGTGAAAAAAGTTATGACCCAGTGTATCCTACTCAGTAGTTTGATAACATATCAAGGGTTGCCTTCCCCTTCTTGCTGATTTCAAGTAATTGCTCAAGGACTGATGAAGATGAATATGCTAAATGAATATACCAAACGCCTTGTTCGAGCCTTTAACTTTCCATTTGTATGATCCGAGTATGATTCGGACTTACTGATGAGGACCTGTGACCAGTTAGATTATTTTAGCAGTTTTAGCGATATTAATCTAAACTGGCAGGATCGCCATGAAATGTTTTTAAAGGAGACCAAGAACACCAATGGTTAGCGTTTAAAACAGAATTCGCTTTATTGAAGAAATTCATTTCTATTTATACAAAAGTTCTTAACCTACACATACATACTTACATTAATGCTTACATATTAAAGTACATGATTTCATAATGAATAATGGTTTGTCAGCATATTATAGTATTGACCTACATACTGTCAATATGATCCGCACATAAGTTGGTTGGTGTGGCTGAGCGATAAATTGGACAGTTTGGCAAATGCAAATGAACTCTGAGTCAGTAAAATATGAACGTTTGTTTGTATGTATATTAGTGTTATTAAAAGAATTTGAAGTGAGGTGCATTCCAAGAAATGCTGTAATGGTACAGTATGAGCCTATTCGGAGCACAGATAGGATTTTTTTTGAATATCTCAATACCTGCGCCATATAGGGGCGATTTTTTTATAGTTCGCTTTCTATTCATGTACGTATTATGTGTTCCAAAGATGAGCTAAATCGGACCATAAATACGATTTTTTGAATATTTCGGTCCTTACGCCACCTAGCGGCGATTTTTTTTTCATAGATCGCTTTCTATTCCAGGATGTATTGTGTTCCAAATATGAGTGAAATCGCACCACAAACATAATTTTTTTAAATATTTGGTTCCATGCGCCACCTATCGGAGTTTTTCTCTTATTATTGCATTGCCATCGGGTTCTGAACTATATTCCAAGTTTGAAGCTTGTAGATTATCGGGCTGTAGCGCCCGGCCTGTCAAGTCAAGCTAAATAAAACCGTCTAAAAATCGCGGCTGAGCCTATACTGAAAGCTTCTGTAGTGGAGTTAACAAAAATGAAAATTCAGTCGCGTCTTAACAATATGGAAATGACTTGGGAATGAATTGAAGGTGAACACGAATCAATCTATGCACTAAAATTTGAGGTTAAACAAAATAATGATTACATAAGCAACCAAGTTTTTGCTAACATTTACGAAGTCTACGATCAACAAAAGTTGTATTTATTAAAAAAACTTTCTGAATTCAATGCGGCGAATCCACACGACGCATCTGTCTTCGCCGAGACTTCTTTGGTGACCCCGGCCGCATCCACCAGAGATAGATTACCCGAACGGGTTCTTCCCACGTTTGATGAAAATTTAAAAGTTCGAGATCGTTCAGTATATATACATCTCACTTGTTGAGTCAAGTAGGGTTCCTCATAATGTTACAAAGCTACAATACCTTAAGCGAAGTTTATCCGGGGAAGCAGCGCATTTGCTAGTCACCTTCGCCATCACTTCTGATAATAATGTTCCAGCACGCTATGAGAACACACGCGTTCTTATTGAAACTCAGCCATCAGGTCTTGGAACTACTGTCGACACTTGGGACTCAACAACATGTCAAGCATGGTTCCTTGACTAAGGTGCACCCGCAATTCCCAACCAACCTTTCACCAAGTTTATCAAAGCTCCTGCTCCTGCACCCGAAAAAATCGCTCGTCACGACTCCGTGAAGTCGCAAAATAGCAACAAGGCGAAAGGTCATGCCACAACTTCATCATCTACTTCTTCAACTTCACCACTGTGATGTTGTTTGTGCTCGGAAAATGGTAAGCTGATTCAATACCCAACTTTTGAGTGAACGTAGACATTTTATCAAATCTAAGCAACTATGTTTTGATTGCTTGGTTGGCACAAATCCCCAACTGAACCCTCCAAGATAGTGTCAACTGGTAATGGACACTACAGTATTGAGCCCTTGCGATATCAGGACGGTGTCCAGCTAAGATCAGAGAATCGGGGTTGTGTGCCTGTCTCATTAATGGCCTGGTTATACGGAAATTATCCTTGGTCGTGGTTTCTGGGGTATCTTTCTCTTTTTCTATAACTTTTTCTCTGTCTTTTCTTTCTTTCCTATTTCCTTTCCCTCTCGGGGGCTGGATCAAGGCGTTATGCGTTTCCGTGGCGAGGAACAGCCAGGCTGGGGTGTAGTGTAAGCAGCCAACAATTCAATTTAATCCAAAATATTTAAATCAGTCTAATATTCTAATCTGCTACAAAAATAGTCTAAATGTTCATTAACACATAAAAATGCATTTGAGAATTAATGCTGACACAGCCATTAATAAACAGACGTGTACAACACACAACCAAACGAATTTTAATCCCAGCAATTTGCATTCCTGCAACTTGCAAGGTTAGCATTTCCCATAAATTTGCAGCTCATATATGAGGTACATATTTTGTGCCGAGTGATATGTAGGTATGTAAATTTGTATGTTTAAGGTAGTTATGTATGTAAGTATATAAGCTTAAACGTAAATAGATATGTAAGAATATGTTTAGAATAATCTAATATAAATAGGCTGAATTATTTGAATAAAGACAATTCGACATTCATAATTCAAGCAGTGAAGTCTGCTTTGTTTTAATTGCGTTAGGGACCTTTCTACATGGCGATCCTGCCTATGATTCTGGTGGCTGATTTTTCAGCCTAATTTCATAGCTGGCAAGGATACGCCTTTCTACAGGGGGCCCTTAAATAGTCCAGTCGCGAACGGAGCCCTCCTGGTACCAGGTCGCACCAGGTTGTATGAAGACCTTACCCGGGTATTGCGGATTCTGCCCGGGTGGACGTTTCTTTCTCCGCCACTCGTGAAGAACATGCATGAAAACAAAAAAAAAAAAAACGGAAAAACGCGCCAAAACAAACAGAGACCGGCGATCTTCAAAAGGTGATAGGGCGTCTGATCACCACAATAGTGACCAGTGCGATGCAGGGTCATTCAAACCGCCAGATGATGGCAAGAAAAGGGGATGGTTCAGGACCAGTGGCGATGCCGGGTCAGAACCCTCTCCCCAACAAAACTTGCGGCAGTGAGGCAGGACTAAGGGGTGTTCTCCGGGATACTCCTGGCACGAGCTGAGACGCAGTTGGCGGCTTTCACGAAGCCAAGTGAGCGGCCACACCACAGTGAAGTTGATTAAAAATACAGGAGAGCGGCCGCAAGGATTTTAACTAGATCAGCACGAATGCCAGACCTCGTGAGTAGAGGAGAAAACGATAACTTGGTAGAAATCCTGGCAGAAATCAGATGGGCGAAAGAGTTTATAGCGGACTTTCGTCTGCCAGAAGAAAGGGAGGGTCGTAAGTATTGTAATTCACTGTGATTGCCAACATACTGTGGACAAAACTCTTCGGTAATGACGCCCGACATCGCCTCTCATTGAATAGGCCACTCGTGTAGGTTTAATCTCAGAAGTAGAGGTCCTTTCAGCTAACGTCTTTCGCTTGAAAAATCTGGATCGCCACGCCACTCTGACTCCCTGTGCTTGGCTGATAATCTAAAGGCGAGATGGTCCGTTGAGGCGATTCACCATATTCCTAGGACCTTTTCAATTGGTAGTTCGTTTTCGCAGTTGAGGCAAAGAGATTCATTCATCTTTGCACCTAGGGCTTTCAGTATATTGTCCGAGTTCGAAAGAAAATTGCGGATATGAAACCCCCTTTTTCATATACACGTTTAACATCGAGCGTCAGGTGAACGGCCTCTTCTTCAGTGTCCACGCTATCTAACATATCGCCCACGTAATGGTTACTGACATAATAAAATAAGTTGGCTCAAGTTTTCTTGGCTCGTGCCAGAGAAATCGGAGAAAATCTTGGTCCTCAGAACGGATCCGCACCTGATGGAACATTTCTTCAATATCGGCAATAATGGCGAAACGGTTTTGGCGAAACTTGAATAGACTGATATTAGTGCCGTTGTCAGATTTGTGCCGGCGAGAGACAGGGAATTTAGTGATATGCCATTCACTTTAGCTGCAGAATCCCATACAAGGCGAATCTTGCTTGGCTTATTGGGATTACACACGACAAATACTGGCAAGTACCAATAACTTTCGACGGCAGTATCCCCTGGTGTTATTGTGCTCGTGCAAAATGAGCAAACAAAGATACGGAAACGTCGTTCTATTAATCACCACACAAAATCGGAAAGCTGTATCGTGTGTAGCGAGAATTGTAGTTCTTTGTCTAATTGCATTTCTTTCTCGGATATGAAAGGTGGGACACTGTACGTCGAAATAAATTGTGCTACAAATGCTTTAGGAAACATACAGTTAATGGCTGTACATCTAATAACACATGTGGGGTAAATGGCTGCACGCGGTACCAACACCCACTATTGCACTCCGAGTCTGCACCTATTAATGACAATAATTTGTCTAACGTCACAAATAAAACACAAACGGCTAATATTAACTCTCATAACTTAAGTGAGAGGAAAACGTTTTTCTGTGCATTACCTGTAATTTTGCATGCAGGCGTTAACGCAGTGTCAACATATGTGTTTATAGACGATGGATCCTCTGTTACCATCATCGATGAAGAGCTTTTAAAAAGACTGGACGTAAGAGGCACACCGCAACCTCTTTGCCTACGGTGGACAGGCAACACGCTCCGGTATGAGGATGACGCAATGAAAAGTTTAAGCTGTACGTTCCGTAAAGACACTAGAATTGCCTACTCAATCTCTAGATGTTTTGAAATTAAAATTAAAGTATTTAAGGGACATTCCATTGTATTCTAATTACAACGCAGGGCCGCAGCTTTTGGTCGGACCAAGCAATGCTGCTCTTGGCCTTGCAGTAAAGTCTAAACAAGGGAGTGATAAATTTCCTCTTGCCGAAAAAATTAAGCTAGGGTGGACCGTCAAGGGCCAGGGGTCACCGCCACTCTAAGTCACAGGGCAACATCTTTATCACATATGCGATTGCTCTGAGCATAAAGAGTTGGTACAAGTCATTAAATCATTTCTCTGCCTCGACAATTTAGGCGTGCTAGCCAACGACGCAGCTCTGATGTCCAAAGAGGAGCAGCTCGCCGCCCAACAACAAGAGCAATTCACGGTTCGATTAGGTGAACGATTTGCAGCCGGACTGCTTTGGAAGCACATGAATGTGCGGCTACCAGACAGCCTGGCAATGGCAAAATACCGAGCTCAATGTTTACTAAATAAAATGCAACGTGATCTTAAACTTGCAGAGATACTTCAAGCCAAAATGGTTGACTACCTTCGAAGGGATATGCAAAACGAATAACACCAGGGGATACTGCCGTCGAAAGTTATTGGTACTTGCCAGTATTTGTCGTGTGTAATCCCAATAAGCCAAGCAAGATTCGCCTTGTATGGGATTCTGCAGCTAAAGTGAATGGGATATCACTAAATTCCCTGTCTCTCGCCGGCACAAATCTGACAACGGCACTAATATCAGTCTATTCAAGTTTCGCCAAAACCGTTTCGCCATTATTGCCGATATTGAAGAAATGTTCCATCAGGTGCGGATCCGTTCTGAGGACCAAGATTTTCTCCGATTTCTCTGGCACGAGCCAAGAAAACTTGAGCCAACTTATTTTATTATGTCAGTAACCATTACGTGGACGATATGTTAGATAGCGTGGACACTGAAGAAGAGGCCGTTCACCTGACGCTCGATGTTAAACGTGTCTATGAAAAAGGGGGTTTCATATCCGCAATTTTCTTTCGAACTCGGACAATATACTGAAAGCCCTAGGTGCAAAGATGAATGAATCTCTTTGCCTCAACTGCGAAAACGAACTACGAATTGAAAAGGTCCTAGGAATATGGTGTATCGCCTCAACGGACCATCTCGCCTTTAGATTATCAGCCAAGCACAGGGAGTCAGAGTGGCGTGGCGATACAGATTTTTCAAGCGAAAGACGTTAGCTGAAAGGACCTCTACTTTTGAGATTAAACCTACACGAGTGGCCTATTCAATGAGAGGCGATGTCGGGCGTCATTACCGAAGAGTTTTGTCCACAGTATGTTGGCAATCACAGTGAATTACAACACTTACGACCCTCCCTTTCTTCTGGCAGACGAAAGTCCGCTATAAACTCTTTCGCCCATCTGATTTCTGCCAGGATTTCTACCAAGTTATCGTTTTCTCCTCTACTCACGAGGTCTGGCATTCGTGCTGATCTAGTTAAAATCCTTGCGGCCGCTCTCCTGTATTTTTAATCAACTTCACTGTGGTGTGGCCGCTCACTTGGCTTCGTGAAAGCCGCCAACTGCGTCTCAGCTCGTGCCAGGAGTATCCCGGAGAACACCCCTTAGTCCTGCCTCACTGCCGCAAGTTTTGTTGGGGAGAGGGTTCTGACCCGGCATCGCCACTGGTCCTGAACCATCCCCTTTTCTTGCCATCATCTGGCGGTTTGAATGACCCTGCATCGCACTGGTCACTATTGTGGTGATCAGACGCCCTATCACCTTTTGAAGATCGCCGGTCTCTGTTTGTTTTGGCGCGTTTTTCCGTTTTTTTTTTTTTGTTTTCATGCATGTTCTTCACGAGTGGCGGAGAAAGAAACGTCCACCCGGGCAGAATCCGCAATACCCGGGTAAGGTCTTCATACAACCTGGTGCGACCTGGTACCAGGAGGGCTCCGTTCGCGACTGGACTATTTAAGGGCCCCCTGTAGAAAGGCGTATCCTTGCCAGCTATGAAATTAGGCTGAAAAATCAGCCACCAGAATCATAGGCAGGATCGCCATGTAGAAAGGTCCCTAACGCAATTAAAACAAAGCAGACTTCACTGCTTGAATTATGAATGTCGAATTGTCTTTATTCAAATAATTCAGCCTATTTATATTAGATTATTCTAAACATATTCTTACATATCTATTTACGTTTAAGCTTATATACTTACATACATAACTACCTTAAACATACAAATTTACATACCTACATATCACTCGGCACAAAATATGTACCTCATATATGAGCTGCAAATTTATGGGAAATGCTAACCTTGCAAGTTGCAGGAATGCAAATTGCTGGGATTAAAATTCGTTTGGTTGTGTGTTGTACACGTCTGTTTATTAATGGCTGTGTCAGCATTAATTCTCAAATGCATTTTTATGTGTTAATGAACATTTAGACTATTTTTGTAGCAGATTAGAATATTAGACTGATTTAAATATTTTGGATTAAATTGAATTGTTGGCTGCTTACACTACACCCCAGCCTGGCTGTTCCTCGCCACGGAAACGCATAACGCCTTGATCCAGCCCCCGAGAGGGAAAGGAAATAGGAAAGAAAGAAAAGACAGAGAAAAAGTTATAGAAAAAGAGAAAGATACCCCAGAAACCACGACCAAGGATAATTTCCGTATAACCAGGCCATTAATGAGACAGGCACACAACCACGATTCTCTGATCTTAGCTGGACACCGTCCTGATATCGCAAGGGCTCAATACTGTAGTGTCCATTACCAGTTGACACTATCTTGGAGGGTTCAGTTGGGGATTTGTGCCAACCAAGCAATCAAAACATAGTTGTTTAGATTTGATAAAATGTCTACGTTCACTCAAAAGTTGGGTATTGAATCAGCTTACCATTTTCCGAGCACAAACAACATCAGAGTGGTGAAGTTGAAGAAGTAGATGATGAAGATGTGGCATGACCTTTCGCCTTGTTGCTATTTTGCGACTTCACGGAGTCGTGACGAGCGATTTTTTCGGGTGCAGGAGCAGGAGCTTTGATAAACTTGGTGAAAGGTTGGTTGGGAATTGCGGGTGCACCTTGGTCAAGGAACCATGCTTGACATGTTGTTGAGTCCCAAGTGTCGACAGTAGTTCCAAGACCTGATGGCTGAGTTTCAATAAGAACGCGTGTGTTCTCATAGCGTGCTGAAACATTATTATCAGAAGTGATGGCGAAGGTGGCTAGCAAATGCGCTGCTTCCCCGGATAAACTTCGCTTAAGGTATTGTAGCTTTGTAACATTATGAGGAACCCTACTTGACTCAACAAGTGAGATGTATATATACTGAACGATCTCGAACTTTTAAATTTTCATCAAACGTGGGAAGAACCCGTTCGGGTAATCTATCTCTGGTGGATGAGGCCGGGGTCACCAAGGAAGTCTCGGCGAAGACAGATGCGTCGTGTGGATTCGCCGCATTGAATTCATAAAGTTTTTTTAATAAATACAACTTTTGTTGATCGTAGACTTCGTAAATGTTAGCAAAAACTTGGTTGCTTATGTAATCATTATTTTGTTTAACCTCAAATTTTAGTGCATAGGTTTATTCGTGTTCACCTTCAATTCATTCCCAAGTCATTTCCATATTGTCAAGACGCGACTGAATTTTCATTTTTGTTAACTCCACTACAGAAGCTTTCAGTATAGGCTCAGCCGCGATTTTTAGACGGTTTTATTTAGCTTGACTTGACAGGCCGGGCGCTACAGCCCGATAATCTACAAGCTTCAAACTTGGAATATAGTTCAGAACCCGATGGCAATGCAATAATAAGAGAAAAACTCCGATAGGTGGCGCATGGAACCAAATATTTAAAAAAATTATGTTTGTGGTGCGATTTCACTCATATTTGGAACACAATACATCCTGGAATAGAAAGCGATCTATGAAAAAAAAATCGCCGCTAGGTGGCGCAAGGACCGAAATATTCAAAAAATCGTATTTATGGTCCGATTTAGCTCATCTTTGGAACACATAATACGTACATGAATAGAAAGCGAACTATAAAAAAATCGCCCCTATATGGCGCAGGTATTGAGATATTCAAAAAAAATCCTATCTGTGCTCCGAATAGGCTCATACTGTAGCATTACAGCATTTCTTGGAATGCACCTCACTTCAAATTCTTTTAATAACACTAATATACATACAAACAAACGTTCATATTTTACTGACTCAGAGTTCATTTGCATTTGCCAAACTGTCCAATTTATCGCTCAGCCACACCAACCAACTTATGTGCGGATCATATTGACAGTATGTAGGTCAATACTATAATATGCTGACAAACCATTATTCATTATGAAATCATGTACTTTAATATGTAAGCATTAATGTAAGTATGTATGTGTAGGTTAAGAACTTTTGTATAAATAGAAATGAATTTCTTCAATAAAGCGAATTCTGTTTTAAACGCTAACCATTGGTGTTCTTGGTCTCCTTTAAAAACATTTCATGGCGATCCTGCCAGTTTAGATTAATATCGCTAAAACTGCTAAAATAATCTAACTGGTCACAGGTCCTCATCAGTAAGTCCGAATCATACTCGGATCATACAAATGGAAAGTTAAAGACTCGAACAAGGCGTTTGGTATATTCATTTAGCATATTCATCTTCATCAGTCCTTGAGCAATTACTTGAAATCAGCAAGAAGGGGAAGGCAACCCTTGATATGTTATCAAACTACTGAGTAGGATACACTGGGTCATAACTTTTTTCACCTCAATGTCACCTATACCTACTTGGGATGGCAGAAATTTTCCATTATTAAACTCGAACCAAAATCTACAAGTATCGGCACATATGGGAGTTACTATTTTCTCATCTGCATAAAAGAAGTGGAATAACTGGGATACAACGTTGACTGACAGCATGACTGGCAACAGGCAGCAAAATTATTTTAAGTATATACAATTAGAAAAAAAATTGGGCGTCCCTAGGCTAGCTTACCCACGAACAAAAATTTTATTTTTGCTTAGGCATTTTTTTTAAAGTCAGGAAAAATTAAAAGAATATTTCAAATTTGTCATGTTAAAAGTTAATTAATTTGTTCGGCTAAAATTTAAAGAACGATGTTTCGAAAAAAAAATGTCAAAAAATTATTAAAAATTAAAAATGTCAGTCAGTTAAACCAGTAAATTGGAATGCTTAGGACGGTTTCATAAAGCTTCTTAAGGAAAAAAAAATACTCGTTTAACTTTCGTTACATATACACAGTTTCAGTTATTTCCTTTGTTATGTCTGAAATAACCACAGAGGAGAGCTTCATAAAATGTTTGAACAGTTTGAAAACACAATAAAAAATTTTATCAAAATCTCAGAAAAAATTAAAAAAAAATAAGGTCCGACACCGATTACTATAGAAGAGTATCGGCGAAGGAACAAGCTACATAAAACGGAGGTAGTCCCGAAAATACCTACCCCAAAAATCCAAAGAAGGAAGCGGGGAGGCAGACAATTCAGGAAAAGAAAGGAAATAGCTGAAACTTATAAACTCCTAAATATAACAACAGATACGGCAGATAGGATTAAATTAAAAGAAAAAATTCAGGAGTTAAGAAAAATAAAATAACTTCTTGACAAATTGTGAAAACAAATTTTGTTTAAAATCTTTATTATTAAGTAAAATGGAATGCCAGGGAAATATTGGGAACAACCCATTAAATGGGAGGATAAAGTAATTTTAGTTGCAGGAAAAGTAGATTATGAAAAAGAACTACAATGGTTAAAACCTTTTTGGAAATAGATAGGCATGAATGGGGAACCCACAATTGAGGATGTAAAAAATCCCACAACTAGGGTAGAACAAACCATAAGAATGATTTGAATAATATTCCCCGAGAGAGCTTAAAATTAAATTTGATTTTTTTTTTTTATATGAATAAATAAAAATATTTTTTAATATTTTGTAAAGAAAATAAACTATACTAAGCTAGTAAATTATATAATTTTGAAATGTTAAACATTTTAACCTAAATAAAAATATTTTTAAGAAATTTAAAAAATTTTAGAATAACAATTTTTATAATATATAACAGTTTTAAATAAAATGGATAATTTAGGATAAAGAAAATAAAATCAAAGACATTTTATTGGAATTTACCCCTTATTTACTGAAACAGGAAAGCAATTACAGAAGTTTCAAAATGTCTTGGTGGGCAAAAATAGCCCAAGGCATCATGATAGCAAAAGCAAGGTACGAATTCTGGAAAGAAAGCTCTAAAACAGCAGTGAACAGGATAATCAAGTATGAACCACCAATAAAATCAGATACGAAAAACGTTCCAAACGTCCCAGATGTTTGGTTAGCAGTAATAATTGCGTATTCATGCTATTTTTATTGCAATAGCTATGATGCTCAAAAACTATATGAAGCACAAATATAGCTAGTTAAAACCCGTCACAGATCGTATCTAAGGAAAACCATTTTTTTTAACCCACTACCTAAAACCAAACCCAAAACGGAAGAAGAGCAATGAATAATTAAAATAACTCCAAAAAGTAACCTTCAAAATGTCTCAATTGACGGTAAATTCAGCTTCATTGGCCCCGCCTATTTTCAATAACAAATCAAGAATTTTCATAATCATTTCATAATCTCTTTGAACGCTCTTGATATTTTTGAAGACAAAGATAGTTATGCAGTGTAAGATCATAAATGCAACCATGTCAACTAATTAATAGAATAAGAAAAAATACATCACTGTAAAGGAAGAAAAGAGAAGATGGTGGACTTCCGGTTCATTATTGATTTGACGACTGAAGAATGAAGTATTAAGATAATTAATCCGGACGTTTCTGCTGTTTTATTAACCATCGAAGGTGCAAATTACATCTCAGGTGTGTTAACGAACCTCGCGCACTATTATTAACAACTGTTTTGTAAAATAGATGCTCGAGAAGGCATTATTAAAGTTTTAACTGAAAATAATTTGAATTTTCCTCCTAATGCCAACATTATATAATTACACAGATTACTGCAAAATATAGTTTGCGTGGGAGATAATAGCTCCGCAAATACGATGAATACCACTCCGAACACAAATATATTGGAGAACATTCCGGACGAAATGATTGAGATAAACGCTGCCGTTTCTATTGAGTCCTCTGCCGCCATTGCCGTTACCGCCGTTCATACTGCCCCTCCAACTGCCTCTACTACCAATGTTTTGGTTTAATTCAATTCAACACCTGCCATTCACGATGTTTTTTCTGCCGCCGCTACCGCCTTCTCTGCCGCCACTGCCGTCACCGCCGTTCATACTGACGCCAATGCCGTTCCAACTGTCTCTACTACCGATGTTTTGGTTGAATTCAATTCAACACCTGCCGTTCACGATGTTTTTGCTGCCGCCATGTTATGGTAACGCATTTACTATGGAAGCAGTAAGGAAGGCGGTCGGCATGATGTGTTGGTGCACAGTGGCTAGTCATTGTCGGCTGGGGCGGGTCCTTGCCAACCTTACTGTTCCTGCGCCATAAACAGAAAAAAGTTCCTATCATGCCTATCAAAACTAGCAGCTGTCAAATTCAAAAACAAACTGACAGAATCGCAGAGACCGACTCAAAACGCTTAAAATTCAATTTAAGACAACATCCGGTCGAACCGGATGCCACGGACAGACCTTTAAACATTCAAAATTTAAATTCAAATTCAAAAAAAACTGACGCCTAAAAAACAACCGAACCGGACATGGCCGGTTACTAACCCTGAAAATCAAATTCAAAAAAAACTGTTGAAAAATAAAATTGCAAAAAAAAAGCTGAAAATTAAAAAAAAAATAAAAAAGAAAAGGGCCGAATATACATGGGGGCGCCGCGGGTGTTGTTGCGACGCCCGGTGCTTTGTCCCACCCTCAAAATCCATGGCCACCGACGCACCTAAAATTTCGGTGGCCCCTTACCTGTATGCCCTAAGTGCCTTCTAAAAGAATAGGGTAGTCAACATTCCCATTTTAATTACAATATTTATTCACAATTCATTATAAAGAAAATATCTATAAAGTTTTAGCTAGTTTTGGTTATTAACGTGGGCGGTTGGTGATTGTGTTGGTGTTGTTGGTTGCGAGTGTATATAAGTTACATACATACATACTTGATCTATGCACATACTATTTTAGTGTTATATGGTTTAGCCCCTTACTCATTTTGCCCTTACATTAGTACGTTGTTACAATAATCACTTATTATATGCTTTGTGGTAAAACTTATTTTTTTGAGTGTAACTAAATATCAATTTGGTATAACGCGCATATTATAATGATAATAATAATATGTAATATGTACTGAGAAAATTTGTTACAAAAGCAATAAAGATAAATTTTATGTAGCGCTATGCATTATATGCACGTATATTACCTTCTTCTGGTGGTTCGAACAATATTGCTAGCAATAGTAATTCATATGTGTAGATATATATATATATATATATATATATATATATATATATATATATATTGTACTTGAATGATATAAGAAAAGAAAGTTTTAATCTTCTAGCCGATTCGTGCATAAAATTTCCTTTTTTTTTTCTAACATTTTATGGGTGAGCTCCAAAATGAATCGCTAAAACGTTTCACGTGATTACGTGAGCTAACTTCAAACATTTTAAAGCGCCAAAATGTATTCTTAAAATGATAAAGAAAAGGGTATGCCTTTTAATTTTTTTTTTTTAAATCTAATGCTTAGGTAGGTATTAGATAAATGGAATTATGCTTGTGAATTGCTGAATACAATTTTAGTTATATCTAAAGAGTTTTGTTCAATATAATGTGTCTAAGATGCATTCACAAATAAACGGCGTATGTTGGAATTAGGGTTAGCTTTCTAACAGGTAGGTGCTGCTTGACCTGGCTGAGACAAAACTGCCTGTTTATTTGTGAACAAACCTTTAAAATGTGTAAATATATTAAACGGTGGTTACATTCCTTAATATCTTGTTAAGTTGCAAACATGAGTGTTCATGTGGTATTTCTTTTGGTTAGATAAATATTACAAGCTAAAGTTACATAGTGGCAATCATTTATGTGTGACTTTTCTTCTATAAAACGTTAAACTACCTTTTTATCTTTTAGGTTGCTAATTCGAAAGTAAAAATGTCGTAATTTGGACAAAAAAAATCGGTCCCTGTCGAATGGTTCACCGGGCTATATAAAACCCTCCAAGTACCACTTGGAAGCTCCTTTAACTACCCTGCAAAAAATGCTCTAGTCATTCCACGCCGTTGGTCTAGTTACTATACATCATATGTTATGTTCTTAGTCATGTTTGCATGGGCGTGGGTAAGTTTCGTGACCAGAATTTTTTGTAGGGTAATTACATCTAAATTTATACCTTGATGTTTGCTTCTTTTGCTGCGCCTCCAGCTGATGTTTCAGATGTTGGAGTCTTGGTTGTAATTGTGGTACTAATCCAATCATGCAAGTACCAAATTTTGTGATTATTATAAGATTTTTAGCGCTGGGATTTGGAATTTTAGCCACTTTGCGTATACAAGTACGATGGTGGCAGGGCGTTGAATCTCGTACACGTCGTCGCAAGCGTTGGGAAGACGAGGAACAAGACGCTGCTGTTATTTCTTGTTTATGCCCGTGCTACGCCAATTGGTTGCAATTGATATATGTATGATGATGATCCACCCAACTTGCTAGAACAGCAGGACGCCGCGACAATTGTTTAACGCGATTCCGTATTGTTGGTTTATGACTAATTCTACGTTCAACAAATATGTGCATATGTAACACATGCAGTTTTAAGGTTTAGTTGATTGGCGTTGATCACCATAACTTTTATAAGTAATTATTGGCGTAGTTGAATTAATTAAACTTTTCAATACATAGCAGCAATTCCACAAAATAGTTCCCGCTTTTATTGTGCATCAGCCTTCGCAGTATGTATTTGTGTATATTTTCTTTTGCTCTTCCAATCTTCCTTGCACCAGTAAGGGATTATTTCATAGAACTTTGGAAAATGTTCAAGTTCTACCCATTGGGTTTAAATTCTTATCAGGATGACTTACTCGAGCTTTACGCTGCTGGAACCTCGTGCTAAAAGAAAATTTTTTTCGTAGTGATGGCCGGTCTGTCTTTTTCCGGTTTTCGATATTTTTTTATCGCCCCTTTCACCACATCGCTAGGTGTGTTCGCGTGAACACGCTCCCAAGTGGATCATGGCCGTAGACCGTAGCAGCAGACCGTAACAAACCTGCTTCGCTTTGAAGACCTGACGATGAAGCGAACAGGAAACCGGATCATCTGTAGGAAGCTACTGCCAGGAATCTTCGACGACAAGCAACGTGGGGCACGACTCACCCCTGAGATAAGATTCTCAAAGTCCTACTACGAAGCTAGCCGGGCAACATAGGTCTATCAAAAAAAAATTAAGTCAAGTTGGGAATAACTTCTGTTTCCTAGTTATAAGGGCTTTGCGGCAATTAGACATTTGTTATGGAGAACTCGTCAAAACTCCGAAAGGCTAGTCCGACCTAAGCGTGGACTGCCAGGGTGTTCACGGTCCTCGGTGAGTACGCGTGTGAACAACCTATGATGTCATTGCTCGGGGAGAATACTGGGCGAGATGTCCCCGACCGCCAAAACACCCAGACAAAAAAAGTCCAATTGGTGGGTATATAAAAAAAAATCAAATTGTAAATTGGCAAAAGAAACGCCCTTGTTGGTTCATTGCGGACGAATATCCGAAGCATGGATGCGACCTATCAATTTCCCGTTTAGGTCCTCGAGATCATACAATGCATTGCCTATCTTTCGAAGCACGCGACACTTCAGGTATTTGGGTAGGAATTTGGCGTTAATGCCCTGTTTGAAGTTACTTAAGGCAAAGTTTTTTCGGAAAACTTCCTGACCTTCCTTGTAGTTGACCTGTCTAGAGCGCTTGTTATAGGTGGTTACTCCCCTATCCTTGGCCTGATCTAAATTTCTACGGATCTGCTCGCGAATATTAGTCAACTTGTCAGCTCGGCTTACTACCGTAACTTGGTCTTCCCGAAGGCTGCCGAGTTTCCCTAAAATGTTGTACGTTGAGGCATGCTGGACCATGTTTTGGCCATATAATGCAAAGTATGGAGAACACTGAATCGCCGTATGAAAATCACTTCCCAAAACTGATAAAATCTCGGGTATATGGCCAATTTTGCAGCTTTGAATGTTACATGTGGGGGCTAGAAATTCGACCAACAACTGGCTTGAGAAAGTATCACTGCCAATATTGCAGCTCCGCAGAATAGGTTGTGAAGGCAACTTCAAACAGAGTTTACGTCGGGCGCAAACACAAGTGCGTCAACATCGCTCGCATTTGCTTTGGCCACCAACAATTAGCTTGGAGAGGCTACCGGAGCGTAACTACGGCCATCTGCTGTAATATCGAGTAAAGTGAGCGGCATCAATTAGCGTGCAACACCGTTACCCATACATCCTCTTGCCAGCCGTAGTGACTCAGTATCTTCCACTAGTTCGCGATCGGTGCACTTTAAAGCACAACAATATCGGCGCAGAGGTGAACTGCTTCAAGAACAGGGGGAGATACTCAAGCAGAGGGAAGCTCTGGTAATTCAAGAACGTGAACTCTTGGATCGCATAAACAATATGCTTGGATAATCACGCTAATAATTCCAGGCAACCTTAATGCGAACCAACCCTTTAAGTCGCATGTGTCGAATTCAGCATGTGCACCGAACACAGGTCACCTAAATACAGGTAATTGTGTTTTACCAGAAATTCGATGACGCCAACCGGAAGTTATCAACCCACCGGCTACTGATAAACAGACATTATTAGGTAAAATGTTGTAAGGACGACCGTTAAGAAAAAGAAAAAGGTTCTTCGCATTAATTTGAACGCAATTGAAAAACAACTAATTTATTCCGTTTTCTTTGTACAATAAAATTCGACTGACAAATATTTAAAAACATTTTAATAATTTCATATTTTCTTTAATCGTCGTTCATTGGCTACTTTGTCGTGAATTCAAAAGTGAGAGTAAAGTAAAGTAGCACAAAGTGGTTTTCTGGATTGCCTTACAATATCGTATTTGGAACAACAGCTCCGAATATCGTATGCAACGAATCAGGTTTGCTTTCCTCTGCAAAACGCAACAGTAGCTCCTGCTGATCTACCATTCACTACGGTATGTTGCATGGTTTCTCCTCATCGATTAACCAGAGAGAAAATCGCCGCTCGAAGTAGCATCGCTAAAGAGATACCTAAGTTCGATGGCAAGCCACCAGAGTGGCTACTCTTTTACGCAACTTTCAACAAAACAGCTGAGCTATGTGGATTTTCCGATGCGGAAAACCTTTTGAGGTTCCGAAAATCTCAAGAAGGCCCGGCGTGCATTGCTATAAAAATCTATATCTGTATTATTCCTGTGTACCAATAATCATCTCAACTTTAAAAATGCAGTTTGGTCGTCCAGATCTAATAATAAATGAATTCCAAAATCAGATCAAGAAGTTGCCACTTCCTTCAGAAAGTCAGCTTAAAACCATAGTAGATTTCGCCATCGCTGTGCAAAATATATTTGCAACTGTGAAAGCATCAGGGCTAGATAATCATTTGACCAATTTGGATCTCGAGCAAAAACTAGTATATAAATTACCCGGACTATTACCGGCATACTGGGCCATGCACAAACAAGGCGTAATGAATTGCAATCTTCAGATTTTCAGTGATTGGCTACTTTGCCAGTTGAAAGCTGTGTGCCTCTTCGCCATGGCAATGCTCGAACGGGCTAACCCCAGTGATTCTCAAAACATCTTGTGAGACTACGTATATGCTATAAAAACGATCCTTAAATTATTTACACTGTCTCTGGAATCTTCTTTATTCCCTTCAATTTGGAAGCAATCATTTATTACTCCCTTGCATAAGGAAGGTAGTAGGTCCAATATTGAGAACTACAGGGCATAGCTAAACTTTCGGCTATTCCAAAAATGTTTGAAAAGATCAGCACCTGCCAAATTCAATATATATGCACCGAAAGAAAAAGACTGGTAAAATCAACCGAAATACGGGTCAATTCAACCAACATTTCTGTCAATTTTTATCCATCGCAACAAGATGTTGAATGAACTGCGCACAAATCGTTGATTCGTAATTGACCGTTTTAGTAGTCAAATGAACAAAACAAGTTGTTGCGACAGCTTTCTACGAAAGTGTCTATGTTGCTATATACAAACATACGTAAATATGTGAATACATAAATAATACGCATGCTTGCTACATATATATACATATGTATGTGTGCACTTACTAATCGAACTTCAATTGGGCGTACATCAAATATGCTGGCACATATTAAACATTATACACTTTATTATTTTGTTTTATTAAACGCACTTTCACCAAATTTTATATTTTATAATTTATTTAATTTATAGTTTTGAACCTCGACTTTGAAATAGAAATGAAAATAGTAGTCACAAAACTGATTCTCAATTCTTTCACTTGCAGCTCAGCTCATTCTCAATTTCTTCTCTCGCATGTACTTAGTTGCCACACTTGATTGTTTCGAACAAAACTTGTAGTATAAATATTTGGATTACATTTTAAATAGAGTACTAGAAAAGTAAAGAATAAAATCGCCGGAATGTAACTCACCACTGTAACTTTACATGTAATTCGGCAAGATTAATTTTCGTAACACTTTAAGTTGAAACGATTCCAAAACAACGCAAACTTTTATGTTGTCGGAAACATCAACATTAAAAAGGATGTTTTTTATTATCTTATTAGATTCGTTCGTGAGTGAAAATTCGTAAAAACTTGAACAAAATGTTACTAACTTTGGGAAAATCCTGTTCGTTCAAACAAAACTTTTGCAACAAGAGGGCGCAATTTTGCATTTTGCTTGGAGGAGAAGTCGCAAAATTGTACCCGATAAATAGGTGTCTCGGTTTCTCATAATTTTTGGCACAGTAAATTGAAAAAAGGGTTTTTCGTTTTGTATTTATAACTAAAAAACTAGTTTTTTGTTGTTTTCCTTTTTTGTGTGTTTTTTCGATTTGGTGGTTTTCTTATTTTGGTGTTTTTTTTTTACAAGTGGCACCATCGTCGTAAGTACAAACTAGAGAGCGCAGTGAGCGTAAAATTATCTTTGAAATTTGCTCATGTATTGACTGTTGATCGCTGTTGAAATGACCAGTGAGATCAGTTGCGTTAACAGAAAAATTTGTTAAATTGATTAGGAAACTGTCAATTTTACAGAATTTAGTTAACTTGAGTGCGACAATTTCTCTTCTGTTGAAATGACTAAACTAATATGTTCGCTTGACAAAGAACTCGGTCGAATTAACCATAATTCGATCAATTTCACCGAATCACTTTTAAGTCAAGAACAACAGAACCGATTTGTTGATTTTACTAGCACCATTTTTTTCAATGTGCAGTTCATAAACCAGTCAACATGATTTTGTGGGTAAAAGATCAACCACAACCAACTTGTTTGAGTTCACTTTTCTAGTTATGGATGTAATTTTATCCAATAAGCAAACCGATGTTATTTAAACCGAATTCAGCAAAGCATTTGACCCTGTTAATCATTAGCTTTTAACTCATAAATTCGACTTACTGGGAATTTATTACTTTGGCTTCGCAGCTATTTCGTAAATAGAACTCAGCGAGTTTTGTTCAAAAACAGTCTCTATGAGTTGATAGAAGTAACTTCTGGTGTGCCTCAGGGTAGCAATTTGGGTACATTACTTTTTAGCCTCTTCATAAATGACTTACCTAAGGTTATTTCGTACACCCATGCTCTAATGTATGCAGATGATATAACTATGATATACATGGGGTATTCCATCCCATTTCGACCAATTTTGAACCCGACCCCTTTAGAATTGGCTGAAAGTTTTTCTTGTTTTTGTAGCTTACGAAAGACGTTTTTCAGAATTTTTTCAAATTTTTTCATCCAATCTAAAAAAAAGTTATGAATTTAAAAAAAAAAAACACCGTTTTTGTTTTCAAAATGCTATAACTTTTTCAAAAATTGACAGTTTGGGATCTTTTTTTTTTTTAATTTGCTTTTAAATGTACTTTTCGGAAAAAATACAAAAAAAATTTTAAAGTTTTTTTTTAATTTTTCAGTTTTTCGAGATTTTTCGAATTTCGCCATTTTTTTTGTCTCATAAAAAACTTCAATCAATTCTGGAATCATCCCCACTAATCTCGGAGTGGGTCGATTTTTTTTTATATTTTTTTTATTTAATTGAAAAAAAATTCCAAAAATAAAAGTTTTTTTTTTATCAATTTTATTTATATAACAAAAAATGTAAGAAAATAATTTTTAAGTGTTCTTTTCTTTATATATTATGGTAATCTACGATTAAAATAACCAGGATTAATGACACAGTAAACATGTAAGTTTTCTAAAAATAATGTAACATATATAAAGAAAAGAATACTTAAAAATCATTTTCTTACATTTTTTTGTTATATAAATAAAATTTATAAAAAAAAATTTTTATTTTTGAAAATTTTTTTCAATTAAATAAAAAAAAATATAAAAAAAAAATCGGCCCACTCCGAGATTAGTGGGGATGATTGCAGAATTGATTGAAGTTTTTTATGAGAAAAAAAATGGCGAAATTCGAAAAATCTCGAAAAACTGAAAAATTAATAAAAAAACTTTAAAATTTTTTTGAATTTTTTGCGAAAAGTACATTTAAAAGCAAATTAAAAAAAAACAAAGATCCCAAACGGTCAATTTTTGAAAAAGTTATAGCATTTTGAAAACAAAAACGGTGTTTTTTTAAAAATTCATAACTTTTTTTGAATTGGATGAAAAAATTTTAAAAAATTCTGAAAAACGTCTTTGGTAAGCTAGAAAAAGAAGAAAAGCTTTCAGCCAATTCTAAAGGGGTCGTGTTCAAAATTGGTCGAAATGGGATGGAATACCCCACATACTTGTCTTCTGACTCTTCTCGTTTGAATCTACTTCAGGCCGATTTAGACTCATTTCAATTATGGTGTACAGTAAATCTACTAATTTTGAATTGCTGCACATGTAAACTAATGACATTTCACAGAGTCAACTCAGTTTTAAAATCATATATGCTAGATGGTGCTACCTTGGAGCGTATATCTGTAGTATGCGACCTAGGTGTTCTTTTTGATGCGAAACTGAGCTTTAACATGCAAATTTCATCTATCATAAACAAAAAATCGGATGTACTCGGATTTATTAAAAGATGGGCTAAAGAATTTGATGATCCTTATCTAACCAAGGCCCTTTACACATCATTGGTACGCCCAATACTTGAGTATTGTTGCTGTATTTGGTCTCCGGGATAGAAAAATCATATAGATCGAATATGAATCGGTACAGAAGCAGTTTCTAATATTCGCATTACGTGGTCTTAACTGGGAATCAAATCCCCATCTTCCGCCATATAGAAATATACTTCTTCTCATTAGTTTGCCAACTTTAGAGAATAGAAGAATATTACTCGCGGTAATGTTCCTTCATAAACTGATTATCGGAGAGATAGACTCCACAGACCTTGTTTATTGTTTACAATTATAGTTTGTATATTAAATTTTGTTTTTACACTCATGTTTTTTTTTTCTTTATTATTTGTATTGTATCTTGTATCCAGTAGTCGACTGCTTTGTGTCTGTGTTGACTTTAATAAAGTAAAATAAATAAATAAATTCTGTTGTACATACTTTTATGTGTGACTTTCCACCAAACAAGAACTTCATAGTAAAGTATGGGTTCCACAATTGGCGTAAATACCCAAATGAGAGAGTTTGGGTGATTCCAGATTTTCAGCGTACTCAATTACACGTCCCACATAGGCAAGAGCTAATGGTCTGTAGACCATGCTAGCCCAATGCGGAAACTTGAATGCATTTACAATGAAATAAAAATAACACGTTAATTTCAATTAAATATTTATTAGGAAACATCTTTTTTCGACATTTCTGCTCCGCAAAACGTCATGAAAGTTTAAAAACTGGCTATAGAATTTTCAATAGACAGAATAGCGAAGTTACATAACCTGTCTTGCCTCATAGAGTTTCTGAAATAGATTTTTATCAATTTCAGTTGATCGTTCAGTACTAGATGTAGTCACAGAAATTGTAAGAATATTATTATTAATAAATCAGCCTGGTCTCTAACATGCGCTGATTTTTCTATTTCGTCTCTGAAAGTGGGTCAAAAACTGAGAATTTCTTTGGGAAATGATTCAGATATGTCTGTTTGATTTTTCTAAACTAATTCAAGAGATTGTTTTATTGGACCAGTGTCATTTAAAACTTTTAAAGTGAAAGGCTACAAAACACTGGAATTTGAAACAACTTCATTCATTGGAATTAAGCGCGATTTCAGTTGGTTTATAATGATGATACTCGTTAAAATATGTTCACTTTGAAAACGAATAACATAACAAAATTGTAGTGTAGGACTTCAACAAACCGAACTTATAAAGCAAAAACCATATCATAAATTTCCGCACAACAAGTAGGGTTTAATGTTTTTGATGTTATTGACATCTGTCAAATACATCTGAAGTGTATTGACATCTGTCAAAGGGTGAAGATGTGTTTTTTACTGCTCTTATTCTTTTATTGTTTTTGCGTTTACTTTATCGTTTTGCTTGATATAAACAATGGATGATTTCTGTGGAAAGTGCAATAAAGGTTTCGGTAGCTCTAATTCTTTAATTGTTCTATGCAGTGGCTATTGCAAACAGCTCTTCCATCGCGCCTACTGTGCAGGGCCTCTCACCGAATATGACGTGAAACATGAAATCTAACCATAATATTCGGTACCTGTGCCCAGACTGTGCCAATGTGCCTGAAAAACTCTGTAAACTATTTGAGTCTGTGATTGCTACACAAAAAATTGGTTTAGAAACACTGATGACTGCCTTTGAAATTAAATTTAAAATTTTGCCGCGCAAATTGATACACTAAAAGCTAATGTGAACATAGTGCCGTTGCATAACGAACCAATAAAAGTAATGTGACCGACAATAATGGTGCAAAAAAAGCAAAAAAGCAAAAATAAACAAGTAAGGAAGGTTAAGTTCGGGTGTAACCGAACATTACATACTCAGTTGAGAGCTATGGTGACAACATAAGGGAAAATAACCATATAGTAAAATGAACCGAGGGAAACCCTGTAATGTGTTTGTATGACATGTATATCAAATGAAAGGCATTAAAGAGTATTTTATGAGGGAGTGGGCCATAGTTTTATAGGTGGACGCCATTTAGGGATATAGCCATAAAGGTGGATCAGGGTTGACTCTAGAATGCGTTTGTACGATATGGGTATCAAATTAAAGGTCTTAATGAGTATTTTAAAAGGGTGTAATCCTTAGTTCCATAGGTGGACGCCGTTTCCAGATATCGCCACAAAGGTGGAACAGGGGTGACCCTAGAATTTGTTTGTACAATATGGGCATCAAACGAATGGTGTTAATGAGTATTTTAAAAGGGAGTGGGCCTTAGTTCTATAGGTGGATGCCGTTTCGAAATATCGCCATAAAAGTGGACCAGGGTTGACTCTAGAATGCGTTTGTACGATATGGGTATCAAATAAAAGGTGCTAATGAGTATTTTAAAAGGGAATAATCCTTAGTCCCATAGGTGGACGCCGTTTCGATATATCGCCATAAAGGTGGACCAGGGGTGACCCTAGAATTTGTTTGTTCAATATGGCTATCAAAAGAAAGGTGTTAATAAGTATTTTAAAAGGGAGTAATCCTTAGTCCCAAAGGTGGACGCCGTTTCGAGATATCGCCATAAAGGTGGACCAGGGGTGACCCTAGAATTTGTTTGTACAATATGGGCATCAAACGAAAGATGTTAATGAGTAGTTTAAAAGGGAGTGGGCCTTAGTTCTATAGGTGGACGCCGTTTCGAAATATCGCCATAAAGGTGGACCAGGGGTGACTCTAGAATGTGTTTGTACGATATGGGTATCAAATTAAAGGTATTAATGAGGGTTTTAAAAGGGAGTGGTGGTTGTTGTATAGGTGGTCGAATTTTCGAAATATCGCCATAAAGGTGGACCAGGGGTGACTCTAGAATTTGTTTGTACGATATGGGTATCAAATTAAAGGTATTAATGAAGGTTTTAAAAGGGAGTAATCTTTAGTTCCATAGGTGGAAGCCGTTTCGAGTTATCGCCATAAAGGTGGGCCAGGGGTGACTCTACAATTCGTTTGTGCAATATGGGTATCAAACGAAAGGAGTTAATGAGTATTTTAAAAGGGAGTGGGCCTTAGTTCTATAGGTGGACGCCTTTTCGAGGTATCGCAATAAAGGTGGACCAGGGGTGACTCTAGACTTTGTTAGTACGATATGGGTATCAAATGAAAGGTGTTAATGAGTATTTTTAAAAGGGAGTGGGCCTTCGTTCTATAGGTGTTCGCCTTTTCGAGATATCGCCATAAAGGTGGACCAGGGGTGACTTTAGAATATGTTTGTACGATATGGGTATCAAATGAAAGGTGCTAATGAGTATTTTAAAAGGGAGTGGGCCTTAGTTCTATAGGTGGACGCCGTTTCGAAATATCGCCATAAAGGTGGACCAGGGGTGACTCTAGAATGTGTTTGTACGATATGGGTATCAAATTAAAGGTATTAATGAGGGTTTTAAAAGGGAGTGGTGGTTGTTGTATAGGTGGTCGCATTTTCGAAAAATCGCCATAAAGGTGGACCAGGGGTGATTCTAGAATTTGTTTGTACAATATGGGTATCAAAAGAAAGGTGTTAATGAGTATTTGTGAGTGGCGGCCACCGTGGTGTGATGGTAGCGTGCTCCGCCTATCACACCGTATGCCCTGGGTTCAACTCCCGGGCAAAGCAACATCAAAATTTTAGAAATAAGATTTTTCAATTAGAAGAAAATTTTTCTAAGCGGGGTCGCCCCTCGGCAGTGTCTGGCAAGCGCTCCGATTGTATTTCTGCCATGAAAAGCTCTCAGTGAAAACTCATCTGCCTTGCAGATGCCGTTCGTAGTCGGCATAAAACATGTAGGTCCCGTCCGGCCAATTTGTAGGGAAAAATCAAGAGGAGCACGACGCAAATTGGAAGAGAAGCTCGGCCTTAGATCTCTTCGGAGGTTATCGCGCCTTACATTTATTTTTTTTTTTTAATCCTTAGTTCCATAGGTGGACGCCGTTTCGAGATATCGCCATATAGGTGGGCTAGGGGTGACTCTAGAATTCGTTTGTGCAATATGGGTATCAAACGAAAGGAGTTAATAAGTATTTTAAAAGAGATTGGGCCTTAGTTCTATAGGTGGACGCCTTTTCGAGATATCGCCATAAAGGTGGACCAGGGGTGACTCTAGAATGAGTTTGTACGATATGGGTATCAAATTAAACGTATTAATGAGAGTTTTAAAAGGAAGTGGTGGTAGTTGTATATGTGAAGGCGTTTTCCAGATATCGACCAAAATGTGGACCAGGGTGACCCAGAACATCATCTGTTGGATTCCGCTAATTTATTTATATATGTAATACCTGCCAAGATTTTAAGGGTTTTTTATTTCGCCCTGCAGAAATTTTCATTTTCTTGTACTTAATATGGTAGGTGTCACAACCATTTTATAAAGTTTTTTCTAAAGTTATATTTCGCTTCAATAAAACAATCCAATTACCTTACCATGTTTCACCCCTTTTTTCGTATTTGGTATAGAATTATGGCATTTTTTTCATTTTTCGTAATTTTCGATATCGAAAAAGTGGGCGTGGTCATAGTCGGATTTCGTTCATTTTTCATACCAAGATAAAGTGAGTTCAAGTAAGCACGTGAACTAAGTTCATTAAAGATATGTCGATTTTTGCTCAAGTTATCGTGTTAACGGCCATACGGAAGTACAGACGGACGACTGTGTATAAAAACTGGGCGTGGCATCAACCGATTTCGCCCATTTTCACAGAAAAGAGTTAACGTCATAAAATCTATGCCCTACAAAATTTCAAACGGATTGGTTAATTTTTGTTCGACTTATGGCGTTAAAAGTATCCTAGACAAATTAAACGAAAAAGGGCGGAGCCACGCCCATTTTGAAATTTTCTTTTATTTTTGTATTTTGTTGCACTATATCATTACTGGAGTTGAATGTTGACATAATTTACTTATATACTGTAAAGATATTAAATTTTTTGTTAAAATTTTACTTTAAAAAAAATTTTTTTTTTAAAGTGGGCGTGGTCCTTCTCCGATTTTGCTTATTTTTATTAAGCGTACATATAGTAATAGGAGTAACGTTCCTGCCAAATTTCATCATGATATCTTCAACGACTGCCAAATTACAGCTTGCAAAAGTTTTAAATTACCTTCTTTTAAAGGTGGGCGATGCCACGCCCATTGTCCAAAATTTTACTAATTTTCTATTCTGCGTCATAAGTTCAACTCATCTACCAAGTTTCGTCGCTTTATCTCTCTTTTGTAATGAATTATCGCAATTTTTCCGTTTTTCGAAATTTTCGATATCGAAAAAGTGGGCGTGGTTATAGTCCGATATCGTTCATTTTAATTAGCGATCTGAGATGAGTGCTCAGGAACCTACATACCAAATTTCATCAAGATACCTCAAAATTTGCTCAAGTTATCGTGTTATCGGACGGACGGACATGGCTCAATCAAATTTTTTTTCGATCCTGATTATTTTGATATATGGAAGTCTATATCTATCTCGATTCCTTTATATATGTACAACCAACCTTTATCCAATCAAACTTAATATACTCTGTGAGCTCTGCTCAACTGAGTATAAAAATAATATTAATACAGCTTTATTTGCCGCAGAAATAAACGCTCTAAAAACAGCTGTAGTTCGCTCGTGTACTTTTAGTGCTAAAAGCAATCATAATATTAATTGTAATAGTTGTCGCTCTGCAGATGTCGATTTCTTGGCATTCTCGCATTTGCCCAGTACCTCACGCACTCTCCCTACTGCACATCTGGCTAATAAACCTGTTAACATTGATCCTAAAATTAATGTTGCTACAAATACAGCCAATACTAATACTGCCGCGATCAGTAGTGCGCCGTCAATTAACCATGCTACTAATACGGTTGAATCAATTTCTGCTGCTCAGTCTGCAGGGCCTGCTGCCCTGTTTCTTCTGCTCGGCCCGTAAAAGATGCTGCTAAACTCAGCAACGTTGCCTATGCAAGTGCTTCTTTAATTGCTGCAGATAACATTGTGGATGAAAGTATTGTTAAAATCGAAACTTCTACGTATGGAGACACTACTGCAGCCCGGTCTGCCGACTTGGGCGATGATTCCAATTCTTCATCTACGTTCCGACGAATGGACTCTGCAAAAATCATTAGCATTACAGGTGCTGGCATTTTGGGCCAAGATCTTAATCATTTGGCCTCCATTTCAACACAGCCTGCTGTTTTTCAAAATGATCGAAGAGAAGTGACAGCCGTTCCGCCTCGTAAAGTGATCTTTTTATCAAGGCTGCATGCATCACTATCGGAAGATGACATTTACAATTATATCTGCACTAAGCTTGGAGTTGAAAATAGTAGCATCAATGTCTTCAAGTTTTACTTCCTTTTGGCCTACTCATTATGTGGTTCATGTATACTCTAAAAAGCATGTCAATACGTCAAAAAATTAAGAGTCCTGTGCTGTGAGAGCAGCACATACCTTGATAGCTGTCTACCGTCCTGTTCAAAAGGTCGGGGAGTTGATAATATTTCCATAAATGGCACCCAAAAGCAATTGAGTATCTACTATCAAAATGTCTCCGGAATGCGAACTATGTCTAACGTAATGTAAAATATGAGTTCGCTTGCAGACTATGACGTGTTCGTTCTTATCGAAACCTGGCTAAATCCTGAGTTCCTTGATGCTGAGTTTTTTGACTCTAACCTGTATATTGTCTATCGCAAGGATCGCGATTTTTCCAAAACTGGCCTCTCTAGAGGCGGTGGAGTTTTAATTGCCATACGCCGGCACATAAAATCGCCGCTTGTGGAGCTGAAGGATCAAGACTCGCTTTTGGACCAACCGTGTGTCTCAGTTCGCGGCATCTCTGAAAATTTTATCTGTGCGTCATACATTCCACCGTCTAATCTAGACTCACTTTATAAGTCTCATGTAGATAATATTACCGATTTAGTTCGTTCTTGTGATAGTGGTAACTTTTGCATATTAGGTGACTTTGATTTACCTAATATTGAATGGACTGACGTCGACAATAACTACTCATTGGTTCCGAACAATGTAAACACCACTTCTGAGATTTACCTTATTGACAGTTTCTCAAGTGTTAGACTTTCCCAGATCAACGGCTGCACCAATCAACTGTCGAGAATTCTTGATATTGACTTTCTTAATGATAATTTTAACTGTACGGTCACTGAATGTATGGAACCATTGTCGTGCTCTGATTTGCACCACATTCCGCTTATCCTTGATGTTGAATTCTTTTACTTCTAAAGTATTGGAAATCTAAATAAATAAGGATCCTAGCTTTTCCTTTAGACGTGGAATTTATGACTGTATATTTCACGAAGTTTCTTACGTTGACTGGGAAGCTTTTTTTCTGGGATGTGATTTTGCTCGTTGCTTCAATTTATTTAAAAACGCTGTAAATCAAATCTCCTGTAGGAACGAAAACGGCGACTTTGTAGCTGATGTCCAGAGAGTGCTTAGATTATGGAGGGAACACTTCTCTGCTCTCCTAAATGGAGGCAGTATTTCACCACGCAGAAATGGAGAACCCGATCGCGAAATCGATGATGATGGAATATATGTCCCCCCGCCCGATTATGACGAAGTTAGAATAGCAATAACCAGATTGAAAATCAACAAGGCCGTGGGCGCTGATGGATTGCCTGCGGAGCTATTCAAGTACGGCGGCGAGGAGTTGGTAAGGCGCATGCAGCAGCTTCTTAGCAAAATATGGGCGGACGAGTGCATGCCCGAAGGTTGGCAAAATGCACCAACTATCGTGGAATCAGCCTTCTTAATATCGTATATAAGGTCCTTTTAAGTGTATTGTGCGAAAGAGCCCACCGTGAACCGGCTGATTGGACCTTATCAGTGCGGCTTCAGACCTGGTAAATCTACCATCGACCAAATTTTCACAATGCGCCAAATCTTGGAAAAAACCCGCGAAAAGAGAATCGACACACATCACCTTTTCGTCGACTTTAAATCCCCCTCCTATAGCATGAAAAGGAGCTGCCTATATGCCTCCATGTCTGAATTTGGTTTCCCCGCAAAACTTATACGGCTGTGCAAAATGACGTTGAGCAACACCATCAGCTCAGTCAGAATTGGGAAGAACGTCTCCGAGCCGTTCGAAATAAACGAGGTTTCAGACAGGGTGACCCCCTATCGTGCGATTTCTTTAATTTGATGTAGGAGAAAATTATACTAGCTGCAGAACTTAACGGCACTGGAACAATATACTATAAAAGCGTGCAATTACTGGCATATGCCGATGACATTGATATCATCGGACTAAACACCCGCCCTGTTAGTTCTGCTTACTCCAAACTGGAAAAAGAAGCGGTAAAGATGGGTTTGTGAATGAGGACAAAACGAAGTACCTGCTGTCATCGAGCAAAGAGTCAGCGCGTATGCGCCTTGGCAACCACGCTACTGTTGGCAGCCATAATTTCGAAATAGTAAAAGACTTCGTTTATTTGGGAACCAGCATCAACACTAGCAACAACATCAGCACTGAAATCCAGCGAAGAACCAATCTTGCCAATAAATGCTACTTAGGACTAGGTAGGAAATTGAAAAGTAAAGTCCTCTCTCGGCGAACGAAAATCATACTCTACAAGTCACTTATCGTACCCGTCCTGCTATATGGGGCAAAAGAATGGACCATGACATCAGCAGATGAAGAGGCTTTGGGAGTGTTTGAGAGAAAAGTTCTTCGAAAAATTTATGGACCTCTACGCATTGGCGATGGTGAGTACCGAAGAAGATTTAATGATGAGCTGTACGAGCCATACGCAGACATCAACATAGTCCAGCGAATTAAAACGCAGCGGCTGGGCTGGCTAGGCCATGATATGCGAATGAAAGATGATGCTCCTGCCAAGAAGGTGTTTCTCTCAGAAACCGCCTATGGAAGCAGAGGTAGAGGGCGGCCCCCACTTCGTTGGAAATACCAGGTGGAAAACGATTTAAACTCCCTTGGTGTGACCAATTGGCGTCGGTTGACGCAGCGAAGGAGCTACTGGCGCGCCTTGTTGGACGGCCATAACCGTTTAGACGGTTAAGCGCCAATTAAGTAAGTAAGTAAGTAAATCAAATCTGCATAAACAATATACCTCAGAAAATGAAGCGGTGTTACAGAATACCATGGCATACTAGAAAACTAAAGAGGCTTAAGAATCAGAGGAATAGGTTTTACATAAAGTTCAAGGCCATTAAGCTAATGGCGTATAACGAAAAATACTTGCGGTATTCCAAATCATTCAAAGCGTTAGGCAAGAGGCTCCATGGTAACTATGTTCGTAATTTTGAATCTGACATTAAAAACCCTAGGGAGTTCTGGAATTATGTAAATTCCAAAAAACGATGCTCAAGTATCCCGGCCTCAGTCATCTATAACTCTGAGCATGCTTCATCAGCAGCTGAAGCGGCCAATCTTTTTGCAGCCCTCTTCGGCTCCAATTTCGCTACGCCACCGGAAGACCCGCAGGAGTTGCCCACCGTGGTTGATAGTCCCATTAACTTTGGTGCGCTGATTCTATCGGTTGAAGATATGGTCGATGGAATCCAGAATATTAAATCATCTACCCATACTGATATTGACGGCTTATCGTCTTATCTTTTCAAAAATTGTTTGGCTCTGGAAATCCCCCTCCTTTTAATTTTCAACAAATCTTTAGAGTGCGGCGAATTTATTGACACGTGGAAGATAACCTTCATCAGCCCGATTTTTAAGTGTGGTAATAAGAACAATGTCGCGAATTATAGGCCCATTGCAAAATTATCATCTGTTTCAAAATTATTCGAGTACATCGTGAAACAAAAAATGTACTTTGCTGTTAAACCTCTAATCATTGAAATCAGCATGGTTTTATGACCGGTAGGTCCACTGTAACAAACCTATCTATCTGCTCTGATTTTTGCATATCTTCTTTTAATGACCGTTGTCAAGTTGATACTGTGTACACCGATTTCTCAAAAGTAATTGATAAAGTTAGTCATTCAATCCTGATTTCTAAATTGGCCCGCTTGGGCTTCCACTCGATGTTTTTATCATGGATTAAATCGTACCTTCACCAGCGTAGCTGTGTTGTGGTTTTAGACAATAACTCTTCAAACCCGCCTCAAGGTAGCATACTTGGCCCGTTACTTTTTGTAATTTTTATAAACGATATTTCCACCTGCTTCTAGCACTCTAATTTTCTATTATACGCTGACGACCTAAAGATTTTCAGTACCATCACAAACTCAGATTACGTGATTAAAATTCAATCTGATTTAGATAACGTTGCTGTCTGGCGTCGTGCCAATAACTTGCCACTAAATGTTAGCAAATGCTTTCTTGTAAAATTTTCTAATTCACGTGGCCTCATTCCCACTTCCTACTCTCTTTATGGTACCCGCCTCTCAACTCTTAACGAGATAAAGGATTTGGGTGTTGTCTTCGATTCGAAATTTTCTTTCACGACCCATATAAGTTCTACTATTGCTAAGGCGTATTCATTTCTGGCTTTTATTAGGCGTTCCTGCACAGACTTCACGGATCCCTACATCCTCAAGTTATTGTTCACTGCAATACTTCATTCGAAGCTGGAATATGCCTGTTTTATTTGAAGGCCATATCATGAATGCCATATTGTTAGGCTTGAGCGTGTGCAGAAAACATTTGTTCGGTTCGCGCTGCGCTCGATGAACTTTTCTGAACGGATTCCATCTTAGAAATCCAGGTGCTCAATTACCATACTAGAGTCCTTGGAATGCAGAAGAACTGTCCTATCGCTCACGTTTGTTTATGACATCATTAATGGTGTAGTTGATGACCTTGTCTCCTCAGGAGTCTCCGATTCCATATCCCTATAAGGCCCATTCGTAATGTACCTATTTTCTATACGGATTTTGTCCGAACCCTCTATGCCTCAAACGCATCTTTGCTTAGAGCTATGACCGGCTGAGGCTGATTAACTTTGCCGGTGCTCGAAACATGGTCATATCAAGCACGAGGTTCATGCATAAAAAGATACATCAAGCTACATGGCTGTCTCCTGATCGAAATACTCGCAATCAGATCGATCACGTTGTGATAGACGGACGGCATGCCTCCAGTGTTTTAGATGTGCGAACGATCCGAGGACCTAACATCGATTCGGACCATTATCTCGTTGCAGCCAAAATACGCACCCGCCTCAACGCGGCTAAAAACAAGGAACAAAAAACACAAGGAAAGCTAGACGTCGAAAAGCTTCAATCACAACAGACTGCCAATGATTTCGCAACTCGACTCTCACACCTGCTCTCTGAGGGCACAACTCATCCTGAAGGAATACAGAAGCAGTGAGAGCATATCTCCAAAGCACTTCATACTGCCGCCGAGGAAAAAATTGGTTACCGGCGGCCACGAAAAAACAACTGGTATGATGAAGAATGCCGCGTTGCAACCGAAAGAAAAGACGCTGCCTACAGGGCTACGTTAAAAGCGAGCGCGACAAGAGGAGTGTGTGAACGCTATCGTGAGTTGAAAAGGGAAGCGAGACGCCTTTTCAGGAAGAAAAAAGCAGAAGCAGAAAGGCGTGAGTGCGAGGAGCTTGAGCTGCTAGCCACCAGGAATAACGCCCGAAAATTCTACCAAAAAATACGGCGACAGACGGAAGGTTTTAAGACCGGGGCAAACTCCTGTAGGAATGAAAACGGCGACCTTGTAACTGATGTCCAGAGAGTGCTTAGATTATGGAGGGAACACTTCTCTGCTCTCCTAAATTGAGGCAGCAATTCACCGCGCAGAGATGAAGAACCCGATCCCACAATCGATGATGATGGAATATATGTCCCCCGCCCGATTATGACGAAGTTAGAATAGCAATAACCAGATTGAAAAACAACAAGGCCGTGGGCGCTGATGGATTGCCTGCGGAGCTATTCAAGTTCGGCGGCGAGGAGTTGGTAAGGCGCATGCAGCAGCTTCTTAGCAAAATATGGGCGGACGAAAGCATGCCCGACGGTTGGAATCTAAGTGTTCTTTGCCCAGTCCACAAGAAGGGGGATACTGCAAAATGCACCAACTATCGTGGAATCAGCCTTCTTAATATCGCATATAAGGTCCTTTCAAGTGTATTGTGCGAAAGATTGAAGCCCACCGTGAACCGGCTGATTGGACCTTATCAGTGCGGCTTCAGACCTGGTAAATCTACCATCGACCAGATTTTCACAATGCGCCAAATCTTGGAAAAAACCCGTGAAAAGAGAATCGACACACATCACCTCTTCGTCGACTTTAAAGCCGCCTTCGACAGCACGAAAAGGAGCTGCCTATATGCCGCTATGTCTGAATTTGGTTTCCCCGCAAAACTTATACGGCTGTGCAAAATGACGTTGAGCAACACCATCAGCTCAGTCAGAATTGGGAAGGACCTCTCCGAGCCGTTCGAAACTAAACGAGGTTTCAGACAGGGTGACCCTCTATCGTGCGATTTCTTTAATTTAATGCTGGAGAAAATTATACTAGCTTCAGAACTTAACCGCACTGGAACAATATACTATAAAAGCGTGCAATTACTGGCATATGCTGATGACATTGATATCATCGGCCTAAACACCCGCGCTGTTAGTACTCCTTACTCCAAGCTGGAAAAAGAAGCGGTAAAGATGGGTTTGATGGTGAATGAGGACAAAACGAAGTACCTGCTGTCATCGAGCAAAGAGTCAGCGCATATGCGCCTTGGCAACCACGCTACTGTTGGCAGCCATAATTTCGAAATAGTAAAAGACTTCGTTTATTTGGGAACCAGCATCAACATTAGCAACAACATCAGCACTGAAATCCAGCGAAGAATCAATCTTGCCAATAAATGCTACTTTGGACTAGGTAGGCAATTGAAAAGTAAAGTCGTCTCTCGGCGAACGAAAATCATACTCTACAAGTCACTTATCGTACCCGTCCTGCTATATGGGGCAGAAGCATGGACCATGACAACAGCAGATGAAGCGGCTTTGGGAGTGTTCGAGAGAAAAGTTCTTCGAAAGATTTATGGACCTCTACGCGTTGGCGATGGCGAGTACCGAAGAAGATTTAATGATGAGCTGTACGAGCTATACGCAGACATCAACATAGTCCAGCGAATTAAAACGCAGCGGCTGCGCTGGCTAGGCCATGTTATGCGAATGAAAGATGATGCTCCGGCCAAGAAAGTGTTTCTATCGGAACCCGCCTATGGAAGCAGAGGTAGAGGGCGGCCCCCACTCCGTTGGAAGGACCAGGTGGAAAACGATTTAAACTCCCTTGGTGTGACCAATTGGCGCCGGTTGGCGGAGCGAAGGAGGGACTGGCGCGCCTTGTTGGACGGCCATAACCGTTTAGACGGTTAAGCGCCAATTAAGTAAGTATGACCGACTTTAATTGCATCTCTGATTCTTCAGCTATTGATTTTGCTCTTCCTAAGTTTACTTTTAAAACAATACTTACTGATATCTTTTCAAACAGATTAATGTTCTGGGCAATCTCTTCATAGCATGTAAGTTTTATTGTGTCTATACTCAACTTATGTACTATACTATTAAATAATTATCTAATTTTGATTTAACATTGTTATCTAGTCTGCTATGGCATTTACATAGACTGAAACAAAGAAATTCAAATTATAAATTATAATAAAGAGTCACTTTCTTTATTAGATATAAATTTGTAAAATACCCCATCTTTTGATACCATGCGCAAAAAAATTATATCTTTGTTGAATTAAAAAAAAAAAAAAATTTACATATCAATAACTTCTCTCACGTGTAACGTGTACATGTCTATCAATGAATCAACGCCTTTTTGTTTAGTTTGGTTCAAATGCTAAAGGATTAAATTGAAATTTTTTTATGGTTTTTAATTGTCCCAATGACATACCCAAACATATAAGACATATACTGGACAGACATATTGCATTATTCAATAAAATAAATAAAATACTAAATACACTGAATAAACTTAAAAAAGACACGTTTAAAACAAAAACAAAATAATTGCATCGTACAAAGAAAAAACTAATTCAGATTGTAAAGGAGTATGACGCCATAACTTTTTTCGAGAGATATCAGAAACTCGCACAAACAAGAGCAATACAGTGCAACAACTACCAAAAATCAACGTTTGAAAAATTAAGAAGCGCATGGAATAGGTTGATACATGATAACAACAACAACAAGCAGTGATTTGTAAAAAAACAAATGCATGAATCTCCTTCTAAGGATGAAGCGCTACTTGGAAAAGGTCCAGAGTTCGTTCTACTATACAAAGAAACACTTTCCCGTTTTTTCAAAATGCATAGCTGATAGAGAGGCATAAAAAACAAAAGGAAATCTGCAAGAACAAAAATATCACTATTTATAAAAGACACTCTGGTAAAAAATAAAACAAGCAAAACGCATATTGCCATAAATGAGACAGAGGAACAGGCACGTGAAATTTTAAACAAAAATAAAAATGTTAGTTTGGTTTTACTGGTCTGTGAATAATTAATTCTTATATTTATTTACTGCCTACAAGAACGAGTTTGTTATTTTGGTAAAATGTATATTAAACGAGTTATTTTATATTAAAATTTTATACATAGAAAATGAGAAAATTAGTAAAAAAAACAGCGTTCATAGAACGTGAAGTCGACTATTTCAAAACCAATGACGGTTTATCGTCAGCGATCCACACATTGAAGGCTTTACGTTTAGCGCATCAAACCATAAATGCACTGTGCAAGTTTCTTTTTATAACTCGTTTTCTACTTTTTGTTGTTTTTATTGTTTACCACCGAGAATTGAGTGCGCAAATCAGGTGCTTCTATCTTATTAGGCGAGGATTTTTTTGTAGTCCATGTGGTTTTATTTAAGCTCTTGCTTTTGTTAGAATTCCAGGGTGCTTTTTCCGTAGAATGAAAGTATTTAATGATAGGTTTGGTTTTACTGGTCTGTAAATAATTAATTATATTATTAATGTATTGCCTTCAAGACCGAGTGTGTAATTGTTTTGTAAAATATATATTATTCAGAAACTCGCACAAACAAGGGCAATACAGTGCAACAACTACCAAAACTCAACGTTTGAAAAATTAAGAAGCGCATGGAACATGTTGGTATTTGGTAACAACAACAACAAGCAGTGGTTAGTAAAAAAAAACAAATGCAGAATCTCCTTCTAAGGTAGAAGCGCTACTTGGAAAAGGTCCAGAGTTCGTTTTACAATACAAAGAAGCACTTTCCCGTTTTTCAAAATGCGTAGCTGATGGAGAGGCATAAAAAACAAAGGGAAATCTGCAAGAACAAAAATATCACTATTTATAAAAGACAATCTGGCAAAAAATAAAACAAGCAAAACGGATATTGCCATAAATGAGACAGTGGAAAAGGCACGTGAATTTTTAAACAAAAATAAAAATGTTAGTTTGGTTTTATTGGTCTGTAAATAATTAATTCTTATATTTATTTACTGCCTACAAGAACGAGTTTGTTATTTTGGTAAAATGTGTATTAAACAAGTTATTTTATATTAAAATGTTATAAATAAAAAATGAGTAAATAAGTAAAAAACAGCGTTCATAGACCGTGAAGTCGCCTATTTCAAAACCAATGACGGTTTATCGTCAGCGATCCACACATTGAAGGCTTGACGTTTAGCGCATCAAACCATAAATGCACAGTGCACGTTTCTTTGTATAACTCTTTTTCTACTTTTTGTTGTTTTTATTCTTTACCACCGAGAATTGAGTGCGCAAATCAGGTGCTTTTATCTTATTAGGCGAGGATTTTTGTTGCAGTCCATATTGTTTTATTTAAGCTCTTGCTTTTGTTAGAATTCCAGCGTGCTTTCTCCGTAGACTGAAAGTATTTAATGTTATGTTTGGTTTTACTGGTCTGTAAATAATTAATTATTATATTAATTTATTGCTTTCAAGATCAAGTGTGTTATTGTTTTGTAAAATGTATATTATTCAGAAACTCGCACAAACAAGAGCAATACAGTGCAACAACTACCAAAACTCAACGTTTGAAAAATTAAGAAGCGCATGGAATAGGTTGGTACTTGGTAACAACAACAACACGCAGTGGTTAGTAAAAAAAAAAACAAATGCAGAATCTCCTTCTAAGGTAGAAGCGCTACTTGGAAAAGGTCCAGAGTTCGTTCTACAATTCCCATCTGCAAGAACAGAAATATCACTATTTATAAAAGACACTCCGGCAAAAAATAAAACAAGCAAAACGGATATTGCCATAAATGAGACAGTGGACCAAGCACGTGCATTTTTAAACAAAAATAAAAATCTTAGTTTGGTTTTACTGGTCTGTATGAGTTTGTTATTTTTGTAAAATGTATATTAAACATTTTATTTTATATTAAATTGTTATACATAGAAAATAAGTAAATTAGAAAAAAAACAAAGTTCATAGACCGTATAGCTGACTATTTCAAAACCCATGACTTTTAATCATCAGTGATCCACACATTGAAGGCTTGATGTGCAAGTTCCTATTTATAACTCATTTTTAGTTTGACTTGGAGATGTTGGTTTAGATTTTAAGTACATTTACCGTGTGAGAATACGTAATATTAAATCTAGGCTATACGAACGATCCTTAAATTATTTAAACTATCTCTGGAATCTTCTTTATTCCCTTCAATTTGGAAGCAATCGTTTATTATTCCCTTGCATAAGAAAGGTAGTAGGTCCAATATTGAGAACTACAGGGGCATAGGTAAACTTTCGGCTATTCCAAAAACGTTTGAAAAGATCATCACCTGCCAAATTCAATATATATGGAGTTCTTTATTATCACCCAATCAACATGGTTTTGTGCGTAGAAGATCAACCACAACCAACTTGTTTGTTTGATTTCACTTTTCTATTTATCTATGGACTTTTATGCAATAAGCAAACCGATGTTATTTAAACCGACTTCAGCAAAGCAATTGACTCCGTTAATCATAAGCTTTTAACTCATAAATTCAATTTACTGCGTTTTCCGAAGAATTTATTATTTTGGCTTCGCAGCTATCGCGTAAATAAAACTCGGCGAGTTTTGTTCAAAGACAGTCTCTCTAAGTTGATAGAAGAAACTTCTGGTGTGCCTCAGGGTAGCAATTTGGGTCCATTACTTCTTAACCTCTTCATAAATGACTTACCTAAAGTTATTTCGTACTCCCATGCTCTAATGTATGCAGATGATATAAAAAACTATACTATACATACTTGCCTTCTGACTCTTCTCGTTTGGATCTACTTCAGCCCGACTTAAACCCATTTCAATTATGGTGTACAGCGTAACGAAGTTTTCCGTGTCCCCGTTGCTTCTTTAATAATTGCTAGGGTATACTCGCAGTGTCCGTGGTTCGCTTACAATAAATTTGTGTTTAAGGGACACCTTGCAAATCAATTTAATATAATACTTCACTTTATTGGTTTGATGGCTTAATTACTAAAATATAAAAGAAAACGTGATTGTATACTTCAGTTGCAAATTCACTTAGATTATCTTGCGGTATCCTCAACTGCGGTGGCGGGCCTTAACCGTCCGCCCGTATTCCGTTAGACGGACCCCGTTAGTATGTGGCGTCTGTGCCCTGTTGCGCCTTATGGCGGCGTCCCTCTCTGCTGTGTTGCTCTGTCATTCCTTACGTCGGCGTCTACTTGTATCGCTGAGGCGATGCTCTGCCGCGCCTTGCGTCGGCGTTTACTTGTATTGCTGGGCGATGCTCTGCCACGCCTTGTGTCGGCGTCTCTTCTTGCTGGTGTTTGGTGGTAGAACCGACACATTCACAATGTTAATGTTGTGTTCCTGGTTGTGATCAATATGGTGTGGGGTCATTTTGTGTGGGCCAAATTAATGAGGTTTTATTTGGTCCTCACACTCCCCCCCCCCCGCCCCCCCCCCACACACACTTCGGAGAGTCAGCCCTCGGTTTCCAGTTTCCTTATGTGCGCCTTGTTTTTCACTATGGCGACCTTCTACTTCGCTGTTTGGAACCGTATTCGGGACCTGGCTTTGCCTTCGGCGATGCATCGGAATATGTCCCGTACTTCCCTTGCTATCTCCGGGAATAGGTCCGGCATCGGTCCAGCCGCGTCTTGGACCTCGATCGTCACTACTTGGTGGCCTTCTGTTGTCGGTTGTGGCTTCGTTTCGGTGTCCGGTGTTAGGGTCCGTGGGGAGTGAGTGTTGTCATCGGTGCTTGATTGTGGAACTGTGTGAGGGTGGTATGTGGTGGTAGTGGTTTGTGTCGTCTCCTTGGGTTTTCGACCGTCCCGTAGGAACCGAGTCAGCATTTCCGCAAAACCCTTTCCATGTTTTCGGCCACGTAGACGCCACAGTCGTTGTTGTTGTATTGTTGTGGTACCTCGAGTACTAGCTCTAGGGCCTTAAACCCGTCATGCCCGTTATATCAACATTCAAGTTGATATTTAAAAAATCTTTTATTTTGATTTTAAATATAAAAATTTTTTTTTGTTTATTTTTGAGTTTAGATATTTTCCAACTAATTAGAATTTTCTTTTTTTGAAGTTATTCAAAATTTTAAGTTAACACGAAAACTCAATTAAAATTATTTTAAAAATTAAAGTAAAGAGTACAAAGTAGTTAACACTATATTTACTCCCCCTCCAAGAAAATTTGAAACAAACAAATTATTAATTAATATTAAATGTAACCTTTTTTTGTTTTTTGTTGTTTAATGTATTTGTATTTAAATTAGTGTTAATAAGTATGTTTGCTGGTTTAAGTCAATCAATTGAAATATTTTTAATAGTATTATTGTATTGAATTGTAAATGTTTTATGTTTCTTAGATATAACTTTAAAAGGTCCTTCATAAGGTGATTCTAAATTAGATTTACGAAGAACTTTAACAAAAACATACTCACAATTTTCTAATTGTTTAGGAACGAAAACATTTTCTTTGTTATGATGAAAAACTTTAGAACGAACAAGTGAAAAATATTCTCTTATTTTATGAAGAGCGTCATTAGAAAAATCATGTTCTTTATTACTATTTGAAATAATTAATTCACCAGGTATTCTAAGTGTTTGGCCATAAACAAGTTCAGCAGATGAACATTTTAAATCTTCTTTAATAGAAGTTCGTAAACCAAGTAGAATGAATGGTAAAATGTCAGACCAATGAACCGAGTCGTTTGATGCTATAATTGCTGCTTTTAAAGTTCGATGAAATCTCTCTATCATGCCATTTGCTTGGGGATGGTAAGGAGATGTATGAATTTTATGAGAAACTAAAAGTTTAGTTAATTCTGTAAAAAATTTTGAGGTGAATTGTGAACCTTGATCTACTGTAATATTTAATGGTATACCAAATCGTGGTATATAATTTTGAATAAAAGTTTTTACTATAGTATTTGTTGAAATATCTTTAAGCGGATAAGCTTCAGGCCAACGTGAAAATCTGTCAATAATTGTTAAAATATAACAATTTCCATTTGAAACTGGAAGAGGTCCAACAATATCCATATGAATATGTTCAAAACGGCCTGATGGTATTTGCATTTTTTGGATAGGAGATTTAGTATGTCTTGAAATTTTGGATTTTTGACAATTGATGCAAGATGAAGTCCAATCGTTAATCTCTTTACGCATGTTAGGCCAATAATATTTATTTTGAATTTATTTTCTAGTTGTTCTTATACTTGGATGAGATAATGAGTGAATTTTGTCAAATATAATTCTTCTCATAGAATGTGGAACATAAGGTCGAAAAGGTTGTAGAGAAACATCACACCATATATATAAATTAATAACTGGAATATGAATTTCCTTTAAATTATTTTTAGAATTTTGATCAGAAATGGTTTTTTGTAAAAATGTATCAGTTTGTTGTTCTTTATATAAAGTTTATAAATTTATATCTTGAGTTGAAATTGCATTTATTTCTGGAATACGGGAAAGTGTGTCGGCAACTATGTTGTCTTTTCCACGTATATATTGAATATCATTTGTAAATTGAGCAATATATTCAAGATGACGTAGTTGACGAGGAGATCTATCTACTTTAGAATTTAGAACATGAATTAAACTTTATGATCAGTATAAATAGTAAAAGTTCTACCTTCAAGAAAATGTTTAAAATGTTTAATTGAATTATAAATAGCCAAAAGTTCACGATCAAATGTTGAATATTTAGTTTCTGTTGTTGTTAATTTTCTTGAAAAATAAGCTAGTTTGTTGAAGAACTGCTCCAATAGCAACATTTGATGCATCTATTGCTAATGATAAAATACCATTTTTGTCGAAATGTGTAAGTAAAGTATTTTTAGCAAAAAGTTTTTTAACATTTTCGAAAGCTGTTGTGGTTTCATTTGTCCAATTTAATTGTTTGAGTTTGTTTTTAATTGCATGTGTTAACATTTCATGCAGAGGACTAAGTTCTGTTGCTAACATTTTAATATATCTGTGATAGTAATTTATCATACCTAAAAATTTTTGTAATTTATATATAGAAATTGGTTTTTCAAAATTTGTTATGATTTCAATTCTATCGAAAGATGGTTTAATACCTTCGCCTGAAATTTCGTAACTTAAAAAATTTAATTTATTTACACCGAGAGTACATTTTGAAGGTTTGATATTTAAATTATATTCTTCAAGTCTTTTGAAAACTGATTTTAAATGATTTATATGTTGATCTTCATTATCACTGGCAATAAGAATGTCATCAATGTATGTAAATACAAAATCAAAATCAGAAAATACTTCATTAATAAAGCGTTGGAAAGTTTGAGCACTGTTTCGTAAACCGAAAGGCATTCTTACGAATTCAAACATTCGAAAAGGGGTAGTTATTGCAGTTTTATGAATGTCTTCTTCTGCCATTGGAATTTGGTGGTAAGCACGCACAAGATCAATTTTGGAAAAAAATTTTTTGTTTTTTAAATCAATTGTTAAATCGTGAATATGTGGTAAAGGATACCGATCTGGTGTAGTAATAAAATTAAGTCTTCGATAGTCTCCGCAAGGTCTCCAATCATTTGGTTCTTTTTTAGGAACGAGATGAAGTGGAGATGCAATAGGAGAATTTGAGGGTCTGCATATACCCGTTTTAACTAAAAATTCAAATTCAGTTTTAGCAATTTTAAGTTTGATTGGATCAAGCCGTCTGGGTTTCGAAAATGGTAAAATACCTTTTGTTTCTATCCTGTGAACCGTATGGTGTTTAACTTTTTTAGTATAATCTGGTTCGCAGGTAATAGATGGAAATTCATTAAGTAATTTTGAAAACTTATTTTCGACAATAGGAATTTTGAGTGAGAAAATATCAGAAAATCCAGAAGATCCAACAACTTTAATTTTTGTAGTAGAATCCATTATTTCTTTATTTTTAATATTGACAATAATTCCGAATTTTTCTAAAAAGTTTGCTCCTAAAATTGGTGTGTGAATATTCGCAATAATGAATGGAAATTCCAAATCTCTTCTTAAACCTAAATCAATTTTAAGTAGTTTTGTACCGAAAGTTTCAATTGAAGAACCGTTTGCTGCAGTCAAAGTAAGATCCGAATTTCTTTTATAAATTTTAAATTTAGAAAAAGGAATAACTGATACAACTGCGCCGGTATCGATAAGAAAATTAAGTTTATTGAATTTATCAAATATGAATAGGCGACGAGTAGGTTTAATAATAGTTCCATTATCCGTCACCGTCATAATGGATCGTTTCAGTTTAAATTTTGTTCGCAATTTGAATTATGATTTTGATTAAAATTGCATGGGGGTATACATTTAAGAGCGTTATTCTTAAATTTTTTGTGATACCAACAAATATTTGTTTGTGAAGTAAAATTACGATTGTTTGAAAAAATTCTTGATCTTGAAAAATTTCGAGATTTAGATCTATTTCTATCTTTATATCTTGAACGGATTTGTAATTGATTAATATCATTAGAAATTTTATTTAAATTTTGATAAATAGCCGTAGTTAATTCAGTTAAATTTTTAACGCATTGTTCTAAAATATTATTATTTATACTTGAGACTACAGGAGATTTGGAAGAATGAGGTTTATTGATTAAATCAAAAAGTTTGTCAGCTAAAATAATAATTTCATCTCTGTTTTGATTATTATTGGAAGTCAAATGAATTTGTATTTCTTGTGGTAATTTACGAATCCACAATTTAGAGAGTAATTCTTGGCTAACTATGGAGTCAGAACCTATAAGTGATTTCATAAATCTGAATAATTCAGATGGTGAACGATCACCAAGTTCAGTTTTTGAAAATAATTGTTCTAATCGTTTTTCTTCGCTAAGAGAAAATCTTTCACATAGAACTTTTTTGATTGTATCATATTTATTAAAAAGAGGAGGAGGGTTAATAACATCTAAAATTTTAGATATAGTATCTCGTTGAAGAGTAATTAGAATATTTTGAAATTTTAAATTATCATCATTGATATTGTTAATTTCAAATTGTCCTTCAACAAGCAAAAACCAGGCATCAGGACAATCTTGCCAAAATTGTGGTAATTTAGTAGATTTAGTAGAAGGAAAATTTGTAAAGTTATCTTGTGTTGAAGTATTTTGTGTCGTATTAGAGATGTTGTTTTGTGTTGTATTAATGTTAGAATTTTGAGTTGTATTGTGAGTCATGATGTTATTTGTATGGTTGATATTTTGATTTTCTGAATTTGTAAATTTACGAGTTCGTATTGGTGAACGTAGAACCATATGAAAAGAAATTTAAATGAAAAATTTGAAAATAAGAAAATATTTAAGAATTTTTTGGAAAGGGAGTTAAAAATTTAAATACAATATTTAATTTTATATAAAAAATAAATAAATTTAAATAACTTATATTAAAATTTTTAAGATATAAAAATAATCTTAAAATAAATTTGAAAGTTAAAAGTTTAAAATTTTAATTTAAATTATAATTGAAAAATTTTTATTTAATATTAAAATAAAAATTATACTTACATAAAATTAAATTTAATAAAAAAATATTAAAATTAATAAGTAGTTGATTGATGATTGTTTAAAAATATCTTGAAATTAATATCTGGATTGTTTGATATCGTAATGCTTTTAAAATATGCAATGGCTTTGTTGTTTTCTTTGTAAATCTCTTAATTTTCATCGTGTTGTCTTCATTTTAAATCTGTTCTTGTGTGTATTGCGTGCAAAATTGTTGTTGTGGCTTGGATAACTCAATCGTTGCTTTTAAGAGTATTAGGTTGTAAATGTTTTTATTTTGTTTACACACACGTTTTTAGAGTTTTTTATGTTTTTAATTTGATTTTCAACATTTATTCTATGTTTTAATGTTTCGTATATATAATTTACAGCGACTGTTATATGAAATTTGCACAGAATGTTGTTGTATTGCTTCTTGTTCACAAATGTATAGGGAACACAAATATAGTTAAATTATATGCACAAGAATTTCAATAGTGCTATTTATTAAGTTTTTATTTAGTTAATTCTTCAGCGCGTACTGCATTATGCTATTTTAATTATAACAAATATGGAGGGATAGTTATGTACATTAATGATCCCAGTTTTCTTTAATTACATCACGTTACTATATATTGCGAAATCACATAAAAGTAAAATAAATTCGTCTATGATCCAAGTTGATTTTAGTTTTAAAGTTCGGTTTAAAGTTGTAGGATCATTGGTAGGATCGCCAGTATATCAACATTCAAGTTGATATTTAAAAAATCTTTTATTTTGATTTTAAATATAAAAATTTATTTTTGTTTATTTTTGAGTTTAGATATTTTCCAACTAATTAGAATTTTCTTTTTTTGAAGTAATTCAAAATTTTAAGTTAACACGAAAACTCAATTAAAATTATTTTAAAAATTAAAGTAAAGAGTACAAAGTAGTTAACACTATACCCGTACCGCTGCATGTATTCCCATCGGAAGAAAACCACCCAAGCCTGCGTTGCGTGCGGAACTTTGGCCCTGTACATCCAGTCCGCTACCCATACGTACTGCTCCTGCCAGCATTCCGTGTCAGTGACGTGGTGTGTGACTGCTGCATTCGTCAGACCGAGCAGGTACCAGTGTTTGGCTGCGTTGTGGGGCGGGAGGATCACGCTCTTGCCAACAGGTCGACGTTCCCGACCCAGCGGTGCATGCATCGATAGTTTTCCCCAATGTTCCCCTTCTAGGTCAGCTGCCAGATCAGGAACGGGCTGAGAGTCGTATTTTGTTGTCCGTGTTGCTCTTCCAGTCCCTTTGCCCAAGCATCAATTACGGTGTCTGTCAACCATTTAGATCCTTTGAGGGCGTTGAGGTTAGTTGCATAGAGGGGTATGCCGCCTGGTCCTGCCGGGATTATTGTCCTAGGCGTTTCCCTCTCTGGTGGAACCGTGTCCTCTTCCGAGGAGAGCTGGATGATTGCCGACTGTTGTTGTTCCGGTGGAGCTGTGTCCTCACCGAGGAGAGCTCGATGATTGCCGGCAACTGCCCTGCCTCCGCGTCTATCCTATTTAGAGTGGCTGTTGGTGGTGATGGTCTGGTCCTATTGTGGGCCTTGGCCGCGGCTTCCTCCCATTTCGACAAGCACGTGGTGCGTACTATAAGTTCGGTTGCCCGTCGGGCTGCTTCCGCTGCGCGTCTGTTGGTCAGTTTAGCGTTGTAGTCCTCCATTGTAAATAGTTGATCAGTAGATATTCGTAGCAAAAGAAAGGTTGTTGTCACCTCCGTGGTTTGCGATAGAATTACCGGTGGCTTCTTATCCTCCCATCCTTGATATTAATTAATAGTAAATTTTTTTTTTTTGGGATTTATTTTAATTTCTCGCGATGGTCTCTCTTGTATGATATGCCTTTGGTTCCACAATGTTGACCCTTTTCTCCTTCCCGCCTTTGGTTTTTCGTACTTTGAGTATCAGTGGCGATAGATATTCTAGGATTTGGTAGGGTCCGTCATATTTGGGGGCCAACTTTGCCGCGAAATTTTCTCCGGCCTTGGAGAGATGGTGTTCCTTTGCGAGCGCTAGTTCGCCGACTACGGGGGTCCATTTTCTCCGCCGTAGATTGTAGTGCAGTGCTTGGTCTGCCGTCGCTCGTTCCATGTTCTGCCTCACTATTCTGAATGCCTCTTGCATTCTGTCGGATTTCTCTTCTGCCGTGGTGCTAGCTCTGCCCGTCCCAATGTTGACCTCGTCAACCAATGCCCCTGCTAGTCGCGGTTCCCACCCTTTTACGAGGAAGGCTGGACTGTATCCTGTGGACGTGGTCACACTGGTGTTGATGGTCAGTTCGATCTCTGGGAGAGGGTCGTCCCATATGTTGTGCTGTGATCTGGTGAGATGTGCTATGATTCACTTGACTGTTCTGTTCGCCCGTTCCGTTGGCTTTTCTTGCGGGGTGTACGGCGCCGTGAATTGTTGTCGTATCCCCATTTCCTTGATGTAACGCTGCTACATTGTGCTGGTGAACTGGACGCCGTTGTCCGATATCAGTATTTTGGGGCACCAAATCTTGCCAGAATGCGTTCGCTCGGTGAAGGCCTTCTGCTGTAGCACGTCTCATGGGGATCGGTTCCACCCATTTGCTGAAGCAGTCGAAAAATAGTAATAGCATCGTGTTCCCGTGTGTGGATCGTGGGAGTGGTCCGACGAAATCGACGCATAGCGTGGCGAATGGTTCTTGGGCCACCTGTGTGAGCCGGATTTTGCTGTGCTTTCTTGTACTTCTGGCAAGACTCGCACTGTCGTACGTACCGACTGATGTCCCGAAACATGCCAGGCCAGTAGTACCGGTTGACAATCTGCGCTACCGTACGGAAGATACCCATATTTCCAGCGCTTGGGATATCGTGGTTTTCTTCTAATACTCGTTGTCGCAGTGGTGTGAGCACACAAAATTTCAAAGCGACCACTTCTTCATCGTGTAACAGGCAGGGAATATGGCGGTACAGTTTTCCATCTTGTATTATGTAGTCAGCATGTTTCCCTGGGCTGCACACTTCGTTCACGCGCTTGTGCATGGTCGCTCTGTTGTCTTTGCTAGTTGTAGGGTCTCCAGTGGCTGTCATGATAGTGCGCCCGATATCAGGCTCAGCTTTCCTTTCCTGAACCCGATGTCGAAGGTGTGCTGCTGAAGTTCCAAGGCCCATCGTGCTAAACTGCGGGAGGGGCTTTCGAGTGAGTTTAGCCACTTTAGGGGCATACCTTGAATTGGTACCCTTCCAAGTATGGCCTCATCTTGCGTATTCCCCAGACGATCGCGAGGCATTCCTTCTCGGTGGGCGAGTAGTTGGTTTCCGCCTTGTTGAGTTTCCTGCTGGCGTAGGCGATCACGAGTTCTCCGCCTTCCAAGTCCTGTGTCAATACGGCTCCCAGCCCGACTTTGCTTGCGTCCGTTTGTAAGGTGAAGGTTTTGGTGAAGTCCGGACAGGCAAGTATCGGTGCTTCCGTGAGTTTTTGCTTTAAGACCCCGAAGGCTTCCTGTTGTTCGGCCCCTACTTCCAGTGTTTGCCCTTATTCAGCAGGGTTGTGAGTGGCTGGCTGATCGTGGTGAAGTCGGGAACGAACCGTCGGTAGCAAGATGCTATACCAAGATATTGACGCACCTCTTTCGCGTTCGTTGGTGGTTTCAGGTCTTTGAGGGCTGCAACTTTCTCGGGTACGGTGTGAATTCCCCTGTCGCTCATTACGTGTCTTAGGTATTGGATTTCCTTCTTGAAAAATTCGCATTTCTCTGGATTTATTCTGAGGTTGGCGCGCTGCAGTTGTAGCATTACTTCTTTCAAGTTGCGAATGTGCTCCTCCAAGGTGGATCCTATGATGATTTGAGGTATGCGAAAGCGTAGGATTCCATCTCCGGTCCGATAACCTGATCTAGCGCTCTTTGGAACGTTGCAGGTGCGGAGTGTAGGCCGAATGGCATAACGCGCCATTGGAATAACCCGCGCCCCGGTACCGTGAAAGCTGTGTAGGGACGGCTTTGGGACTCCAGTGGTATTTGCCAGTAACCGTTTTTCAAATCCAAGCTGCTGATATACTTTGCTCGTGGTAGCTTTTCCAGTATATGTTGTATTCTGGGTAAGGGGTACGCGTCGCGTACGGATCGGGCGTTGAGCTGCCGATAATCCACGCATAACCTCCACGTCCCGTTTTTATTCTTGGCTAGTACGATTGGTGCACTGTGTGGGCTACAGGATGGCTCGATTCATCCTTTCTGAAGTAATTCGTTAATCTCGTTGTTGATGATGGTCTGCATACCTGGGTTGCGTGGGAAGTAACGCCGATTGATAGGGCGGTCGTCCGTCAGGATAATCCTGTGCTTGGCTATTGTCGTCATCCCACTCATGCTCTCGAATTTTCGGAGTTCTTTTGCCAGAAAACCGCGCACTCGTTCCGCCTCGTCCTCATCGTAGGCACCGTTGATCCTGTTGTTCCTATCATTCCTATTGTTCTTATGTTCCTATTGTTGTCTTCGCCTGGTGACGTTACCTCGTCCGTGATCTGTGTCCGCTCGGCTGGTGGCAATGTGTGCTGTCTGAGAGGCCTGGATAGCGCGAGGTGACCTCCTCCGCAGGATATGGTGGTTCCCATGCTCCCTCATGCTCCCTAGCGTATATAGGCCCAGTATAATTTCGTCGATTGCTCCGGGCATGACGTGTAAAACTGTGTGGTGTGACGCTTCTCCGAGGCGTACCTAACTCAGCCCTTATGGCGTCCAAGATTGTGGTGCTAGTCCAGTTTGCCATCGTTATTTTGTTGGTCACTCTCACCATTTCTCCGCTCCGAGAATTTAACACACGTTCTGCAAGGCTGCTCGAGCTGAAACTTCTCGATGCCCCTGTATCGATGACCGCCTCGGCTGATTCCGCGCCGAGCCTGGCTACGGCGTAAAGGCGGCCCGAAATACCTGACTGGCAGGAAGAAACATAAAAAATCCTGTTTGAAGCTTGTCCACCTTTCCTAGCGAACATTGTTATTGCGGTACCATTGTAGCGCGGTGTCTCTAGTAGCTCGGGCATGGTTTTTGGTATGAGATCCACGTTTATCGCATACACTCCGGCTAACTCCTCTAGCCGTTCAATGAACGCTAACGGGCCCTGTCCACCATCGTACTTTATTGACCACTTTCGCACATGGTCGATGATGGGTGCGAAAACAACGGTATTTGCTTGAGTTACCTGATATGTATAATTGATGGCTGGTGCTGTTATTCCCGATGGTAAGTGCGGTTGCGCGGGTTGCGTATTCCGTGGAGGAAATTCCAGTGGGTTCTGCTGTGGTTGACCCCCGGGCGTGGTTCCGTCTGCGGCCGTAGGGATTGGTGTCTTCGGCTCACCTACTCTCTCATTTGCTTTTTCGGTATTATTGTATCTTGCCTCTACTGAGAGGAACTTATTATATATTTCCAAGTCCTTTGGTGCCTTAGCAGTCAATGCCCCGATGCGTTTGTGGATCTCCCGCGCTGTGCCTGTGTGCTCGATACCCAGTTCCTGTGCGATGGACACTAGCTGGTCCTTCACGATGTTGCCTTAACACGTGGTGTCGACCTGGTCGGCCATCTTGTGGTCTTTGTCTTTCGTCAGGAATTTTCCTTCTGACGTTATGCGATTTGCAAGGTCCCTGCTCAGCGCCAATTGTAACGAAGCTTTTCCGTAGCCCCGTTGCTTATTTAATAATACTCGCCCTGTACGGGGTCGTTTACAAAAAATTTGTATTTGAGGGGCACCTTGCAAACCGATTTAATATAATACTTAAGTTTATTGATTTGATTTCTTAATTACTATAATATAAAAGAAAACGTGTTTGTATACTTCATTTGCAAATTCACTTAGATTATCTTGCGGTATCCTCGACTGTGGTGGCGAGCCTAACGGTCCACCCGTATTCCGTTAGGCGGATCCCGTTAATATGTGGCATTTGTGCTCTGTCGCGCCTTATGGCGGCATCCCTCTCTTCTGCGGTGCTCTGTCGTGCATTACGTCGGCGTCTACTTGTATCACTGTGGCGATGCTCTGCCGCGCCTTGCGCCAGCATCTACTTGTATTGCTGGGCGATGCTCTGCCACGCCTTATGACGGCGCCTCTCTCGAATACGGTGCTCTGTCGCGTCTTGTGTCGGCGTCTCTTCCCGCTGCGGTGCTTTTCCATCTACTTGTATTGCTGGGCGATGCTCTGCCACGCCTTGCGTCGGCGTCTCTTCCTGCTTCGGATTACCGTCGCGCCTTGCGTTGGCGTCTCAGTGGCGTCGGGGCGGTCGCATCGCTGCGGTGCGGTTTATTACTGTCGCGGCGCAGTCGGCGTCGGTGCAGGCGAGGGGACGCCATCTGTTCGCGGGTGTGCGTTACTGTGACAGGGCCTTTGTCTACGCGAGTGTGAACGAAGTTTCAAGCGGTGTTTGGTGGTAGAACCGACACATTCACAAGTTGAAGCCACGACTCACTTCTATGAAACGATCTCTCTTGGTGGTAGAACCGAAACATTCGAGGTGCGTTTCACTGGTAGCTGCGGTCAAGACTACAGCTCCGTGCTAACTAACTACTGTGCTGCTGTGTCGCTCCTTTTATGGCTGTTGTGTTTGGTGTTGCTAGCTCAGATGGTTGCGTTGCCATGGTCACAGTGTTGCTGTTAAATGTTGCGAACGCTCGTTGTGTTGCTGAGGCTTGTTGGTTAGCCGTGTTGCTGTTAAATGTTGTGACCGCACGTTGTGTTGCTGAGACTTGTTGGTTGGCCGTGTTGCTGTTAAGTGTTGCGAACGCTCGTTTTGTTGCTGAGACTTATTGGTTTGTCGTGTTGCTAGTGCATTTTGTTGCCGCCTGTTGTGTTAATGTTGTGTTACTGGTTGTGATCCATATGGTGTGGGGTCGTTTTGGTTTTATTTGGTCCTCACAACGGTAAATATACTGCTTGTGAACAGCTGCAATTGTAAACTAATGACATTTCACAGAGTCAACCCAGTTTCAAAGTCATATACATATGCCATATGGTGTTACTTTGGAGCGTATATATGTAGTATGTGACCTCTAGGTGTCCTTTTTGATGCGAAACTGAGCTTTAACATGCATATTTCATTTATCATAAAGAAAGCATCTGGTGTACTCGGATTTATTAAAAGATGGAGTAAAGAATTTGATGATCCTTATCTTACCAAGACCCTTAAACATCGTTGGTACGCCCAATACTTGAGTATTGTACCTATATTTGGTCTCGGAGATATAAAAATCATATAGATTGAATTGAATCGGTACAGAAGCAGTTTCTAAATTTCGCATTACGTACTCCTAACTTGGAAGCAAATCCCCATCTTCCGCCATATAGCAATATACTTCTTCTCATTAGTTTGCCAACTTTAGAGAATTAGAAAAACAAAGTTCATAGACCGTATAGCTGACTATTTCAAAACCCATGACTTTTATTCATCAGTTATCCTCACATTGAAGGCTTGACCTGCAAGTTCCCATTTATAACTCATTTTCTCCTTTTTATTCTTTTTAGGCGAGGATTTTTGTTGCACCCCATATGATTTTTCTTTGCACTAGTTTACTTGGAAATGTTGGTTTAGATTTTAAGTGCATTTACGTGTTCGTTGTATTGCTCATCAAGCCACCATATATGCATGTATCTATGTGTGTATGCCTTTGTGAATGTTAATTTGGTGGAACATTTTTTATTTTTAGTGTGAAAATAAATTAAATTTTAACTTTGTATTCCAATGTGACTGTTGATCTCTCTGAAAACCCCTTTCTCAAAAGGTCGTTTCGTAAACTTTTTTTTGCCACAGGGTGGTTGACTCTCCTATGGGTTAAAATTTGACAGTTCTGAAATAAACTTTTATGATTTGTTAAACATTTAGTTTTAATCACGTGTATTTGGAAAACCATAGACGAAGCCGGTAGTACTTTTTCCCTTACAGACTAAATTTCAGTTCAATCAGGTTTAAATTCAAAACTTTAGCTTTGAAATTGCGAAAACGTTGCAGTTAAATTTAATTTAAAGCAAAACTCAATTCGAAAATGTCATAAATAATATTAATATTAGAAAATTTTGAATTCGAAACCAAATTTTGTTTGGTCATATATGTAGTACAAAAAAATTGCATGCACAAACTTTTAACCATGAAACTATACGGACAAAGTCGGTTGACATAAAGGAACACACGGATATTCCAGAGAATCTCTTCATGGAAAAGGTGAAGTTCTGAATATCGGCGAATTGATATTTCAAGTATGAAGAAACAATTTATACGCAAATTAAAGGACTTCCAATGGAATCCCCAGCATCACCGATAGTTGCCGGTATCGTCATGGAAGATATCTTAGAAAAAGTTACAAGCACTTACGTTACTTAGCAATTACGTAGATGATGTGTTAGCCATAGTAATGGAGATTGAATTACAGAAAACTTTGCGTATAATCTTCACCAACTAATCGGTAGGTACTAACTACGATTTACTTCCTTTTAATTAAAATGCGCTGTTTCAATTTTCAAATATAAATACACTATAAACTTTATTTGTGCGAACTTTAATTTTATAAAAATACGGAGTTGAGCGAGCGATTATAATCGTTTGAAGGATAGCGAACGACTCACTTTAAAGCGGTCCAGTACTTTCCACTGGACCGTTTACTTCTCTTTTTTCTTTTATATACATTAAATATTAATGTACATAAGTTCCAACGGTAAGGCTAATTCATTATTTACAGGGTGCCGGTGAAATAAGGTAAGTTACAGATTTTAATATTCAACAAGGTAAGTATTTAACATTTTTTTTTTGTCAGCAAATATAGGTAAGTATTTAAAGGTAAGTATTTCAATTAATTTGGGTGTTTGAAAGGGTAAGTTACCGGTAAGTATTTATATAGTTTTTGTTTTTTTTTCCTTTTTAAATTATCTCTGTAGGTTTTGGTAAATATATTTTTTGGACATCAATCATCAAACTGGATGAGATCCTCGCTCATGTTCTCGACATGCCGGCGGGCGTGCAGGGACGACCAGATCTTGCAGCCTTTGTATGCTGAGGACCGCCTGATCAAATACATTTCGGATGCGATTTCGTAAAACAGTGTTATGGGAGACGCTCCTGCGTATGACTCGAATTTGTGTTGATCGGTTCGCCGTGCGTCGTGGGATTTCTTGCATCTGTGCTCGTTGAGATTGGCGAGTGGCGCGTTGGCCGGCGTTTCGCGGGGAGTAGTCATCAGCGGGTCGTGGGGATACGAACGATGATCGATGTAATAGGGTGCGGTGTGCTAACCCACACACCCGACAGGAGTCAGGCGAGTCGCAATCGCCCCTAATGTGCGACATGGCGAGGCAGTTGAAACAATAGCGATGCGCCCACGCTGAGTCGTACCTTTCAACCGGCGTCATCGCCAAAAACGCTCTGCAATATCTCAATGAGTGCCTCTGTTCGCACAAACGACACGTATTATACGCCCTGTTTCCGTTGTTACTATAATGAGAGGGAGAGAGAAAAAAGAGAAAGAAACGAAAAACGTTATTAGAAAAGTGTTGTGAGGGGGATGAATTTTGGAGTCAAGAGCAGAGAGTGGACTGTAAGTGGGGGGTGGACTACGGAGGTGGTAGCAACAAGGTCTACGATGCGTTCAAGTCGCCATTCATTTGGGGGCAGGAGATCATCTTTGATGACAACTAGACCTCCTTCGCGCAGGTTGGCCTCTTGGGTTTTCCATTTGCAGCGTTTATGGAGTTCCTTTAGGTATTCAGTTTTCCAGCGCTTACTGAATTGCTGATGGAGCACCCTTAATCTTTGCCATTTATTTACGAGAGAGTGATTAGTGGGCGCCACGTAAGAAATTACCTGGTGTAAGAGCTTGCAGATCGTCGGGATCTTGAGACATTGGGGAGAGCGGTCTGGAATTAAAGACTTCCTCAATGTGAATGAGGAGAGTGTTGAATTCCTCAAAACTGAAATTTTGGGTTCCTGCAACTTTCGTGAATTTAATTTTGAAACTCTTCACTGCTGCTTCCCAGAGATGGTGGGATGAGCTGCCATGAGAGACCGTGGACTGATTTCCGATGTCTTCTGCGGTTTCCTTGAGAAATATGGAGAGGTTTTTTTGTAGGCTTCGTTGGGCTCGTACGAACGTCTTGCCGTTGTCGGACATAATTTAAGATGATATGCCTCGGCGGCCAGCAAAACGAGCAAGTGCTGCTTTGAAAGATTCGGTGGTGAGATCCAAGCAGACTTTTTGATGTATGGCTTTGGTGGAGAAGCAAACGAAGACGCACACATATGCTTTGGCGTAAGATGCCCGTCGGAGGGTAGACGTTTTCACGAGAAATGGTCCTGCAAAATGTACTCCAGTGATGTTAAAGGGCAGTGAATAGGCTACGCGTTCTGGGGATAGAGCTGCCATCATTTGCGATCTCATCTGTTGCTTGTATATGATGCATTTCTTGCAATGAAATATGCATTTTTTTACCTCTTGCTTGAGTCGGGAATGTAATACTCTTGTTGTAACATACGAATCATGAGCTGTTTCTTAGCGTGTAGGAGTGTGGAGTGGAGGAAATCCAACAGAAGAGCGAAATGTCGGGATTTACAGGATAACGCTCATTGTAACTAAAGGGTGCGTAAGCGAGACGTCCGTTGACGCGTAATATACCCAATTCATCCAAGAAAGGATTGAGAGAGAGAAAGAATGCTATTTTTGTATCTATCGGTTTCGACGCTTGGAGGGACGTGATGTCTTCTCCATAATATTTTTGTTGAGCATTTTCAATTAATTGCAGCTTTGCTTCATGTATCTCTTCGTGTGTAAGTGTAAAAGTGGAGGGAATTGGGAGTGTTCTTGATTTCGAGGTGAATCGTCGAACATAAGAGAGAACTCTAAGTGCTTTAGAAAATGAGCAGAAATGATCCAAGGCATATTCGTTCTCGAGAGTGTGTAGGGCTACTATAGGGCTTTGTTCTGGAGGTGAGTTGTTGTGAAGGCTAGTTTTAGGCCAATAGTTGGGAGAGTTTGAGAGCCACTTTGGGCGTTCCACCAAAGAGGGCAGTCAACTAAGTCTTCTGGCCGACATCCGCGAGTGCCCATTTCAGCTGGATTTTCGCCGCTGGGTACATGTGGCCACGTTGCGTTACTGACATTGTCGAGTATCTGGGATACGCGGTTTGCTACATATGTTTTAAAATGTATGTTGTGGCTTTTCGAGGCAAGCGAGCACTATGAAAGAGTCTGTCCACATAGCCAAGTTGCTATCTGTGAGTTTAAGATAAGTTCGAATATGCATTACTAATTTTGAGAGGAGTAATGATCCGCAGAGCTCTAATCGTGGAAGGCTTGCTGTTCTTTGTCGCTGTGTTGAACTCTTATATAGACGCAGGTACAATATGCCTTTTCAGAGGCGTCGGAGAAACCATGTATCTGAGTGGGCACGTTGGGTGTGAATTGAACCCAACGTGTAATTTTTATATCTGCAATTGCTGAGAGGTCTTCCGTAAAGGATTTCCATTTGAGAAGTGAACCGGGTTTGACGTGCTCATCCCAATCCGTTCCTTCCATCCTTAGTTGTTGCAGGAGAGTTTTTGCTACTATCATTATAGGCGATAGCCATCCTGCCGGGTCGAAAAGTTTCGCGACGGACGAGAGAATGTGTCGCTTGGTTGCCGAGTTTGCTTCTGATGTCGGGTAGTACGAATAAGAGAAGGAGTCTTCGATTGCGTTCCAGCGTACCCAAAGAGTTCTTGTGGAGCTTGAGTCGTGGAATTTTAGAAAGTCAACATCGATAAGATCACACTGTGGGATTGATTCCGATATTTCTGAGTTTTTCGCTGTAATTTTTTTGAGTGGGAAGCCTGCTGACTTTAGTGCTTCGATCAGCTGAGTCAGTTTCGCGAATGGACTGTATGTTATGTCCGCCTGAGAGAATATCATCCAGGTAGGTTTCTCGTAAGAGAACGTTGGTAGAGAGGGGGAGTTCCTTTTTGCAGTCTTTTGCGAGCTCGTGCAGGGTGAGAATCGCCAGGTAGGGAGCACAGTTAACACCAAAGGTTACTGTATTTAATTTAAAATCTTCTACTTGGCCTTGAGGAGATTGACGAGAGTGTATTCGTTGGAAGTCTTGATCTTCCTTATGGACATATATTTGCCGATACATTTTCTCAATATCGCCGTTAAATACATATTTGTAAAATCGACCGTTGAGTTTAACGACCATTAAATCATTTTGTAAAACGGGACCTGTTCGAAGCACGTCGTTGAGTAAGATGCCGAAGTGAGATCGTTTGGATGCATTGAAAACTACTGAGACTTTAGTAGTTTTACTATCGGGTTTGAGTACGGCATGATGTGGTAAGTAAAACGAGAAACACTTTCCATCATGTATAATTTCCCGAGGGGTTGTGGGCTCCATATGATCTAGGGTTAAGTATTCCCCTAAGACGTTGGAGTAGGTCGTTCGGAGCTCTGGATCTTTCTCAATGCTTCATTCTATGCTGAGGCATTGTTGTTGAGCAGAGGGTCTAGAGTGCCATAAAGCTATTGAGTTGGGAAACGAGTCTTTAAATGGGAGTTTTACTACGTAGCGGCCTTCATTTCTTCGGAATGTGGTACTTTTGTAAAGCTCTTCGCATATAAGATCATGGTCTTCGAGAGAGGAAGCCGATGGCATTTCTTCTTGTTCCCAAAACCTTTTGAGTAGGTTTTCGAGGAAATCCTTATGGGTTTCAACTACTTGAGTTGAGAATGTTGAGATCTGTTCCGTAAGTGGTCCGCTTAATATCCACCCAAAGATTGTGTTCTGGGCTATTAAACTTCCAGCTACATTGGTTTTGAGGCCCGTAATCAGTATTTGAGGGACTATATCGCTACCTATTACCATATAATATATATAAGGTACTTTAAACATTGGCAAGAATTGCGTCAGTTGGCGGAGTATGATCGCATTAGTTGCTAGAGGTTACTAGAGGTTACAAAAGTTTTTTGGAATCCTTGGTCTAGAAAAGCACGAATATTAAAGGTTTCTCCTTTGTGTAACACGGGAATATTTGCTGTTGGGAGCAAGTTTCGCTCCCTACTACTAGAGAAGTGTGAGAGTACATTCTCCGTGCTATTTTAAGTAGTTGTCTCAGAGTTCATCGATGCCGATTGTTGAGAGGTACAAGGCTTTTCTTCATCGATGGTCACGTGAGATGTAACGAGATTTTCCTTCGTTTTTGAGTTGTTTTGCGTTTGGTTGTTGGCTGCGTAGTGTAGGAGGGAGTGGTGTCGCTTTTGGCAGTAAACGCAAGTGAAACTGCTTCCGCATTGTCTTTCTGAGTGGGAGTAAGCCAAACAGTTCTGGCAATACCTGTTTTACTTTACGAATTTGTTTCTATCTAACTGAATGCTCTTTAAATTTGACGCAATTCATCAGCGAGTGATTGCTGTTGCATAATTTGCACGAGGCCTGCCTTTTTGGGTCAGTGTGCAATGAATGTGTCTTGTTCCTTGAGTGGAACGGGTTATTGGTAGGATTAGAAGAACGCGGGGTGAAATTAGGTTGATTCGGCTTTGGTTGGTTAGGCCTATATGTGGTTAGGCGTTCAACTACTTCATACCGAGTAGCCAGGAACTGGTCCAATACGGCCCACAGAGGAAGTTCCTTGCGGGAATTAAGTGACTGCTCCCATAACGCTAGAGTTTCGAGGAGCAGAGGCATCGGGTCCCAATTATCCGTGGAAACACCGTTAGCTTTAAGGGTTGAGATAAAATTATTTATCGTTATTTGCACATACTGTATCCGTTCTCCGTTTTCACTGGTTACGGTTTGTATATTAAAGAGGGTTTTGAGCTGGTTGTCGACAAGAATCTTTCGATTCTCATATCGAATCTTTAATGCATTCCACGCGAGTTCAAAACTTTCAATGTATAATTTTTTATAAGGAGGGCGGACTTTCCCCGTGTTTTTGCCTTAAATGGTAGAGTTTCTAGGCGGAAGAGAGTTTGGGATGACTAATGTACACTGCAGTAAACATGTCCCTAAAGGATGACCAGTTTTCGTATCCTCCGTAGAAGACTTCTGTGTCACATGCAGGTACTTTTAAATAAGTTGAGTTACAAAGAGGGAGAAAAGGCTGGAAGTGAGTTGGGGCATTTGAAGCCGCTTCTGTTGGGATCGGCCGACGTCTACTGAGGAGCTCATTTGTTCGATGTCGTTACCTTGTCCGGAATCATTTTCTGCATCGTAATTCGCTTTGCTTACTGATCGGGTATTTTCTTCAATGCTGCTCATCTGAAGATTCTCGTTCGCTGTATCCACCAAAGCCATATGTCGGTTGAGTTGATCCAAGTATGTCTTGAGACTGGACTCCGTGTAATCAGATTCGTTTAGATTCCAAATTTTTCTACAGTATTTCTCCAGCCTTGAGACTTCGTATTTGAATTTTTTTATGTAGTAAGATCGCTTCTACCTCGTCACTTTGTGATTTCGATAGCGTTTTCACTCCTTGTGGTTGGATGGTTTGGGGGCTTTTCTTGTTTTTCCTCGCCTGTATCGCCCATCTTGTGTAATTAATTAATTAAAAGTTGAGTGATAGGGGTTTAAAAATTAAATACATTTACTTCAGATTTGACGTATTCTGTCCCACTGTATTTGGGATAGCGTATTTGCTTGGGCAATTTGTTAAGAGAGTAGGGCTTACTTGCCTTAGCTATTCTAAGCACAAGTGTGTATGTGTGTAAATTTTTATTTTTTATTTTATTGGGAATAAACAATAGGGTGCAGGGTGAGTAAATAATTGGTTTACTTTAGTTAATATATTTTAGGGTCAATATCTATTTTAATATATATAACAGGTAACCTTGCCGTGCGCGGACGTGTTTTTGATCGCCCTTCGGATTGTTATTCTTTTTCCTTTGTAAACAAGTTTTATCTTTAATAAATATTCATTAATATAATATAAATCAATTTAATTTCGTATTAAATCTTTACACAGTGCAATAGTGGCTTTTTGTGCAATTTAAACATTCAGTCTGTGTGATCATAGATTTTCACAAAAATTTGTGATAACTGCATACCTTTTTGTTGGTAGCTGCTATTAGCAAGTCATTGCATGCCCTTTTTGCTTTCTGTTGTGTTCGCTGTTAGCTCTTCGCTGTCTTGTGATTTACATCCAGTGCTCCGAGATAACTCTCGCTCATATTTTTTGAACAGCTGTTCAATTTATTATCTATTTATAGTCCCTTTTGCCCATTTTTCGTTTGGGTTTGTTTAACTTTGCAATTATATTGGATTACTGTGTCAAGAAGTGCACCAATCAAAAGAAAATTTCTCGTGGTGATACTTGTGTTTGTTGTTGGCTCTGTGATAATATGGCTCATCTTATCTGTGCCGGTTTCTCTCACATAGGTGGTCGGGTTGTTGACGTAATATCCAGCAAAATTGGACTGAACTTGACATGTCATGATTGTCGTTCCATTGAAAATGACATGCGAGCTTTTATGAGCCAAACTCAGAAAAATTTCAACAACATTTTTATTGGATTTCGTTAATTTAACGAAAGATTCAAAACGATGGAAGCTCACTTTAAAAAATTTAAAGCAATATCTGAATCCCCAAAACGTAAGAAATGTTTGCTCAACAATGATTCCAACTTGTCTTGGAGCTGCCTCCAAAGAATGTCCCTTCAACCGCGTAGACCGATACGAACAGGCTTGCCAAAGACATTATGAACAATGTAGCTCAGGAATCTCCACAGCGCTCTGTCGAGACTTCTAGCGAAATGATCTCTGGAAAATTAAATTCTGCGCCAACTAACAGTGGTACCTTTGCTGCTGTATGTTCTATGTCACCAATGTTGATTTCGCTGGACTCCCCAATTCATCCTAAAACTCCACCTGTATCTTTAGCTCCAACAATAACAGTTACTGGTACTGGGGTTGTTGCTAGCAATACAAGTGTACCTGCAAAAAATAATACTTAATTGGCGGGCTCGATAACCAATGCTAGGTCAAGCAATGCGTTTTCTGTCAACTGTCCTACAACGGCTACACCTTCCCAGCTCTCTGGTGAGCAGTTGACTGCCGTGCCACCTCGTAGGGCTGTATTTGTGTCTCGCTTACACTCTTTGCTTACCGAAAATGATATTGCTCATTACGTTTGCTCTAAACTTGTTGTTGCACCCACTAGTAACATCAATGTGTATAAATTTAACTTTAAATATGAGAGAGACATCTCGTCATTTAAAACATCTCTTTCAGATGCATATATCGATAAGGTACTTGATTCCTCTTTTTGGCCTAAGCATACTGTGGTTCACTTGTTTACAAGAAAGCCGAGGGCCGAACCTGTTTTATTACATCCATAAAACGGCATGATGAACACAATAATAACAACACAAAGGTAATTGCTGATCTGTCCTGTCTTCTCATTAATTACCAAAATGTTCGTGGTTTACGATCAAAACTTGTTCCATTCTTGCTTAATTCTTCCAACTTTTCTGCACAAGTTGTATCTTTTACGGAGACCTGGCTAAAGCCTGATAATTACAATTCTGAGGTTTTTTCAAATAAATAAGCTGTTTATCGTCGTGAACGCGTCTCTAGAGCGGGAGGTGTCCTTATTGCTGTTGATTCTAACCTATCATCTGAGTCGACTTTGTTGGACAATATCTCTCATATCGAATTCATAGCAGTTAGGCTTCCATTCGGTAGCTACAGCGAAATTGTTTGCTGTTCGTACGTACCACCTCGTTCGGATATGGATGTTTATGCTTGTCATAGTCCGGCCATCTGCGATTTGCATTCGCAGTTAGAAGATAACGATCGACTTTTTGTTGTTGGGGACTTTAACTTTCCAACATTTAGTTCGGTAAATATAAGTGATTCAAACTTTTTAACTCCCACTGCTCAACGTGAGTTTCTCAATTGCCTGTTAGACTCATCTCTTTTACAGATTAACAATGTTCCAAATAGTGGAAATAAAATGCTGGATTTAGTATTTTTGGATGGCTCGGTGGGTACTGCCCTTACGTAAATCCCACCGTTATCCAGAAGAACCTCTTCACCTGATATTAGCCTACCCCGTAGGATTCAATTACAGCCTCGTCCTCGATCTAGATGCTTCTACAAAGCGAATTTCATTATGCTAAATGATCTGTTGGCTTCCTATGATTGGTCGGATCTCTATGCCTGCACTGATGTCGATTCGCGAATCTCTATATTTTACAGTACGCTTCATGGATTCTTTGATACCTGCATTTCTACTCGCTATACCCTATGTTCGAATAAGCCCCCTTGGTGTTCAAGGCAACTTATCAGACTTAGTAACATTAAATCTAGGCTTTATAAGAGATTCGAGAAATCTGGAGCATCTGCAGACCTCTCTAAATATGTAATAGCTCGTTCTTACTTTCACCGTCTTAATCAGCTTTGTTATAAAAATTATTTAAGTTGTTGTAAAGCCCTTTTTTTAATCCAAAAAAGTTTAACAGTATCGTAAATTCAAAGCGGAAAATGTCTGGGTATCCTTCCTCATTTACCTTTGGATTTAAAAAAGCTTGCACTGATAACGATGTTGCAGAGCTATTTTTAGAGTTCTTTAGCTCCACCTATTCCTCCAGCGGTTTTCATTCCGGTCAATACCCGTATCGCTTATATAACTCGGATTCCATTATGAATCCTGCTATTGAGAGTGATATTGTTCTTCAGAGTCTTCAATACATGAAACCTACCTTTTCTCCGGGATCAAACGGTGTTCCTAGTTGCGTGCTTAAGTACTGCGCTGAAAACATGTATGAGCCTATTTTAAAATTATTTGAGCTATCTCTGGGATCTGCGTCATTCCCGCCACTTTGGAAACAGTCTTTTATTATACCCCTGCATAAAAAAGGTAGTAGGTCAAAAGTTGAAAACTACAGGGGTATCGCTAAACTTTCAGCCATTCCTAAAGTCTTTGAACAGATTTTTACCAGTCAACTCCAATATCAGTGTTCTAGTCTTTTATCTCCATGTCAACACGGTTTCATTGCTCAAAGGTTAACCACTGCGAATTTTCTTGTATTCACCTCTATAGTTATGGAAGGATTTTTAACGAACAAGCAAACGGATGTCATCTACACGGACTTCAGCAAAGCGTTTGATACCGTCAACAATGAGTTACTTAATCATTAACTTGATTTATTGGGCTTTGCGTTTCACCTATTAATGTGGCTGAAAAGCTATTTTTCTAACCGGACGGAAAAGCCCTGTTCAAGTGAAATCTGTTGGAATCGTTCGGAGTTTCCTTTTGTGTACCCGAGGGAAGTCATCTAGGCCCTTTGCTCTTTACCCTTTTCATTAATGACTTACCACAGACAATATTATATTCCCATACTATAATGTAAGTGGATGATGTAAAACTTTGCTAACACTTACTGTACTACCGATTTAAGTTCCTTGGATCTTCTTCAGGCCGACTTGGACTCGTTCCATTGTTGGTGCATATCAAATTTACTAGCTTTAAATTGCTCTAAATGTAAGCATATACCATTTCACCGAGTGAAGCCAGTATTGAAACCTTATGTAATGGATGGTACGCCTTTGGAGCGTATATCTATTGCAAATGATCTAGGTGTCCTTTTTGAACCGAAACTGAATTTTAGCATGCATATTTCATCTATTGCCAACAACCCGTTGGGTGTACTTGGATTTGTTAAAAGATGGGCTAAAGAGTTCGATGATTCGTACCTCACTAAGGTTGTTTACACATAGCTGGTTCGTCCAATACTCGAGTATTGCTCATGCGTTTGATGTCCTGTTTCGCAAGAGCATATAAAACGCCTTGAGTCAGTTCAAAAGCAGTTTGTGATATTCGCATTGCGCGGCCTTAATCCACCTTCCTCCATGCAGAAGTAGACTTTTTATTAACTTATCTACTCTGGAAAATCTGAGAATATTACTGGGGCATTTCCATAAGCTCATTATTGGAGAAATTGATTCTGCGGACCTTCTCAGCCGCTTGTTTCTTGCGGTTCACCCTAGAGTATCCAGACACTACGTTCATTTTTATTTGCCCCTTTTTCGTCGAAACTTTGCTAAAAATAATCTTCTTCTTATCTGGGGCGCGCACAACAATGACTTGTATAGCAGTATCAGTCTTGAATGTACTTTTGCCACTATACGTAATGCAATACTTGCCTATCTAATCTAAAAGATACAAGCTAATTTAATGTGCCCTCATTTATTTCTTCCGTAAAAACAGGCACGATCTCGTATAAGGATGGAGGAACATTTATCGACATGTATCATTAAGAGGCAACAAGAAAGTACTGTTTTGATTGGAATCTGGTGCATTCCAACAACGTTAAAAACATGCTTTTGTGACGGACTTTTCCTTTGAATTTGCCGGGGCTGGCCTCAGTCCGTCCAGGGTTCCTGAAAGTAGAAATTCCTACCGGTCCTTCTAAAAGAATAACCCTGTTTATTTCGTATAAAACGTTATAAAAATATTTATTTAATAAAAATTCTATTTCTACTCCTAGCTGATTCCCTTGCCCTTGGCCAACCTCTGCGGTCGAATGGAGTAATAAAGCCTCCACACGAATATACTTTTAGTACAAATGAAGTCAAACATCTTCAGGTGTACTCTTGGTCGGTAGTCATAAAACCTACCGACTCGTATGCCTGTCTCCTAATCTCTGAATTTTAATGCGAACTCGTCGCCCTTATATACTAATTTTTGCACGCAGGCAAACGGTTATTTTATAATAACAACTTTTAACTAATAGTATTAACAATATAAAACAACTGTTATTCCGGTGAACATTTCCTTCCCATGAATTTCCACGCATCATAATGCTCCTTATTGAATACAATGCCTTTGTACTTGCTCATACCGTGCTTTCCAGCCTTTGCTTTAACTATTGTGTGTTTGTACATGTGTTTGTGGTCACCTGATTCTAATGTTGTGTTTTGCTTTGCCCAATGCTTCTGCCGTTTGTTGTATGGCGTGCGTTGATGTGTTGTATGCTAGTGCGTATATATGTATAGCGCATTTAATTAGTAGCGGCGCTTATTTTGACCGCTGCATTTTTATGTTTTGTGCGTATCTACCTCCCTTCCAAATATTCAATGCGTGTTAGGGTGATCATATATTTAAAATTTATGTTTGCGAAAATGTAAATATTTTGCTTGCGTGCAAAAGTGCGCAAGTCTAATTTGTTCTTAAATTTAATAATTATCAATTCAATGTACAACAGAATATATGTATTTAGGGTATAATTCATAAAGGTATACATATGTATATTTCTGGTGCTTCATATAAAATGTATAAGTGATAAATTCAAATAATCTTATAAATTTCAAGTTATTTCAAAATGTATGTTCTCTAGAAAAAATGTATGGATATGTGTATGTTGTGAGGATACAAAGTCCTCGGCTTTGGGGTCCTCACACTTTTTCATGAGTCACTGACCGGAATCGTATGCATTCCGGCAGTATAATCTTATAGCTCAGGCATCGAGCTGATTGGAATCCGGTGCATTCCAACAACACAAGTCCTGTTACTTTTTATGCCTTGTGATGGCGTATCCTCATTAAACTACTCTCAGCTCTGCCGGATTCCCATGACATGCTGATTTGAATCTTGTTGCATTCCAACAGCATGATTGGAACAAACGGCATTCCGAAATCATGCTGAGCGGAATCTGACGCATTCCGCCAGTAATAGATCTCGGTATAAGATCTTATTTCTGTTCCTTTTCTTATTATTATATTCTGAAATTAGACTGTAATGTTCAATAATATATCTTTGTTTGTAATACAACATTGTTGAAATCTCGATTTATCTTAAATTTTAACTTTTGAGTTGTATATTTATATAACTTTTATATTATGCAGTCGACCATTTCAATTTTGTGGTCGACTTTAAATAATAACTAAATAAAAATAAATAAAATAATAATTTGAACTAAAAATGTTTGCTTAATTTTAGGGTGGAGCTATTTAATTTTACGTTGCAACGGGATGCGAGAGAGGGTATGAAACTATACACGTTGGAATTCAGGAGAAAAATTCCAGTGGAATTGAACGAGTAAGTATGTGAGGCGGTGTGTATATAGGAGGTAAGGCTATGAGTATGAATATATAAACGTTTTTATAGTTAGAGTTATATGCGAGAAATATATGTATATGTAACACCAGCTCGGCGGATTTTTTCTTATGTAAAATTTAGAGATTTTTGTTAGAGACATTATGTTATTTTGTACGGCCTTTTCCCTAAGGTCTCGCCAAAGATACCGTATGAGTTGGGAGGGTATTTTAGAAATTCCGCTGCACTTATATGTACATATGTTTTGGGCAAGGTGTACTTACTTGGGCATATTTTTTACTTTACCAATTTTACAGGACTTAGAATTTGGAGTCGGTGTTGTTGCTGTGTGGTATTCCTTGTTTGTAGATCTGCTGAGCTTTCTGTAGGTTGTAGATTGCTTGTTGTTGCTTCTGCTTCTCACTTGGTGGACTTTGGCTTTTCTTTTATTGTAGATAGGTTTGCCGCTGTTTGCAGGTATACTGCTCACGGTGTTAAAAAATTTGCGTTCGGTCTAATGTGTATATATTATGGGAAAAAAGATTAACTCCACTTTTCAATTTTTTTTCTTCAATATTTTGTAACTTGGTTTTTTTGTTTGATACGGCCTAATGCGTGCGAATTTATTTTAAAAAGCTTTAATTTTCTTTTTGTTTTGCTTAAACGGCCGAAAAATCACTTACACTAAATTTTTCGTAAAATTCGTGTTTGTTCAATTTTTCAACAGCACTGCCTCGCTGTACTAAATTGATTACCGGCTATGCTCCAGAAAAACTTTGATATCAGTAGGTACGTATGTATTAGACGTTTACGCCGATCACCTTATCGGCGGCGGCGGCTTAATTTTTCTATTAAAAAAAAAATAATATTTAGGAAAGGTTTTGTTTGTATGTATTTAAGGAAATCAACGTGTTGGCCATTTCGGAAAGATCCGGGGTTTTTGCCTCAAGATCTCGCAGACCGTACAAAAATTTTCAGGAGTAGCTCCTTGCTGAGGGATTGTCCCTCATTCGCTTACTCCAGAGATGCTTCGAACCTAACCCCGGTCTTTGGAATTGGTACTGCTGCGTCTGCTGAAAAGAAATAGAGATACATAAAATAGTCACATTTTGTCCTAATAATCGTCGCGAACACAATTCCTTTAAATCATTTGTGGCTCCTTGGCGGCCACGCACAAAGGCGACTTACGGTTGCTATTAATGGTCTTATAATACTCATGACTCTCGTGGTACAGGGCGCCTCCAGTTGTTTCGACTGTTTTTAAGAACTATTCCCGATGTGCGAACAATAGCAATCCCTACCACCAGGTCTACCACGCCTCCTGACCCTCACACCATATACCAGCACAGAAGCTTTAGGACTGCGACTTCGAACTCATACCTTCGTTGACGTCACTTTCCTAGAAGCTCTAGGTGTAGCTCCAAAGACTTTCCAACGGATGCTTTTGTCGCGCTATGCTGCCGAGCTACACCAGAGAAAAACACCTTGAAACATTAGGGAGTGACTATTCAGCCAAAGATGCCGCCCTCGAAATCATAAGCAGTCTAAGTGGATGTCATTGCGTAATGGGTGAAAATCGTATAATCTTCGGCACATCTACATAATTAAAATTTTACAAGGACCCTGCATAAAATTTTTAAAATGTAGACCAAAGTTTGCAGACGTTTGTGTTCACAACATTGATTTCAATAGTCTTCGTTAAATCAAAACGATATTTTAGAATGAAAGTCGACCGATTTTAAGTTGAAAGATGTTAACTTCTGTTTTCTGGCCTTATGATATAAGAGCTCATTATGGATGACCGCGTAGCTTTAGTTTTCAGACTAGTTCGACTGTTCACTAGGTTAGGGTAGTAGAACACACGGTCCTTAGTTCGACTGTCTTGGGAAAGCTTTTCTTGTTCTTGTGAAGGACAAAGCCTCACCTGGTAAATATATGTGCCTACATATTCACATTTGTAAAAGTAGCCGTAACGTGTAGGTGATATTTAAACTTGGTTGATAGTCAATAATCATTGTGATTCACTCCAAGGGACTAGTTTTGGATAGGGCCGCCAACTTTAGGCAATCTCAAACCGGGAGACTTGGGTGTTGAAGGATTAAGTGTGAAAATCAAAATTAACATTTCAGACCCTATTGTATAGTTTCGCAAATAGACAACAGATGTTTGAATGTAAGCCCAAGTGATTTTTCAAACCCTTATACGTACATATATCCTGAACTTAAGTATGAGGTAATAATTATTTCAAAGGAGTGTGTATTCCCCTAGAACCTACTAAAGGATTTTGCGTCACTGATTTCGCTTATTCTTTCAGCCAATCGCAATATAATTTTTTTTTAAATCGGCACCTTTTTTGGTTAATTCGCTTTTTTTTTAACAACTTGAGGACAATTTGAGAAAATGTTCGCGTTAGGTCATTTTATTTGAATTCATTATTCATTATTAATTTTTTGAAAAAAAAAATATGCAAAGTGAGCATATAAATTTATTAGATATATAACTTTGCTATTAGTGTTTTGTTTTAATAACTTGGTTAATTGGATGTTGCAAAGTCCTTGTTAAGCTGACATCGAAATCGCCTGTTTTTTTTAAATAACTTTTGAATAGTTAGAAAGAGTTAAATTTCGCAATTAGTTTCTTATAACTGGCAGTGATGCGCATCCGTTGACACCACTTTCTAATTTTTTTTAGTAATTCAAAAATATTTAAATGTTATATGTATATGAATTTTTTGTAAATGTAATTTATTACCGGCCACCGTGGTGTGATGGTAGCGTGCTCCGCCTATCACACCGTATGCCCTGGGTTCAAAATTTTAGAAAAAAGGTTTTTCAATTAGAAGACAATTTTTCTAAGCTGGGTCGCCCCTCGGCAGTGTTTGGCAAGCGCTCCGGGTGTATTTCTGCCATGAAAAGCTCTCAGTGAAAACTCATCTGCCTTGCAGATGCCGTTCGGAGTCCGCATAAAAACATGTAGGTCCCGTCCGGCCAATTTGTAGGGAAAATCAAGAGGAGCACGACGCAAATTGGAAGAGAAGCTCGGCCTTAGATCTCTTCGGAGGTTATCGCGCCTTACATTTATTTTTTATTTTATTTAATTTATTCTCTTTTTATTTTATGTCACAGATTCTTTTATGGCGCCAAATGGACCATGTATAATCTTCACCAACTAATCGGTAAGCACTAACTAGGATTTACTTCCTTTAAATTAAAATGCGCTGTTTCAATTTTCAAATATAAATACACTATAAATTTTATTTGTGCCAACATAAATTTTATAAAAAATATGGGGTTGAGCGAGCGATTATAATCGTTTGAAGGATAGCGAACGACTCACTTTAAAGCGGTACATGACCCTGGACCGTTTATTTCTCTCTTTTTTTATATATTAAATATTTCTTGTACATAAGTTCCAACGGTAAGGCTAATTCATTATTTGCAGGGTGCCGGTGAAATAAGGTAAGTGAAAGATTTTAATATTCAAGGTAAGTATTTAACAATTTTTTTTTTCAGCAAATATATGTAAGTATTTAAAGTTGAGTATTTCAATTAATTTGGATGTTTAAAAGGGTATGTTGCCGGCAAGTATTTATATGTTTTTTTCTTTTTTAAATTATCTTTGTAGGTTTTGGTAAATATATTTATTGGATCTCAATCATCAAACTCGATGAGATCCTCGCTCATGTCCTCAACACTTTGAAAGAATTAAACTCCTACCACAAAGATATAAAGTTTACATCGAAGGTGGAGTCGGAAAACAAGCTACCGTTTCTGTTGTTGTTGTTTGTTGTTGTGTTAACGATAAAGACACGCCCCGAAAGCTTTGGGGAGTGTTATCGATGTTGATGGTCCTTTGCCGGATATAGATCCGGTACGTTCCGGTAACACAGCACCATTAAGGTACTAGCCCGACCATCTCGGGAACGATTTATAGGACCACATTAAATCTTCTAGGCCATTCCGCCCTCCCCACTCCCTAGTTCCAAGAGGTACTTGGGGTCCCCAGTGCCTCGGCTGTTAATGAGACATGATTCGCCACGGGTAGGTGAGGTTAACAATTGGGTTGGAGAAGCTATATGTTGCGCTGGTAACCCCTTGAGAAGGTTGCGCTACAAAACCCCTTGAATCAATTTGGTATTTAAGTTGCCCTTTACGACAGGCATACCTGCCCCGGGTATATTCTAAGCCCCGTCACCCGGCCCAAGACCTCGTATCCCAAACAATGTTGGAAGGAGTATTTGAGATAGCGGTACCCTCTGAGCCGCACAGAAATAAGCAGGAGCAAGGCTGGCTCACGGACTCGGCTGGGAAGCCTCAATTTGGATACCAGAGAAACTCCTTCCGCAGGAAAAGATGACACCGAGAGTGGCAGGATTCACGTGGGCAAAAATCAAAGGAATATACATTTTTAGTTGCTATGCACCTCCGAGTATGACTAGCACAGAGTTTGAGAACATGATTTTCAAACTATATATGTACAGGGTAAACACCCGCTTATAAAATGTGGAGATTTCAATGCATGCTCAACTGTATGGGGTAGTAGTAGAACTACCGATGGACGTAGAGCTCTTCTCGAAAGCCTTGCACCCCTGAGGCTAGAACTTCTAAATGAGGCAGAGAAATATACATTCGACACTGACAATAGACGCTCCATTATAGATCTCCCTTTTGCTAGTAGGGACATAGCGAGACGAGCAAAATGGTCCATCAGTAACGTTTACACACACAGCGACCACAAAACTATTAACCCAGAGCTAGTGGAAACTTCACCAAAGACAGCTTCCAACCAACTACAAAGAAGAAGATGAAAACAACACCTTTCTGAACCAGATGTTGTATGGAATGATGCCATAATACGAAGGACACATGCGGAAGATATTTTGGTTCAAATATCTTAGTCATTAGGTATGGCGTGTGATACTGCCATGCCCAGAAGTCGAGCAAAAGTAAATCGGACTCCGGCATATTGGTGGAACGAAGAAATAGCGGAGGAGCGTAGAAAATGCCACAAGGCATGGTCAAGGGCACATAGGACACGCTCGTCGCCACGATATGATGAGATACACACTACCTATATAGCACAAAGAACGGTGCTTAAAAATGCTATAAAAAAGAGCAAGTGTGCGTGCTTCAAGGAACTGATGCATATTGCCGATATTGATCGCTGGGGATTGGCTTACAGAACGGTGATGGCGAAAATTAAAGGGCGGAAATCAGAGCAGCCTACTTTTCCGATGCTAATGATAAGAATCGTAGAAACGACACAAGATTACTGGACCTATCAAAGTGAGGACCTCGAAAGTATGGAAGTACTAGAAATAACTGAGCAGGAGGTACTAGGTGCAACCCAAGCCAAGAACGCGTCTTCCCCCGCTAATGGAAACGTCAAAGACTGGTTCTTTTGCTGAAACCCGGTAAGATGGCCGAACAACCATCTTCATACAGGCCACTTGGTATGATGGTTTCAATTGGAAAGATTTTAGAACGCATTATTAGTGAGCGTCTGCATCATACCCTGGAAAGCCCAGGTGGCTATTCAGTTTGGATTTCGAAAATCGTGATCAACGATAGATGCAGTACAAACAATTATCAATATAGCCCGCGAAGCCATAACCGGAGGCCAAAGTAAATGGAAGCTCTGTACACTGATAACCCTGGATATTAGAAATGCGTTTAACACCGCGAACTGGATGCAGATAATGACAGCGCTACGAAACTTTGGCACACCTGTTTACCTGCACCGAATAATTGGTAGCTATTTAAGCGACAGGGTACTCCTTTTTGATACGGATGAGGGACCTAGAAAGCACATCACGGGCGGTGCACATTGGGGATTAAGCACTAATTTCATTCAAAACCAGGTTCGAAAAAACAACGGATTGCAACATTGTTTTCACAGAAATTTTCGTAATTGAATTCTGAAGAGACTCACATCGCTTGATTCTTCAAATTAATTTGTTTATTAAACAATTTGTTGCAAAATAGCCTATTCTTTGCAGAACTTTATATTATAATACGTATTATTTATGTATCACTTTCGTGACATACAATTTTTGCACAATACTTAAGAGAATGACATACATCTTAAGAAATAGTAGGTATTGCTAATCTAAAATTTGACATTCGTTTTGCAAAATTAATTTGTTTAAACAATTTTTTGAAGAACATTTTGCAAAATTCCTTTTTTTTCTAAATAAGTGCCAAATTTGGGCTTTACAGAAAAAAAGTTGCCGTTATTCATATTTTAACCAACTTAAATCATAAAAAAATGAATGAACTTGTTAAAATTAAACTAAATTGAAATATTTCTTCATTATTCTGAGATACAGAAAGTTCTAAAAATATTTTATTAAGGTCAAAGTTTGACTTAAAAACTTTTCATTTAAAGCTTGCTTTTTCCGTAAAATGTAAATTTGGCATTAATTTTTGTAAAATTTATTTAAGTAAATTGTTAATTTATTTAAACAAATTCATTTTGCAAATCTTTTAGTAACATTTGAATTCAATAAATCATAAATCCCCTTAGTCAGTATATGTATTTTATGGGTATATTATTATATTTTTTCGTACAGAAGTGGTTCGTTAAAATTGCAAAACTCTTTGTTTAATAATTTGCTTATAACTAATTATATTTTTTAAAAAAAGGAAACTACTTTTTCGAACACACTTTTTCATTAAATTTTAATTTCCACTTATTTTGTACAAAAAAAAAATTTTTTTGCAGAATTTTGTTCAACCAATTGATTAAACAAATGAATTTCGTAAAATTAATATCAAATCTCAATTAGTAATGCCACGGATCTGTTTAATTTCACTCAATAAAGTTTTGGTTAAAAACTATATGGTCACGAAAAGATTACACAAATATACATTATATAAAGTTCCGCAAAAAGAGATAATTTTGCAACAAATTGTTTAAATAATTTAATTTTAAAAATCGGGCGATGTGAGAATTCAATTACAAAAATTTCTGTACAAAAATGATTAAAATCGGTTAATATTTGTGATATGTAGGTGGTTTTGAAAAGTTCGTCCCCAATGTGCGGTGTCACTCAGGGAGCTGTTCTAGGTCCAACTCTTTTGAATGCAATATATGACGGCGTCCTTCAAATCGACCGGTGGCCAAGAAACCTGATCTGGTTCAAGTATTATTTAATGGCGCCATGGGAAGAATAAAGGAATGGCTGACGAACATGGGGCTGGAGATGGCTAGCAATAAGACAAACGTGGTTTTGGTGAGCTCAAAGCGGACTGTGTAAAATCAAAGCCTTCCTTGAAATATCTAGGAGTAATCATTGACTCAAAACTAACTTATAAGGAGCACTACAGGGTGGTGGGGGATAAAGTTTCTGGAGTTAGTGGAGCCCTAACGCGACCCAATATCGGCGCCCAGGCGAAGCCACCCGTCAGCTATTATCCAACGTAACCAGCTCTATAATATTATATGCAGCACCAGTATGGCACGGATCCAAAAAGGTCCACCAAAAAGATATACTAGCAGCCTACCGCATTACTGCTATAATAATAGCATGTGCTTATCGGACGGTGTCCGACGACGCGATCCATGTTTTATCCAGGAAAATCCCTGTAGATCTACTCTCAGGTGAAATGACCTATCTATAAGGCATTGGAATCAGCCTACCATCTGAAGATGCTAAGGAAAGCTCAAGGTCACGAACAATAGATAGGTGGCATTAACGGTGGGAAGAATGGAGAAAAGGGCGCTGGACCTTCAGGCTATTTCGGAGTATAGCGGAATGGTACGAGCGAAAACACGGCGAACTAACTTACCACCTCACACAGATATTGAGCGGGCACGGCGGCTTCAAGGAATGTCTACATAAGCGAGGGATAGAGGAGGATCCTTTCTGTCCACACTGTCCGTCCGAATTGGAAAGTGCAGAACATGTAATGTTTCACTTCCCTCGTTTTTACGGCGAAAGACGCACTGTACACAGAGTTTTTGGAGAGGCGCCTTCTATTAGGAATTTAGTTCCACGAATGTGCGGAAAAATAGATTGTTGGACGGCTGTGAGCAAGATGGCCTTTATAGTTATGACCCTGTTAGAATCCTTATCAGGGACGATAGAGCTGATTTCTTTAAAGGCAGAAGCGCTTCTGTGCGCCCCTTGTCATATGAGGGCCAGGTTTGCCTGGATGTCTCACACGAAGATATGGCTGACCATAGTCCATTTGCGATTCTTAAAGTGCTTGTGCTCACAAGAAGCCTGAAAGTGGCCATGGGTATGCCTACCGAATCATTTCCCGGAAGGATATGGTCGGTGGTGCCTCTTCTGGCCAGCTCGTCTGCTCTGCAATTGCCTTCAATATCCCTGTGCCCAGGTACCCATATAAGGCTGATACTGAAGTGCTGAGCCATCTCGTTAAGAAATCTGCGGCATTCAGTGACCGACTTTGCGTTGTCGACGAATGAGTCCAGGGCCTTTAATGCGGCCTGGCTGTCAGAGAAAATAAACACCCGTTTACCATCCTTAGGCATAGACCCGAGATGGTTCACAGCCCTGTGTATTGCCAGCATTTTCGCTTGGTAAACACTACAGTGATCTGGTAGGCGAAAAAAGACCTCTAGACCCAGATCCGGCGAAAAAATGCCTGCTCCCACCTTCCCGTCAAGCTTAGAACCATCCGTGAATATGTTGATGGCATCGGGTACCGTATGTTGCCTGGTATTCCAGTCCTGTCGCGATGGTATATATATACTATAATTTTTAACGAAGACGTTATTTGGCGTGCAGTAGTCAGTGCGCGCCGGTATTGGGACTGGGGCGCACGTGCCCAGGATTGTCGCGTGTCCATTAGATCAATTTGACCAGAGACCTGTTTGCCTTATGCGTAGAGCGGCGATGACCGCTATTTCCTTCGCCACCAAGTCAAGAGGTGGAAGGTATAGCATTGTGTTTAGTGCTTCAGAAGGAGTGGAGCCGAAAGCCCCGGTGATGCAGAGCTCCGAACTCCGTTGCATCTTTTGAAGCGTCTTAAGATAGGTAGTTTTAGCTAGTGCAGGCCACCAGACCAAGGCACCATAAAGAAGAATCGGGCGCACAATGGCTGTATAAATCCAGTATGTCACCTTGGGGGAGAATCCCCAGGAGGTGCCAATTGCCCTGTTGCAGGTGAACAGCGCTGCTGCTGCCTTCTTGCATCGCTCCACTATATGGAAAAAAATAACACAATATATAAAATTACATGTGCGGGAGATGGAAAAAATAATGGTGCGAAAAATATGTGCGTAAAGTAAAAACAAACTAAAAATCAGAATATCAGGACATAGATCTGATATTAAATGTAGATCATCTGGCAGCATACAAAAAACGGCCCGTGCGGCCCACTCTGCAGATAGCGACCTGTTTTTGAATCAGTAAGAATATTATAGAAAGAAAATAATTACTCAAAAAGATTTACACACAAACACAAAATTGCATAAGAGACTTAACTACAAGGCGGACACAGAGCTGCTCACGTATATAGACACTTACTTGACAAACAGAAAATTAGTTATAAACCACTTGAAACCAAGCGCAACTCACAGCTGATCATTCAAAATTAGCACACACACTATTTATCAACGTCCATATTAAGAAAATCTTTAAGTATATTGAAGGTACATTTTTGAGCAAACATAAACTGTGATAATTTTTGAATATATAGCATTTCAGACACCTTATTTGCAGTAATTTACAGAAAATGTTTGCTTGTATTCAAGCATTTAGTTATTTTTTGTACATTTATCTGTAATATTTATACAAAGATTAAAGGTATATTGATGCAATGCAACTCTGCCCTTCCTACTGTTCTCCATTCCTTTCCATTCGACTGCCTCCTTTTACTGCCTTCCACTCTATTTGTAACATAATCTCAATTTAAGCTGCCAAACTAAATAGTAAAAAATGTAATAAACTTCATATCGAACTAAACGGAAGCTATGTATCTAAATATTAAATTAATGTATGGAAGCAAATTATTTAGTCGCCACTACTTCACATAGATTAAGCGAGGGCGAGAGGTATACATGATCCACCAAGCGGGAAAGGCGTGGGTTCAAGCGCGGGGCTGTAAAGTGTCGAAGATTATGTGTAGGTTTTACAACCTTAGACTAACTAAGTTGCTTCTATTATTAAAAAGGGAGGATTCATGTCGGGTATTCTGACTGGACACTGCCTTCTGGCGTCACATGCCTTTAAATTAGGCTTGGTCAATGATAGCAGATGTAGGAAGTGCGGGATGGAGGGGGAAACGATCGAGCACGTTTTGTGCGCTTGTCAGGCTAAGACTCTAGCTATTAGGAGTGATACAGCTGTCAGATTTAGAAGCAGCAAGTGGCTTAAGTCCTAGGAAGCTTCTAGTATTTGCCAATAGGACGTAGTTATTTTATTACACAGGTCCTGGTTTTGGATAAGGGTTTTCAGTTTGGTCATTGAAATAAACTTCTGGTAACACGACGGACTCATTCAGTCTATGTGAGGTCCTCATGGACCGACCAGTTCAACGTAACCTACTTCACATATGCATTTCTCTGCACTCCATTCAGCATGCTTCAATTGCGTCATAAATATAAAGGTCATCTTGCTCACAGCAATCCAACAATCTATTTGTCTGTAAATTCGGGGAACTAAATTCCTAATGGAAGGTTCCCCTCAAAAAACTCTGTGGACATAGAGTCTTTTGCCGTGAAAACGAGGGCAGTGAAACATTACGTGTTCTGCGCTGTCTACTCCGGCGGCATGGTGTGAACAGAAGCGATCATCTTCGTGACTGCTAAATATTTGTGTGAAGTCGTAGTTTAGTTCGCCGTGCCAAGCCTGAATGTTCAGCGCCCTCTTATCAATTCTTCCCACCGTTTTTTCCACCTAACTATTTTTCGTGACCTTGCGCTTTTCTTAGCATCTTCAGATGGTCGGCTGATTCCAATGCCATACAGATTGGACATTTCACCTCAGATTAGATCTATTGGGATTTTCCTGGATAAAACACGGATCCTTGGGCGGACACCGTCCGATAGGCACATGCTATTCGTATAGCAATAATACGGTAGGCTGCTAGTATAACTTTTTGGTGGGCCATGCTGGTGCTGCATTTAATATTATTGACCTGGTTACGCAGGATAATAGTTGACGGGAAGCTTCAACTTGGCCGCCGATGTTGGGCATTATTCGCGTTAGGGCTCACCTAACTCTAGAAACTTTTTACCCCACCGCCCTGAAGTGCTCCCTAAAATTTAGTTTCGAGTCAATGTTTACTCCTAGATATTTCAAGAAAGGCTTTGAATGTATTTGATAAGATCCTATGGTTATGACTAACTCATCCACAGTCCGCTATGAGCTCACTAAAACCACTTCTGTCTTATTGCTTTACATCTCCAGCCCCATGTTCGTCAGCCATTCCTTTGTTCTTCCCAGGGTATCATTACATAATGCTTGGATCAGATTAAGTTATATGGCCACTGCTTCTACGACAATATCATCTGCATAGCCGACAATTTCCGTGCCTCCGGGAAGGTCGATTTGTACCATACCGGTATACATCCCATTACATAGCGTTGGACCCAGAACAGATCCCTGAGGGATACCGCTGGTGATGTTGTGTTTTCTTGGTCCCTCATCCGTATCAAAAAGGAGTACTTTGTTGCTTAAATAGCTACCAATTATCCTGAGTAGGTGTTGCAAAGTTTCGTAGCGCATCCAGTTTGCGATGTTCAAAGCATTTGTAATATCCAAAGTAATCAGTGCACAGAGCTTTTTTTTATTTGGGCCTCCCATTTTGGCTCCGCGTGCTATAATGACAACTGTTGGTATTGCATCTATCGTGGATCACAATTTTCGAAATCCAGACCGACTATTTGACAAGCCATCTGGGCAGACGCTGACTAATAATATCTTAGATAATCTTTCCTATTGAATCCAACATTCAAAGTAGCCTTTATGAAGATGGCTGGCTGTACGGGCATATTACCAGGTTTCAGCAAAAGAACACGTCTTTGACATTTCCGTAAGAGGGAGAAGATGCCTTCTTAGATACAGGCGTTGAAGAGATCCGTAAATACTGATGTTCTAGACCAGGGGTCATCAATTAATTTAATTGGAGTCCGTTTTTTTCAATAACATGGCCGTCGCGATCCGAAGGGTAATAAAATAAACCGTGTTGTTTAAATAATCTGTGTACATACATACTTACGTTATAAATGGCCAAATAAAACGAATAGATTCTCGTAAATTGTTTCATTAATTAAATAAAAGACAAACGGTTTTTACAATATTAATGAGAAAAATGGCATTTTTTTCCTTGGACTATCCGTACGTAGTTTGGAGTAAAGCTTCTGCAGGCTATTCTCATTAAATCTTGTAGATGTATATCGGAGAGTCTTTTCCAGAATTTATTTTTAATAAAGTTCATGTTAGAAAAAGCTGCTTCACAAACATATGTTGACCCAAACAAAGTGAAGAGTTTCAAGGCAAGATTTTCAATACTGGGTATTTAGTAGCACAAACAAATTTTATAAAAAACTCTTGACAAGAAACTTTCTGATTTTGGTGTTTTAAAACTGTGTTTTCTTGAAAATTGATCATTTCCATCTGAAGAGCAGCTTTACTACTCCCGAAAATATACTCAGCTTCCTTACCCCATTCGCCATCCGGATTCAGAGAATAAATGTTACTAAAGATGCCAACGACATTTGAAATTGTCTTAAAATCTGTGAATCTCTTTCCAAATTCCGATTTAAGATCTTCAATGAACGTCTTGTATTGGACGACATCAAGCTCGCTACTAAAGATTTTTTTTCAAATTAGGTAAGTGGAGACATTCATTATCAAGATCCACAATGAAAAGGTCGGGTTTCCGCAAGAAAATATTTTTCAGATCATTGATGTGTTTAAAAACATTAAGTAGGCCTTTGCTGATTTATGCTCACTGTTGAAAAGATATGTTCTCAAGTCTTCAAAAATGGTGAAGAATCGTTGTAAAACGCATCCTTTGCTTAACCACCTTACATTATTATGCAATAACAAATCATCATATTGAGCATCTATTTCTTCAAGAAATAATTTCAATTCACGATGTTTCAGTGCTGATTTTGCTCGAAGAAAATTATTTATTTTCATCACTTTTTGCATTATTTTCTCAAGATTGGCATTTAGCTTGCAGCAAAGCACAGTTTGATGAATGATACAATGGTAGGAAATCAAATTTTCGTTACATTTTGAACTAGTTCTCAATAGGTGAACTAGTCCTTTTTCAGCCCCAACCATCGCTGGTGCACCATCGGTAGTTACTGCTAAAAGCTTTTTTAAGTCAAACTCATTTTTAACGAAATAATCCATCACCATCTCCGTCATGTCTTCTCCTCGGGTTCTTCCTCTTAATGGTAAAATCGTTAATAGCTCCTCAACAAACGTTTCTCTCATTTTGTCGAAGAAACGAACAAAAATAACCAATTGGGCTTTATCAGTGATGTCACATGATTCATCCATAGCCATGGCATAAAAGTCGGAAATATTTAACAGCCGTTTCACATCACAATAGTTTTCTTCGGCTTAAACGTGTGTGTTTCTTGTATTAGTACTCGCAGATATCGGAATCCGTCGAATACTTTCCACAACATTTTTTCTCTTCTCAAACAAAACATTGCCTGCCTCTAGCATACATTTCTTAACTATATCAGCATTGGTGAATGGTTTCATATGTTTAGCAATAGCCCAAGAAATACGTAAAGAAGCTTCACCACATTTCTCCTGTTCAATAACGGAGCGACTTATAACTTGAGTCGAAGATGCGTAGCTTGACAATAAACTTGCAATTTTAGACGTGCCAAGCGGATAATTATCTGCGAATGGCTTGTGTTTGGTCTGATAATGTCGTTTTATATTCGAGCTTTTAACTAACGGAACTGTTTGTTGACAAACTAGACACATCGGAACTGCTCCAGGACGACTCGGCAGCGTGACCAATACAAATCCGTCCATTCTGGCAAAAAACTGTCTATTTTCAATTTCAGCCTTTCTTTTTTTCGGCTGTTAGTTACATAACTTCGAGTTGCTGATACAAGGTCCCACAAAGCAGGTCCATGGTCCGGATGCCGACCGCGGTCCACCATTTGGTGACTCCTGTTCTAGACCTTATCGCCGATTTAAGGGCTATATGTGGCACTCCATCCGGCCCTGGAGACTTATTATCCGAAATTCTTTGTATTGCATCCAGTACCTCCTGCTCTATTATTTCTGGGATTTCCATACCTTCGAGGTCCTCACTTTGATAGGTTTAGTAATCTTGTGTTGGAAAAGAGTTTCAACGATTCTTCTCGTCAGTATCGGGCATGAAGGCTGCTGTGATTTCCGCCCTTTATTTTTCGCCATCACCTTTCTCTAAGCCAATCCCCAATGATCAATATCGGCACTATGCACCAGTTCCTTGAAGCAGACTCTCTTGCTATTTTTTATAGCATTTTTAAGAGCCGTTCGTTGGGCTATATAGGTCTTGGGTAGCTCATAATATCGTGGCGACGAGTGTGCCCTTCGTTTTGCCTTGTGGTATTTTCTACGTTCCTCCGCTATTTCCTCGTTCCACCAATATACCAAATTCCGATTTAGCTTTGTGCGACTTCTGGCCATGGCAGCATCACGCGCCATACCTGATGACTTAGATATTTTAACCGACAGATTTTCCGCATGTGTCCTTCGTATTATGGCGTCATTCCATACAACATCAAATGCTTCTAGTCCAAAAAGGTGTTGTTTCCATCTTCTTCTGTGGAGTTGGTTGGAAGCTGTCTTTGGTGAAGTTTCCACTAGCTCTAGGTTAATAACTTTGTGGTAGCTGTGTGTAGACATTACTGATGGACCATTTTGCTCGTCTCGCTATTTCGCTATTAGCAAACGTGGGATCTATAACGGGCGACTATTGCCAGTGTAAAATGTTTATTTCCCTGGCTCATTTAGAAGTTCTAGCCTCAGGTGTGTAAAGCTTCGAGAAGAACTCCGCCACTATGGGGTAGTTCTATTACTTCCCCGTACAGTTTACCTTGCATTGAAGTCTCCAGCCTCTGTCGGTGCCATCTTTTCCTTTTTTCCCAGTATGTCAGCATGCGTAGCATCTCTCCTTCGAAATTATGATTGCATCCGGCCTGGCTTTAATCATTTTCTTTCTATTTGCCTTTTTAGGTTTGGCTACCTGCCACTCTCCTGACTTTTGAGCTGTCGTGGTGGCGTCTTCTTTCTTTTCGACCTTTTTCTGGTTGAGTGGCGCTTGAGATTTTACTCGATTGTGATTCCTTTCATGTCCTGCCGTAACGTCCTTAACTGATATCCCGGGCTTGGCTACTTGTTAAAGCTAGATGATTTTCAGTCGAGTTGAGATTGTCCATAATTGCTTTTTTCGAGACACTGATGAAAGCTCCAGTAACGTCATGGTATTTCAGGTCTTTTTTTTTAATCACGACCATCCTATGGAATGCAATATTGACTGGCTTGGCTTTGGTGTAAACATTTTGTGCTGTAGTGAACAACTCTCTTTAATATTTGATTTCCTATACATATATTTTAAGCTCTCTAGTGTTTTGAGCAGAAAAGATGTCGAACTAATAGGTCTGAAGTCCTTCTGGGTCAAGTGACTCGCTTCTCCCGCTTTCGGTATGAAGGGGCGTTCTTCAAGATTGCGGGACGTGGCTGAGATTATTCGAAGCCACTCTAAAATCGTTCCACCAGCCATCTGCAGCATAGCAGGGAATATCCAATCTGGACCCGGCGATTTTATAAATAAATTTTGGTATTTTTGACCAATCGTTGTACCTCTCGTTCCGTATTAAAATTGAAGAAGTGGTAACATAACTCTTCCGCATCAGCTCCGGATGGGACGAAAGTATTAATTATTGCCTCAAGGGGATCTTTACTATTGCGTGACCATTCCCCGTCGTCATTTTTCATCAGTCCCTAGACAGCATCTCCCTTAGATGGGACTTTACTCAGTCTCGACATTTCCGTGGAGGTTTTAAAAAAATTATAACTCACTTTCTATATTTAGCAGTCACCCCACTGCACTAATGTTTCAATATTTTTGATAGATATGACATTTGCCACTATGTTAAGCTTAACATAAAAAATGTCTTACCTTTTTCTTATATCTACACGGTCTCATACACATATTATGCATTCGTTAATTTATACTTCATAATGTTAAACTTTTTTATTTTTATTTTTTTTGCTATTGTAACTTTGCTACATATGTAAATAGATAGGTATAAGAAAAATGCTCAATAAAAATGAAATGAAAATGAATGAAATGAAAATGAATTCTTTGTCCGAACATAATTTCCTCCAAAAAACCCGTTTGGACCTATTGATTTCACGTTTATAGACCTACAACAGATCTCTGAATTTTTCCCATCACTTCTCCCTAACCGCAACCAACTTAAAAATCTCTTTCTCCTGCGCCCTAAGAAGACTCAGCTCCTCACTCCACCATGGTTGCCTTGCTTTCCTCTTGAATCTTTTCAGAGGAAAAGCTCTAAAGTATGCAGTTGTCAGCGCCTTTAATAAGGAGTTGTTGTACTCCTCCAACTGCTCGAAGCGTCTTTGTTCTTCTTCTGCTACTTCCAGGTCCTTGATGTCCTTTCCTACCTCTCCTGCTTTTAGCATATTCTTCTTTTTCTCAAGGTTATTAGCATCATTGATATGCTTGTGCACCTCTGCCAATGTGCTCTTGCCCCCGTCATTTGAAGCTACTTTCATGTTCTCGAAGCCCTCTCCACCTCCCCTGTTTTTAGTGTATTGAGTTAATTGTCCTGGGGTAAGGCGCATAAAAATACTGCCTTCGCCCTAGAATATTTTCCCAATCTGTTAGTAATATAGATCGTCCGACTCTTTATTAATTTGGATGGTGTATTATAGACCCCCCTCCACGGGCCGGGAAACACGAAGTACCTTCCAATCCCATGTTAGTTTATCGGATTCTGTCGCTGCAACATATTAAGCGTGTTCTCCGGCTACACCACTCGTGGTATCCAAATATTAGCCTTTTTTATGGTGTGGGTCAGTGCTCCATCCACAACTTTCAGCCTTGCGCGTTATTGTTTTTGAAGGTCTGGAACAATTCTCTGCAGCCATGCCAAAAATCGCGTTATTGATGCAGGTCATCAGTTCAACCCCATTGTACCACCCAGCTGTTTCGAAAGTTGGTAGCCGTCTGTTTGGTTCATCGTGTGGCAGTTTGATCAAGATAATGATCAGCTTTTCTTCTACGGATCACCGCCGTTCGGTTGGCATCTGCCATTGGGGACGCTGCAATCTATTAGTGCTACACTCAGGAACTGCTTCGCAATTTCGCTCATCTTCTTCTCGGTGAAAACCTCAGCGTTAGCTCCTTTTATTATCATCGAGTAAGATGTAGTGTGACTTATAATAATGTGTGTTTTCGTTTTCCAAGCCATTATTGCCTTCCTTTTCCTGTGTTACAGCTTTTCTCTTCAATCTACTAAGCAGACTTTGAGGTTTGGTTCTTGTCATTCCGGTTAGTTGACCTCCTGGTTCTGCGACTGGGGCATTTACCCTCCTTCTGCCGTTTAAAAGCAGGCTTGTCAGGTTCAGCCGATCGCTGCATCTTATCTCTTGGGGCTTTTTCCTCTTCGATGCGGTTGTAAAATTGAGGGTTGCTCTCAGCAAAGTTTTCGTCAGTGAACTTTCTTCGACATTCTTGCACTGTCTCATGAACCCATGTCAAGTGGTCGCCCTCATCGTAAGATGCAAATCATACAGTAGGCACGGTCTGCATAATACCCTGGATTAGGAGGGGTGCAGTTCTTGATCACCGACATCTCGCTACCCCTCAGCCCCATAGTTAGGCGCTATGGAGTTCGGCTAAGCCCTCACACCAACGCCTGATATAGTGAGGTCAAATATGTTGTTGTTTATGTTTAGTGTTATTTAGGTAAACTTTTATTTCTGTTGTTGTAGCCCCTGAAGGCGATCTCCGAAAGAATTGAAATATGATAGGAGTATTATAAAAAAAAATTAGTTTTATTACAACTGACGGCTAAAAGAAATGTAGAGATTTTACTACAAAGGTCGCTGAAATCGAGTTTAGTCTAAATTTAATTTACATTCGTAAATTTAATTATTTATTTCAATTTTTAATTCTTTTCAGTTTTTTCATCATAATAGTATACAATAATTTAATGAGAGAAATTATTGTGAATATGTCTCACACTCACTAAATTCACGATGTAATAAATTAATAGAAGATTACATCAACGATCAAAATTAATTAAGAAAGGAAAGGGCAGGACTGAAAAGGAAGGAGAGGAAGGAAAAGGAAAGGAAAACAAAAAAATTGAAATGAAAGGAAAGAAAAGATAAGAAAAGGAAAGAAAAAAAAGAAAAGAAAAGAAAGGAAAGGAAAGGAAAGGAAAGGAAAGGAAAAGTAAGAAGAGATAATAACCCTGAGGTTATGATTATATTAGTTGTATGTGTTACATTTAGTAGTTGAATTTGAACCCCTTGTGCAAATTAATAAATCAGTATGCATTACGTACCTTTTGATTGCGTATCCAAATTAAGGCAAAATCTTTTTTGAAATAATGTTGACAATAATATGAATAATACAGCGCTCCAAGCCATTCTTAATATCGCCAAACTTGATAACATGCAGAATAAATATAATATAAAGTAGATTTATATAGGTTTAGTACATACATACATATGTTTCTGTCAAAAAACTCTACTGTCATTTAGAGATCGGATTGTCAGCTGTGCAGATTTTGTCGGTTAAATGAGAAACATTAGGGGGATTCGCTTTTGTCTTGCAAACGGTGCACGAAATGCATGGATTGAACAGTTTGTAAAGTCACAACAACAAAATACATAGAAAACAAGTAAGGAAGGCTAAGTTCGGGTGTAACCGAACATTACATACTCAGTTGAGAGCTATGGAGACAAAATAAGGGAAAATCACCATGGAGGAAAATGAACCTAGGGTAACCCTGGAATGTGTTGTTTGTACGATATGGGTATCAAATGAAAGGTGTTAATGAATATTTTAAAAGGGCGTGGGTCTTAGTTCTCTAGGTGGACGCCTTTTCGAGATATCACCATAAAGGAGAACCAGGGGTGACTCCAGAATTTGTTTGTACGATATGGGTATGAAAAGAAAGGTCTTAATGAGTTTTTAAAAGGGCGTTGGCCTCAGTTCTATAGGTGGACGCCTTTTCGAGATATCGCCATAAAGATGGACTAGGGGTGACTCTAGAATTTGTTTGTACGATATGGGTATCAAATGAAAGGTGTTAATGAGTATTTTAAAAGGGAGTGGGCCTTAATTTCATAGGCGGACGGTTTTCGAGATATCGCCATAAAGGTGGACCAGGGGTGACTCTAAAATTTGTTTGTACGATATGGGTATCAAATGAAAGGTGCTAATGAGTATTTTAAAAGGGAGTGGGCCTTAGTTCTATAGGTGGACGCCTTTTCGAGATATCGCCATAAAGGTGGACCAGGGGTGACTTTAGAGTTTGTTTGTACGATATGGGTATCAAATGAAAGGTGCTAATGAGTATTTTAAAAGGGCTTGGGCCTTAGTTCTATAGGTGGACGCCTTTTAGAGATAGCGCCGTAAAGGTGGACCAAGGGTCACACTAGAATTTGTTTGTACGATATGGGTATCAAATGAAAGGTGTTAATGACTATTTTAAAAGGGAGTGGGCCTTAGCTCTATAGGTGGACGCCTTTTCGGGATATCGTTATAAAGGTGGACCAGGGGTGACTCTAGAATATGTTTGTACGATATGCGTATCAAATGAAAGGTGCTAATGAGTATTTTAAAAGAGAGTGGGCCTTAGTTCTATAGGTGGACGCATTTTCGAGATATCGCCATAAAGGTGGACCAGGGGTGGCTCTAGAATTTGTTTGTATGACATGGGTAGGAAATGAAAGGTGTTAATGAGTATTTTAAAAGGGAGTAGGCCTTAGCTCTATAGGTGGACGCATTTTCGAGATATCGCCATATAGGTGGACCAGGGGTGACTCTAGAATTTGTTTGTACGATATGGGTATCAAATGAAAGGTGTTAATGAGTATTTTAAAAGGGAGTGGGAATTAATTCTATAGGCGGACGGCTTTTCGAGATATCGCCATAAAGGTGGACCAGGGGTGACTCTAAAATTTGTTTGTACGATATGGGTATCAAATGAAAGGTGCTAATGAGTATTTTAAAAGGGAGTGGGCCTTAGTTCTATAGGTGGACGCCTTTTCGAGATATCGCCATAAAGGTGGACCAGGGGTGACTTTAGAGTTTGTTTGTACGATATGGGTATCAAATGAAAGGTGTTAATGAGTATTTTAAAAAGGAGTGGGCCTTAATTGTATAGGCGGACGGCTTTTCGAGATATCGCCATAAAGGTGGATCAGGGGTGACTCTAGAATTTGTTTGTACGATATGGGTATCAAATGAAAGGTGCTAATGAGTATTTTAAAAGGGAGTGGGCCTTAGTTCTATAGGTGGACGCATTTTCGAGATATCGCCATAAAGATGGACCAGGGGTGACTCTAGAATTTGTTTGTATGACATGGGTATCAAATGAAAGGTGTTAATGAGTATTTTAAAAGGGAGTGGGCCTTAGCTCTATAGGTGGACGCCTTTTCGGGATATCGTTATAAAGGTGGACCAGGGGTCACTCTAGAAAGCGTTTGTATAATATAGGTGTCAAACGAAAGTTGTTAATGAGTGTTTTAAAAGGGAGTGGACCTTAGTTCTATGGGTGGACGCCTTTTCGAGATATTGCCATAAAGGTGGACAAGGGGTGATTCTAGAATTTGTTTGTACGATATGGGTATCAAATGAAAGGTGTTAATGAGTATTTTAAAAGGGAGTGGGCCTTAGTTCTATGGGTGGACGCCTTTTCGAGATATCGCCATAAAGGTGGACCAGGGGTGACTCTAGAATTTGTTTGTACGATATGGGTATCAAATAAAAGGTGTTAATGAGTATTTTAAAAGGGAGTGGGCCTTAGTTTTATAGGTGGACGCCTTTTCGAGATATCGCCATAAAGGTGGACCAGGGATGACTCTAGAATGCGTTTATACGATATGGGTATCAAATGAATGGTGTTAATGAGTATTTTAAAAGGGATTGGGCCTGGACGGCTTTTCGAAATATCGATATAAAGGTGGACCAGGGGTGACTCTAGAATTTGTTTGTACGATATGGGTATCAAATGAAAGGTGTTAATGAGTATTTTAAAAGGGATTGGGCCTTAGTTCTATAGGTGGACGCCTTTTCGGGATATCGTTATAAAGGTGGACCAGGGTTGACTCTAGAATGCGTTTGTACATTATGAGTATCAAACGAAAGGTGATAATGAGTATTTTAAAAGGGAGTGGACCTTAGTTCTATATTTCGATATATCGCCATAAAGGGGGACCAGGGGTGACTCTATAATGTTTGTACAATATGAGTGTCAAATTAAAGATATTAATAAGAATTTTAAAAGGGATTTGTGGTAGTTGTATATGTGAAGGCGTTTTCGAGATTTCGACCAAAATGTGGACCAGGGTGACCCAGAACATAATCTGTCGGGTACCGCTAATTTATTTATATATGTAATACCAAGAACAGTATTCCTGCCATGATTCTAAGGGCTTTCGATTTCGCCCTGCAGAACTTTTTCATTTTCTTCTACTTAATATGGTAGGTGTCACCCATTTTACAAAGTTTTTTTCTAAAGTTATATTTTGTGTCAATAAACCAATGCAATTACCATATTTCATCCCTTTTTTCGTATTTGGTATAGAATTATGGCATTTTTTCATTTTTCGTATTTTTCGAAATCGAAAAAGTGGGCGTGGTCATAGTCGGATTTCGGCCATTTTTTATACGAATACAAAGTGTGTTCAGATAATTATGTGAACTGAGTTTAGTAAAGATATATCGATTTTTGCTCAAGTTATCGTGTTCCGAGCGGAAGGACAGACGACCTACTGTGTATAAAAACTGGGCGTGGCTTCAACCGATTTCCCCGTTCTTCACAGAAAACAGTTATCGTTCTAGATTCTAAGCGCCTACCAAATTTCACAAGGATTGGTAAATATTTGTTCGACTTATGGCATTAAATGTATCCTAGACAAATCAAATGAAAAATGGCGGAGCCACGCCCATTTTGAAATTTTCTTTTGTTTTTGTATTTTGTTGCACCATATCATTACTGGAGTTGAATGTTGACATAATTTACTTATATACTGTAAAGATATTAAATTTTTTGTAAAAATTTCACTTTAAAAAATTTTTTTTTAAAGTGGGCGTGGTCGTTCTCCGATTTTGCAAATTTTTATTAAGCATACATATAGTAATACAAGTAACGTTCCTGCCAAATTTCATCATGATATCTTCAACTACTGCAAAATTACAGCTTGCAAAACTTCTAAATTACCTTCTTTTAAAAGTGGGCGGTGCCACGCCTATTGTCAAAATTTTACTTATTTTCTATTCTGCGTCATAAGTTCAACCCACGTACCAAGTTTCATCGCTTTATCCGCCTTTGGTAATGAATTATCGCACTTTTTCGATTTTTCCAAATTTTCGATATCGAAAAAGTGGGCGTGGTTATAGTCCGATATCGTTCGTTTTAAATAGCGATCTGAGATGAGTGCCCAGGAACCTACATTCCAAATTTCGTCAAGATACCTCAAAATTTACTCAAGTTATCGTGTTAATCAAATTTTCAATCAAATTTTTTTTGATACTGATGATTTTGATATATCTATCTCGATTCCTTTATACCTGTACAACCAACCGTTATCCAATCAAAGTTAATATGAGTATAAAAAATGAATACCAACCCTGCTTCAACGGTATTAATCTCAATCCCCGTATTTCGCTCACGAAAACATTGGCAATAATTCATAATATTTTTTCGTCGTATTTTGTTATTTTATGTGCCAACTTTTTTACAATTTTTTTTATATACAGTTGTGTATATACATATTTTATATTAACGATCTTCAAATAAATAAAAAAATGCAGAATAAGCCCCTAAACCAGCTGTCCGTTTTACGCTTTTATATTTCCCGTAAAATAGCACAGAACACTATTTTTCTCACTAACGATATTTGTAACTAAAAAAATTCTATTTTTTAATTAATCAACTCGGTCAGAAGTTATTTGAGCTAAAACTTGAACTCCTTTTTTAATTTTTCGTTTCTTACAATCTTGTAATTTTCTGTATAAAGTCATCAAAATGAACTGAAAGTTCATTTTTGAGATCTCAGAGGTTAAAAATATGGAACAATTATCCATTTTATGATCCAAGTACATATAAGTAGTTTTATGTAAGATTTATTACAAATAATGAAAAGATTTAAAATACGCAACTACTACCATTTCTACGAGTTTTTGTTGTTTAATAATAATTTTTTCATATTTACATTAAATTACACTTGCTGAAAAGCTGCCTTATTGCAATTGGGATGCCTTAGCCGATCTTCGCAAACTACTTGCAATAACCCCGTATGGAAGTAAGTAATTAGTTATACAAATTTTGGATATACAAGAGCTTACCCTGCTATAAAATCCAGAACAAAGCCGCGCCAGGGGACTCGTGTCCTCTTTGGTAGTGTGCGTTCTTCTTCTGCAAGTGTAGGATAGGGTAAGTTGATAAGGAGGATTTGGCTTAAGGCGGTGCTGTATCTCATCAAAGTGGTTATGGAGATGTTCCATTAACCCTCTTGGAGGCGGCGATAAATTCAACATAGTATATTAAGACACTGAAATACAACTTATATACGGGGTATTCCATCCCATTTCGACCAATTTTGAACCCGACCCATTTAGAATTGACTGAAAGTTTTTCTTCTTTTTCTAGCTTACGAAAGACGTTTTTCAGAAATTTTTCAAATTTCTTCATCCAACTCAAAAAGAGTTATGAATTTAAAAAAACACCGTTTTTCTTTTCAAAATGCTATAACTTTTTCAAAAATTTACCGTTTGGGATCTTTTTTTTTTTAATTTATTTTTAAATGCACTTTTAGGAAAAAATACAAAAAACATTTTAAAGTTTTTTTTTTGTAATTTTTCAGTTTTCGAGATTTTTCGAATTTAGCCCTTTTTTCTCATAAAAAACTTCAATCAACTCTGCAATCATCACCACTAATCCCGGAGTGGGCCGAGAATTTTTTTTAATTTAATTGAAAAAAAAAACTTTAAAATTTTTTTATATTTTTTCCGAAAAGTATATTTAAAAACATATTTAAAAAAAAAAATGATCCCAAACGGTAAATTTTTGAAAAAGTTATAGCATTTTGAAAAAAGCACCGTTTTTTATGAGAAAACAAAAAAAAAAGGGCCAAATTCAAAAATCTCGAAAAACTGAAAAATTACAAAAAAAAACTTTAAAAATTTTTTTGAATTTTTTCCGAAAAGTACATTTAAAAAAATAAAAAAAATAGATCCCAAACGGTCAATTTTTGAAAAAGTTATAGCATTTTGAAAACAAAAACTGTGTTTTTTAAAAATTCATCACTTTTTTTGAGTTGGAAAAAAAATTTGAAAAACTTTTGAAAAACGTCTTTCGTAAGCTAGAAAAAGAAGAAAAACTTTCAGCCAATTCTAAAGGGGTCGGGTTCAAAATTGGTCGAAATGGGATGGAATACCCCATACATATATATGGATAGTATTGCAGTTGTTCCTCATCTTTTGTGATGCCAATTTATTCCTCAATCAAAGTGACTCCTCGTCCAGCATCATTATTGGTGGCTTTTAATGTATTTAAATAGCTCGAACATTCGTTATATGAATTATTATCCAAAAAGTCGCACGGCAAATCAAATATTTTGAAAAATAATTGCGATTTTTAGAGTGAAAGTCACTGAAATGTTTTTCCAATAAAGATTATAATGGAAATTCTCTAGGAAACATAGTAAACGTAGAAAATATTCCACGTTTTCTAGACTAAATACACAACACTCAGAGAACGTACCACTTACCAACTAATCTCCTTTGCATCCGATCCTGCATGTATCGCCAAAAGTTAAATATGAAATGCATATGCATACTATGGATTTAAAAGTATATAAAACTGCCGCGTACAATTTTTTTTAAACTGAAATTTCAGTCTCAACGTTCTTGTCACATTTATAAATTTTGTTTTCATGAGATCGCGTATAGAAGATGTAGAAACCGTCTAAAATGTTTCACAAATGTATTTTGTTGTTGCATATAGAAAGCTTCTGGCGGCCACCGTGGTGTGATGGTAGCGTGTTTGGCAAGCGCTCCGGGTGTATTTCTGCCATGAAAAGATCTCAATAAAAACTCATCTGCCTTGCAGGTGCCGTTCGGAGTCGGCATAAAACATGTAGGTCCCGTCCGGCCAATTTGTAGGGAAAATCAAGAGGAGCACGACGCAAATTGGAAGAGAAGCCGGGCCTTAGATCTCTTCGGAGGTGTTCGGCCGCTGTGCGTCTAATCCTGGAGAGGTGGGCGCACCGGGGTCGATCTCAATGGGAATATGGCGTGTGGAAATAAAAATAGGAGAATACGAGATTTCTCGTTATAATGATATGTTTTATTGGGTAGCTAACAAATATACAGGATAATATATTACCTTTTGAATATGTTACTACGGCAGAGATCGCTGGCGGCAGATGTGTACGCGTTGGCTGTTGAAATCAAAGAGGCCGGTTGTATAGCAAGCTACAACCGTTGAACCGCAAAATCCTCCGTTTTGGAGGGGAAAGGCACCCACACATCAACCCCGACATGCATATGCATGAGTGCTGACAAAAAACACACATACACGTGCATGTACATGCATGCACATGCATGAGGGTGATGGTGTGGGTGGTTATAAATTAATTCGAGTATCGAGCATCGATTTGCAGAGTTGCATTGGGGGGGTCGCAATCAGATGCGGAAAAGTTAGGCATCCTGCCTAAACATGCCGGCCCCCCTTGCGATACGCAACATCGTTTTCCGCCAATGACCTCCGCTGAAACGAGAAAAAATTAATATAAGACTTACACACTAAACTTAATCTAAATGAGGAGTTCATCTGCGACGTAAAATGGCCGGGAATCCCTTCCGACTTGCTTAGCATGCCACCTGAGCTAAGATGAAAGAAGTAGCGGTTATGAACAGTGAAGTGAATATTTCTTGCCATTGAATTATACATAATTCTTAAATATAGAATTTCAGAACGTAATATATCTGTAGTCGATGGCCAGTAAGACTGGACGAAGAGGCCGAGGTCTCCGTTCCAGAGTGGCACCATTTTTTGTTATTCTTTGGTTTTTGTCGTTTCGGATGGAGAGGCCGAGGTCTCCATTCCAGATTTGCGGTTTTTTTTTTTTGTTGGTTGGACGAAGAGGCAGAGGTCTCCGTTCCAGACTCGAGGGTTTTTCTGGGCTGGACGAAGAGGCCGAGGTCTCCGTTCCAGCGTATAACGTGTCGTGTCGCTCTTAGGTCGACTGTGGCATTTTATGGATGTGCCAGGGCGAGTGGCCGTGAGGTTGGTTGGGTGATGCTCGTTTTCGCTGCAGTGCATATATTTTGTGAATGACGTATTAGATTATCAGTAGGTGCTGTCGGAATGGACGTGATTTCGAGCAGCTTATTCATTTTAACAAAACCGGTAAGATTGCGGTGTGTGGGAGTTTGGAGCGGACGTGATTCCAAGCCACCCGCGCAAAATTACTTGTTTTGGTGATAAGCGTGGGAGGTTGGAACGGACGGGGTTCCAAGCCATCCACCTAAATCATTGCGTATTTAAGTTAATAGATAGTTTATCATTGCGTGGAGCGATTCATCCTTGTCACTGTCTCTGCAGTGCTTGGAAGCGAAGAATTTTCTTTTCAGAAGCGTGAAAAGCCAACGGCCCTGCAAAAAACGCTCCTCGTATTTTTACTAGTCATTTTACGGTCATAGGTTATAGTCAGAGTCACATTTGCGTGGGCGTGATTATGTTTTGTGACCAGAATTTTTGCAGTGGGATTGATGCGTTTAATTGTGTGCGAAACCTCGTGACGAATAGCGAAAATCGCCATTAAATTCGAACATCCACCACCTGCATGTATTGATATGAAGGGGTTGAAGAAGTCTAGTTGGTTTAAACTTTAATATTAAACACCATTTCACGAAGCGGAATTGTGTTACTTGCTGTCGCCTGACATGAATTTCCAGCTTTGCGCAGCTTTTCACAGCGCGTTATATATGCACGTATCATTATGCTGAATGTTACGTACTCATGTGCTACCCTGTCGCATGTTTCTTTGTTTTCATAGAGCTGATGTGGTGAATTTGTAGCATGCGAATATATATGTATATATACATTATGGATTTTTTGTCATGTTCACGGGCGCACTAGTGCCGCACAAAAGTTACTTTTGTATCTCATTTCGGGACCTTTTCATTTCCGGACTCTTTAATTTCGGGACTCGGATTGTTTTTGTACCGGACCCTTAGTCATGACTGTTAGTGAGGTTTGTTGTTGCAAAACAACAATTCCTGCAACCAGCCCCAAAACCAAATCCAAGCAGTAGCGACGGCAGAAATCCAAAAAGCAAAACCAAAAAAAGCAAAAAGGAAAAAAAATTTTTTTTTTTTTTTTGGAAATGATTTGATTGATGATTAAATCAATAATCATTATTATTATTTTTCCTTTTGAGGTTTTTGCCTTTATTTTTGGCGTAAGTAATTTTTTTTGGGACTGCCCGAGGCGTCAGTATGGGTCAAAAAAAACCGATCCCGTTTTTGTTTCTCTTGTGGGTATTCGGTACCAGCGTGCGTCTTTGGATGCAGCACTAAAGGAAACAGGGAAATGTAGGTACATATGTTAGTTATACACACACCAATGGCACCGGTTTTGGTACCCGCGTCCATCGTTTGATGAAGCACAATAAATACAAGCAAGCACACATATGTACATACATACGTTGGTTATCCATATACCAACGGTAACGGACAAAAGCCAACGCACATCCATACACACGCCGTGTATTGAATGAAAATTCCGATGAATTGAAACAACGGGGTCTACTGATTTTTTTCTCGTTGATTTCTTTTTCTTTCTTGACTACAGCGCGAGGTGTGCATATGCAAAACGGTAAGTACTTGAACAAAAATTTGGAAATTGATTTTGATTATTAATACTTATCACTTTGTTCGGCAGCATCACAATTATATAATTGGAGTCGCTTTATCGCCATATACAGCGTAGCTGGAGAGTAGGTACATTTTTCTGGTCAACTAAAACCCATATTGCACGGCTCGTGTACATTGGTTTGTTTGCCGTTTCGATAAGCAGCTTGGAAGGGATCTGACGCATCGAGGGTGGTGAACCCTTCATTGTAAGTATATTGAAAAACGATGAGTCCATAATTTACTAAAATCTGCTTATGCTGCGGATGTTGAGGGTAATAGTTAAGAGAGCGCCCAAGACATTCATAATAGCAAATAAATCAAAATTCGAGGATAGATGATAAATTACTACGACAATATTCATACATATTTTATTTTTAAGTGCGTAGCGGAAAGAAATTAGTATTTGAAAAATGCGTTAACATTTACTATTTGGCGAAATTATTTGCTTTGGTTTTTAATTTCAACAAGCGAACACAAAAAACCCATAAGCTGTGTGCTTTTTTTTTCCTTCAACTATTGCATAGCGTATAATGCCATTGCCATCGTTTGGCAAAATTGCCGTAGAAAGGTCACCACAAGTAGGGACACTTTTATAACAATCAAACAGTACAACGGAAGAAGCAGTGGACGCAGAACGAGATATGAGTCGGGAAGAGTTGAGGGAAGCCAAGATCTGTTGTGGCGTTAGTAGGTTAACGTGGTTGTTAATAGGTGCAGAGTCAGTTGATCCCTCAACACTGATCAAAGATTATTGGGGATTATTTCGCGATTCTGGTGACATGCCAAAACGGAATTTAGCACGTTCTCTAGTTACCTCAGAAGCAGCAATACCAGTTGGTACACTATTGGTTTGGTAGGTATACGGTGTAAAACTGTTTATCGCGGGTTTCATTGTCGCTATGACAAAATCACTGGTGCATCAATATTTGCCAACTCTAAATAAAAAGGGCGTTGGTTTTATTTATACAATCTGTTTTGCAAAAGTTAAGGGATATCCTTTTTTTTTTGAGCTTAATAGACATTATTGAACGCAATTGCAACTAAATACCATTTCAACCTACCCAAAAGCACACTCGTGGTCATTGTCAGATTGGCTATGTCAACAAGTAAGGAACGTATAGCCTACCAAAAAAAAAATCCCTATTTCACCGGACACATATATGGAAATTTCTCTCCGGTTTATGTGACCATTGCTGTATCCACAGGGATTCTTGGTTCTATAATAATTTTAAACATTGTATTAGGGTGTTGCTCAAGGCAGCGCGAATACTGGCAAGATAGGCAGACAGGTAATTGCTGGTTGGTTTCCATTTGGTCAGCTACGCCACACTTGCAGCCTCCTTTGGATCTCACCGAACTGAAAGGCGAAAAGCTTGTCGTACTTTACAATAACAACGTCAACGGGAAGAATACGTTGAATTGTAGAAGCGCGAAAACGATATCTAAACTAAGAAGAGTATAGACGAATAAAATGGCATTCATTTTGCGTTATCCATCTGTAGCGGTTCTTGCTTTCTTCATTGTCGGGGTGATTATAGTAATCCTGCGATTTGGGCCACGCCTTGGTGGTTTGCGTCATCATGCGCTTCCCGACTGGGATGGAAAAAGCTATGAACATGAGATCAGTTACTCTTAGATGTGTGTAGTGAATGCAATATACATATGTAGATACGTACATATGTACATATCAAACACCTAGAATTAAAACAGTGAAACCAAAAAGTTCGTTCGGGATAATACGTTCTTATTTTTAGCATTTACCTAAAATTTAAACAGTAAAATCAATCATATTAAGATACATATATTTAGTACAAATATATATTGTGTACGTATTTCATACCCGCGTAAAATGTATACAAGTGCCTTTTGTAAGAGATTTCTTTGAAATGGAAGACACATTATAAAGTCCTTTAGGTACAACTCTAGTTATTCCGTCCATCTTGATACAGTTTATATTAAAATATAACACTTGCAGTCCGCGTGCACCATTTACAATGCTCAGTAGCATGGATTGAAATGTTTCATTCATATCTTAAAACGCCATGTAAACTGAGGAATTTTGCTTCATTCTTCGGGGGGTGCTTTGCGTCAGTCTGCTACTTCCCCCCACCAGTGGTAAGGGGTAGCAGATACTGCGTGAAGTAGTATAATGGAAGTAGTAGTTTTTTTTTTTTTTTTTTGTTAAAACCTCGTTCAAGTCTGGCACTTCCCCCCACCAGTGGTAAGGGGTGTCAGATACTGTTCGAGGTAAGGGAAGCATCCACCGGATGGGATGCACTCCCGCTTTCAACGACCTTTTGTAAGTCTGGCACTTCCCCCCACCAGTGGTAAGGGGTATCGGATACTGCTCAAGGTCAGGGAATTTTTCCCTTTTCCAATTTCTGCGCGGAACCTTTGCATACGGTCATGCCTATTGCCTAGATATATGTCAGTGCAAAGCAATGCTATTTGACATATGTAATTTTGATAATTCGAGTCTATCCCCTTTTGAAGCCGGTATCCGCATTGATTTATTTATTTTTATTTTTCTTTGGGTGAATAACCAGAGAGTTGGTTCTACGATGGAGAGCCGGGATGAGACCGAGCGGGAGGAGTATGTGGTGGAGCGCATTGAGGCCAGGCGGACTCACCATGGGCGGACCGAGTATCTCGTGAGATGGGCGAATTCGTGGGAGCCCGAGGAGAATTTGGCATGCCCGGCACTTATAGCAGCATTTGAGAGTTCACTAAAAGCGGAAGACGGTAAGCCCCGTTCACCTACGCCGCCCGTCACCTTATTTATTTTCCTTTCTTTCCTTCTCCAGTCGAACAAAAACCGGGTCTTGCGTCGGGTTTCGACCGGGGACTCGAACCATATGCCATATTAGGAGCAACAACGTCACCCACCGGTGAGCTGATGTTTCTCATCCAGTGGAAGGGGGTTAATGAGGATGAGCTGGTGCCGGCGGAGCGGGCCCACGTGGAGTGTCCGCAACTGGTGATCCAGTTTTACCAGGATCATTTAACGTGGCCGTAGGTCCCCTACACACAAAATTGCGCACACAAGCAACCCTTAGTGAATATAAGATTTCAGTTAAGTTAACATGTAAACAAAAATATGAATTTTGCGTACAAATTTTACAACCTTTTAGTTTAGGTAGCTGCTGTGCACATACACGTGTACATACAAGTGAATAGATAAGATCTTGTTTTCCCTTAGTATGTAAGAGAGGGGATGTAAGTTGAATTGATTTTGAGTGCCCCGCTACAGAATGTAGATTTAGGTTAGTATCTCTTGTTTAATAAAGTTGATATATCGTGCCGAACGCGATGTATTTGAAAATAGCTTAGTTGGCTAATTATTTCAATAGGTGTTGGCGAATTGAGGAGTGTTTGTGGAGTTAGACAGGCCACAATAGAATTAACGATCCCACCCACTTTAGCTTGGTTGTTGGTGTTTGTGTTGGCGCAAGTGTGGAAAGGGTGAACCTGAGCCTATGGTCATAGCCGAATCGATGCTCGCGGCGAATGGTTGTTGTCATGGCGGATTAGCGTATGGTGAGTAGGACACGATGATTTTAACATGTTTGTCGACAATATTTAAACTGATGCTAATTTTAATTGTACCGATTGCGGTGCAGGCTGCAATAGTAACGTTATGGAAGTGGTTTAGTGATGTATTTATGCGTGTGTAATATTTAGCAAGAAGATAACAATACTTAAAAAAAATCTGCCCGTATAATGCAGCTAAGACCTGTAAGCACTATAAACATGTTTTCTGTAGTATGGATGAGAGCAGAGCTAATCTAGTAAAGGCTTTAGCTAGAAAGGGGTAATAATTAAAAACGCTTTAATTCGTGTAGCAATTGACATGAGTGCAAACTAACTTATTCATATGTAGAGTAAGTTGTGCGTAATCCTATATATGAGTACTGCCATAACTTATGATGTAGCTACTTATCGTGGAGACGTTTCCACTTTCCATGGAAGATTAACGCGGTAGCGTAGTTCGTTTAGTTATGCAGAGAAATGTTTCGGATAGATCGTTAATTTTCAAGTATAAACCGATTCCCCAAATTCTTAAATGGAGACGAATGTTTCGAACCTACGGAATAAATCAGTGAACACGCTCACTGAGTACATTTCCTGCTGGTATCTCATTGAGTCGATTTACCAGTCGGGGTTTGACGTGAACCGATGAATTTTCACCCTGTATATGTTTCGGATGTTCATAGGTCTACGAAAATGCACGATTGCTTGGTGTCGGCACTTTTCACAAACCCTATGTCCAACAGTATTTGAATGACGATGCGTATTGCAAGTTTTATTTTATTGATAGCCTCGGGCATTTGAGCCGAGTGCATATGTGTTCTCTGGCAGACAATGGATCTGCGTTAAGTTTGCGATGGGCCTCGTTGCGCGCCAACGAGTGCAAAGGTTGTCTATGGCAGATCGGTTCGCCCTTCTGCGGTAGGCTTTATAGTGTCCTCGTTATGGGATAACGAGTGAATGGGAGGGTTTTCTGGTGTCCTCGCTCTGGGTCAGCGAGTGAATTCGGGGATTTTCTGGTGTCCTCGCTCTGGGTGAGCGAGTGAATTTGGGGTGGTTTTTTGCAAGGGGCCCCCGGTTAGTATTATTATGAAGCCTCAGTTTTCCTTTTTGTTTTGCGAGCTTTTGGTAAGCTCCCATGCGTCCTCGCGTCTCTAGCTCCCTTTCCCCATTGCCCACAAGTAGCTAGGTGTAGGATTCCCCCTCCGGCAGACTCGGTACGAGACCGGGGGTGAGAAAAAAAAGAAAAAGAAGATGTAGGATCGCCCTCCGGTAGGCTCGCACCCTCACGAGACCGGGGTGGTTGATTATAATTAGGGCCGCGGGAACGACGCAAGCTTAGGGATAGCGGGGCATCACGGCGCGTGGTTGAACGCGTCTTTATGTCCCGCGCTCCCTTTCCCCATTGCCATCGCGTAGTACGCCTTAGATTTCCCCTCCGGTAGACTCGCACCCTCACGAGACCGGGGGGTTGATGATAATATATGGCTCGGGAGAAACACAAGCTTAGGGATAGAGAGACACGAAGACGTGGGTTCCTTAATATGCTTTCGATGCTATCACTAACCGTGGGCCTCTAGTTGTAGGTAGTCGGGGGAAATAGTGTTGTGGCAGATGGGCGATCTGATTAGGATAGTTGGTTGGCCTCGTTCCGGGTGAACGAGAGCTGGGTTTGATTTTTTTTGAAGGGAGGGGTATGGAGGAACGGAGGGATTGTTAGGAGGAGCACTTAGCCTTCTCGCAATCCGTCTCTTCCGTTGGAAGAAGGATCAATTTGACCAAAGGTCGTCTGACTTGACCCTTCTCGGTTTTGAGGTCGACTACGCGTACTCGGTCATCTTCGCCGGGGTGCACGTTGACAACTCGACCTAACCTCCATTCGTTGGGAGATAAGTGGTCCTCTTTGAGGACAGCGAGATCTCCCACTTTTATATTTTGTATGGGATGCTTCCACTTCACTCTTTTTTGAAGTTCGGATAGATATTCGGTTTTCCATCGCTTACAGAAAGTGTGATGGAGGGCTTTGAGTTTCTGCCACCGATTGATCATCGAGGCAGGGTTCTCACTAGCATCCGGCTCTGGCGGAGCCAGTAGATGGCTGCCAGTGAGGAAATGACCTGGAGTAAGCGGCTCAAGGTCCGTTGGGTCATTGGATGCCGGGCTGAGCGGCCGCGAGTTCAGGCATGCCTCGATGCGGCACAAGAGTGTATGGAATTCCTCGAATGTAAATTTGTGTGGTGAGGCTATCTTTTTGAAGTGGCTTTTGAAGCTTTTCACTCCAGCCTCCCACAGCCCTCCCATGTGGGGAGCGCCCGCAGGGATGAAATGCCAAGTGAGTGACTGGTGGCTGTACTTCGAGACAGCATTGTCTCGGGTTTGTGCCATGAAAGTTTTGAATTCCGATCGTAGGGATCGTGAAGCTCCGACAAAGTTTGTACCGTTGTCGGAGTAGACGTTTTTGGGACATCCGCGTCTAGATATAAAACGTGCAAAAGCCGCAAGAAATGATGGGGTGCTGAGGTCAGTAGTGGCCTCCAGATGAATCGCTCGTGTGGAAAAACACACGAAAAGGCAGACATAGCCTTTGGATAGTCGACACCCTCTGCCGCGGTAACTTTTAATGTCGAAGGGTCCGGCAAAGTCGACTCCAGTATTCGTGAATGCACGGCTGAATGTCGTGCGTTCGCGAGGGAGAATACCCATAAGTTGGGTCTGAGCACGCTTTCGGTGTACAGTGCAAACTTTGCAATTGTGAATTGTAGCCCTAATCATGGTTTTGATGTTAGGTATCCAGTATTGGGTGCGTATCAGACGTAACATGAGTTGGTTTTCCCCATGCAGACTTTGTTGATGAAACATTAGGACTGTCAGACGGGATAACCGGCAGTTGTATGGGAGGAGGATTGGGTGGCGTTCATTAAAGGCTAAGTCCTTTGACGCCCCGAGTCGTCCTCCTACCCGAATGATGCCATGTTGGTCTAGGTAGGGATTAAGTGAGAGTATTGCACTTTTCCCTGCAATTGGTTTTCCGGCCTTTAGATCACGATATTCGGAACTATAGTGTTGTTTCTGATAGATTTTAATTAGGAGTTGGGTTACTGCTTTGATCTCATCAGGAGAGATTAAAGGTGACTTGACCTGAAATGATTTTTTTGTTCTGGGGTGAGTTCTTCGGTAGAACCTCATTACGTATGAGAGCACCCGTAAAGCCCTAGGTAGGTCTGAAAAGCGTTGAAGAACATCGATAGTATTTACTGTTGTTGTTGCGCAGGTCTTCGCCCTCTTTTCCTCTACGGAGGTGATGTAGTCACTTTCTTGTGCTGGCCATTGGGAAGTGTCTTCTTGCAGCCAAGAAGGTCCCTGCCACCACAACGAATTGTTGACCAATTCAGACGCAGGCAATCCTCTGCTACCTAAATCTGCTGGGTTAGATTCTGAGTTTACATGCAGCCAGTCCTTATTTCCGACCATGTCGATGATCTTGGTGATCCGATGTGCGACGAAGGTGGACCAGGAACACGGCGGTTTCCTTATCCATGCGAGGACGATAGTTGAATCCGTCCAAAGGTGAACTCTCACTGGTCCCAACTTCAGGTTCTTGAAAATGGATTCGGTGATTTCCGCTAACAGCACGGCTCCGCAAAGCTCTAATCGTGGAAGAGAAAGAGTTTTCACTGGGGCTACTCGGGTTTTGGCTAGAAGTAGGTTTGTGCAGACATTATCATCCATTTTGACACGCATGTAAATGACTGCTGCATAAGCCTTCTCGGATGCGTCACAAAATCCATGGATCTCGATGTCGGTTCCTGGAGAAAAGTTGACCCATCTAGGTATCCGGATTTTATCGATTTCATGGTATTGGTCGGTGAAGGTTTTCCATCGTTCCAGCGTGCTGGTAGATACTGGTTCGTCCCAAGCGGTGCCTTCCAACCAAATACTCTGCATGAGTATTTTTGCCACAATGACCATAGGCGCAAGCCAGCCTAAAGGGTCGAAAAGTTTGGCTATAGCGGATAGGACTGCTCGTTTGGTGATGTTTGCACCATTTTCCAGGGTTCCTGCCTTGAAATAAAATACGTCTGAGTGAGCGTTCCATCGTATTCCCAGGGCTTTTACCGAACTAGCTTCTTCGAACGCTAAGAAATCCTCGCTGAGCAAGTCCGTTTTGGGGATGTCCTTTAGAATTTCCTTACAGTTTGAAGTCCACTTGCGTAATGGAAAGCCAGCTGAGTGTAAGGCTTCGTGAATCTCGTTTCTTGCTTTGATGGTTGACGCTATTGTGTGTCCTCCAGATAAAACATCATCTACGTACATACTCTCTCTTAGTATGCTAGCCGCTGTAGGGTGTGAATTTGCGACGTCGTCAGCCAGTTGTAGGAGCGTTCTTATCGCGAGATATGGAGCGCAATTCACTCCGAAGGTAACCGTCTTTAATTCGTAAAGACTAATAGGGTCATTCGGGGAAGTGCGATGCACAATACGTTGAAATTTGGTGTGATTTTCGTTCACCCAAATTTGTCGATACATCTTTTCGATGTCGCTATTGAAGACGAAACGGTATAGCCTCCATCGTAATATGAGGATGGGTAGATCGGCTTGTAGAACTGGGCCTGGGAGTAGAATATCATTTAGGCTCTTCCCGTTGGCCGTAGGGCTCGAGGCATTGAATACTACGCGTACCTTTGTAGTGGTACTTTCCGCTTTAATAACGGCGTGGTGGGGCAGGAAATAATTATCCGAATCGTCGGATGGAATATTCTTTTCAATTTTTCTCATATGTCCGAGCGTTTCATATTCTGACAACACTCGAACATACTCTTTACCTAAGTCTGGGTTTTTTATTAGCCGCCCCTCATTCCGGAAGAATTGAGAGCATGCACGCTTCAGGGATGGTCCTAAGTTAATATTGTTAGGGTAATCCTGCCGGAATGGTAGTGACACGGTGTACCTTCCATTCTCACTTCGCTGCGTTGTTTCCTTAAATAATTGTTCGCAGTACCTTTCCTCTTCATTCAATATTTTATTTTTGGGTAGATTTTCTACCTCCCAGAAAGCTTTTAATTGATTGTCTAACGCAACCTCGTTGTAAAAAGACATAATGCTCTTCGTTGGATTCGGTGATTCGATACGACCGGTTAGTATCCAACCGAACACTGTCTCTTGGGCTAAGAGTGTGTTTAGCACATTCTTCTTTATACCGCTCATTATAATTTGGGGATATATGTCTCCGCCAAGTATGAGGTCTACGTCTTCGTTGACGTAGAACCTCTTGTCTGCCAAAACCAAGTCTGGGAATGCCTGCATAGTCATTGCGTTGATATGGCAGGATGGAAGATTCCCAGTGAGTTTCGCTAGAACTAGTACGGGTGTAGTCAGGCTGAAGCAGGGATCCACTGGTGAACGTAATTCGATGTTGGATGCTTCTTTCACCTGAGCTGACACCGCATTTGTGATGCCTGAAACATGGGCATGCATTTTCCTCGCTGGCAAATTGATTCTGCGTTTCAGTCTTTCAGTTATAAAGGAACATTCAGACCCGGAATCAATTAATGCCCGCGCGGAGAAGTCGGTACCATTATGGTGAATGTGTACGCGAGCAGTTCCTAATAGCACGCCTGTGCTGGAATTGGCATGGCAGGATTTGACATTCTGATTCGCAGAGGAAGGTGGTTGTCCCGATTCCTGTCTTTTCCTTGCCTGTGCCGAAGTTGATGGGGCATTATCCGCATCTTTGAAGGGATTTCGTACCGCCGGTTGCTGAAGTGTGTCCGCATGCAGGAGCGTGTGGTGACGAGAGTGGCATTTGGAACAGTTGTATGAACTGGTGCACCTCGTCACTGTGTGTCCTGGGGATAAACAATTCAGGCAGCCATTTGTGGATTTGACGAATTTAATCCTTTCTACTGGGTTTAAATCGCAAAAACGTGAACAGTTGCGTAATCTGTGCTCCGTAGATTTGCACATTTTACACATTGATTTTGTTGTTTGCTTGGTTACTTTGGTTTGAAAAGCACCAAGTCTTTTTGTAGGGTTTTCCGTCGACTGGCGCGACGTGTTTGATTTTTGCACTTTAGAAGTGGCATTCCCTGTAAAACCAGACACGGTTTCAAGTGTCTGGAAACGATTTGACAAGAATTTGTCCATATCCTCCCACTTGGATATGTCCGTCTTGTGGTCAATGCTCTGCTCCCATAGAGCCAACGTATTTTCAGGTAATTTTGTCGAACATAAATAGGTAATAATCGCATCCCAATTTGAAACATCGATCTGATGTGTTTTTAAAGATGCCAAGCAATTATTTATGTCGCGCTGTAAGGTTTTGATAGAGCTGCCGCACTCGCTATCTATCTTTTTTAAATTAAACAAAATTTGTAGTTGTGAGTTCACGAGAATCCGTTTATTCTCGTATCTCTCACATAGGTTTTTCCAGGCTGTTTCGAAGCCTTCATTTGTCAAAGGACATTTCTTGACAATGTCCTTTGCCTCACCTTGGGTTTTTTGGTTAAGGTGGAATAACTTTTCTACCGGGCTTAAGCGACTGTTATTTTTATAGATGGCCGTGAACAGGTCACGAAACGTTGGCCAAGATAGGTAGTCGCCCTTGAATACCTCAGTATCGCAAGCTGGCAGGCGGATACTGTGTTCGCGCCCGCGTTCTCCCTCAGGTTTGACTGCCCTATCTTTTTCCTCCTTCAATTTGGCTTGAAGTTCAGCCATGTTTGACATGCATCTCAGGAATACGGCATATGCCGCTTTATGCTTGATCTTGACCGCTGCAATTTTCTTTGCGTCGAGCGTGTCAGAGCCAAGCAACTCCTCTAGGGCGTTCTCTGCTTTTTCCCACTTAGCTTGCAACTCTTTTTGCTGTATTGCAAGAGTGTGTACAGTGTGCAGAGCCGCATTGATGTCATTAAAATCGGCCTCGAATTCGATTATTCGATCGGCCAATCTAATATATGATTCCATGTTCATGGATTAAAATTTGTGATCAAATTAAAAAGGGGTTGTAAAACTGAAAAAACCTGTGCGAATCACCCAACCAACAACGATTAAACTATAGAAAAAACTCTTTATTTAACGCTTTCAATTTGTTTAGTTTTTCACTGACTTTGCAGCTTATTTGTGCCGAAAACCAGGGAGAAAGGGAGAGCAACAACAACGTCTTTTGTGGAATTAAAGGGGCCACTCGCCACTTCAACGTTAAAATTTGTTATAAATAAGTGCGCGCGCTGATATAACAACTCGAAGAAAAGTGTAAAAACTCAGTGAAAACTGTTGTAAAAACTGTGCCGATTGAATAAGTGAAAATTAAAGTGCTTGAAAAGAAAATGAAAATTGCCACAGCCGTATGGCGTGAGATTTTAATGTGAATGTGAGGTTATGTGCACCTCTTCCTTGTGCTGTGTCCGGAGAGCCTTACCGCTGGTGGGGGGACAGGCCAGATAGTCACAAGGAATGTTAAACGACGTTTATGCAACGCGTTTGCACTTATTTTCCTTTTCGGCACTACACAGTTTTTTCACACTTTTCGCGGTTAACTACAATCACGTATGGCACTTTAAATGATTTTTCGCACTTTTTATTTATTGTTTTTAACCAACCAAAAAAAATGTGGCAAGAAATATTGCACTTACTCTGGCTTTTTATGGCGATTTGTATAGTGGTGCTTATGTGGCAAGTAGTTTGTGTGATGCAGTGGCTTCCGCTGGCTGTCGCTTGCTCAGTGTTTTGACGTTGGTATTAAATAATAGACTTTTTTGTTGGTGGGCAAACTACTTTTCCTGATGAATTTTTCGGGCTAATTATGTTGTGGACTGTATTGTTAAGGTGCTGTTTCCAATTCCTGGTGAGATAGGACCAAATGTTCGGCCGCTGTGCGTCTAATCCTGGAGAGGTGGGCGCACCGGGGTCGATCTCAATGGGAATATGGCGTGTGGAAATAAAAATAGGAGAATACGAGATTTCTCGTTATAATGATATGTTTTATTGGGTAGCTAACAAATATACAGGATAATATATTACCTTTTGAATATGTTACTACGGCAGAGATCGCTGGCGGCAGATGTGTACGCGTTGGCTGTTGAAATCAAAGAGGCCGGTTGTATAGCAAGCTACAACCGTTGAACCGCAAAATCCTCCGTTTTGGAGGGGAAAGGCACCCACACATCAACCCCGACATGCATATGCATGAGTGCTGACAAAAAACACACATACACGTGCATGTACATGCATGCACATGCATGAGGGTGATGGTGTGGGTGGTTATAAATTAATTCGAGTATCGAGCATCGATTTGCAGAGTTGCATTGGGGGGGTCGCAATCAGATGCGGAAAAGTTAGGCATCCTGCCTAAACAGGAGGTTATCGCGCCTTACATTTATTTATTTATAGAAAACTTCTGACAGTAAAAAGGAAAACTTTCTACTTGTTCTATGGCTTCTAGATGCTTTTAAGTGTATGTGTCCTAACGACCTTATTTTGTTCATAAAAATACACTTTTTGTATTAAACCTTAAATTCAATTTATCATGAATTTATGTATATTGAACTTTTATTGAATTAGCACAAGTACCTTATTTATAACTATGTTATATATTGTTATACAAAATATGTATAGCCACTTAAGAGTTATGAGTCACGACTCATATTCATCAGTTGGGGCGAATCTTAGACCAGTTTATATTTCGCCTCGCTGGCAAACCCACCGATGAGTTGACAGGTAACATATGTACATATATACATACTTCTTTTTGTTATTGACATTTTTTTACATTCTTACGTATTCGAAGAATTTATCCATATCGGAGTGACACGAAAATTGTAGCAATCTCTTAAAATTAAAAGAAATCGTTTATTTCTAAAAATTATCAAGTGCCTTTTTCTTGAGACATACCCGTTTAGTTCGAAATAGCCATAATAAAGTTTTCCTCATTCAGCAGTGCCATGTTACGTGCAATTTCCGTTCTCTAGTTCCTCAGTACCCTCCCAGTTTTAAAGCATTTTGTTGCCGGTCTCGTTATTGAAGAATTTTCCACATTTGGTGTGCTGATAAATTATAAAAGTGAGGAACGCACGCTATCCACGCAGATCCAGAACCCCCGGTACAAACCTGAATTCCTGCACCATCCACTAAAGTATTTATTTCCAACAACATAGTCTCCGTATCGCCACCACATCAACACCAGCACGCCATCGCCACCATCAGCTCTCCACCGCCACCGGAACCATCCGCAGCAGCCGCATCCCAAAAAGGAGGTAAATTTGCTATGCCTATCCCCTAAACAGTGGTCCTTCGACGCCACTAAGGAAACCAGCGCAGGAAAAACCTCAAGTACCTACCCATTTTTGAAACCGTGAGTATTAAATGCGATTTAATATACACCCACACAAAAAAAAAAAAATACATAAGACACGAAAAATTAAGGCAGTTTTCATTTTCGAGGATTATTATTTCCCGCAAATAATCCTCAAATTCCCACCAAAACTTGCACATGCCAATTCGTATGTATATATATATTAGGGCGGGTCGATTTAAAAATCGCTCATTGCTCTATGAAAATCGTATTCTACGGATCAAAAGAAGAAACTTTGCCGAAGGAACCATACCTCTAAAATTAATTCTGATGTCCCCCAATTTGGGTCGAACTTTTGGGTAGGGGCAAATTTTTAAAAATCCCACTTTGACCCATTTAGAGTCCTCCATTCGAGTCCCGACCCACCGATGCCAGTGGTACACCCCCTGGAACTCCCTGGGGGTTCACCATACAAACATTTCAAAAAATCGCCGGTTTTGCACTTTACATGAAAAAATCAGCTAAATGGCTATGTGGTAATAAGGCCAATTAGCCTTATGGCCGTTGACCTTATGTCACCACACCATCACATTAATGCATTGTCATCGAGCATTGATAGGTGTGCAAAGTTGCAATGAAACTTATCGCCATTCAAAGTGGTGATAAGACCAATTGCCTTATGGCCGTTGACCTTATGTCACCACACAATCTCATTAATGCATTGTCATCGGTCCTTGACACGTATGCAAGTTCCAAATTAATCAGACTCCTAGAAACCGGTGAAAATTAAGCTCAAAGATTCCGTTACATACAGGCCAAGCTAATAAAAGCGTGCTAAAAATGAATTTAACTTAGTAATAGAAACGAAATTAAAAAATTTTTTAGAAATTAGCGTTTTTACAACCCTTTTAAAACCAAGGCATCACAGTGATGCATTTGCATGTCGTAAAAATAGTTGCGTGGGTTTTTTATTCAACCGTTTTAAAAAATGAAGGTATCACTGTGACACAATTGCAGATCGTAAAATTGCTTGTATTGTTATACTCAGTTGAGCAGAGCTCACAGGGTATATTAACTTTGATTGGATAACGGTTGGTTGTACAGATATAAAGGAATCGAGATAGATATAGACTTCCATATATCAAAATCATCAGTATCGAAAAAAATTTGATTGAGCCATGTCCGTCCGTCCGCCCGTTAACAAGATAACTTGAGTAAATTTTGAGGTATCTTGACGAAATTTGGTATGTAGGTTCCTGGGCACTCATCTTAGATTGCTATTTAAAATGAACGATATCGGACTATAACCACGCCCACTTTTTCGATATCGAAAATTTCGAAAAATCGAAAAAGTGCGATAATTCATTACCAAAGGCGGATAAAGCGATGAAACTTGGTACGTGGGTTGAACTTATGACACAGAATAGAAAATAAGTAAAATTTTGGACAATGGGCGTGGCACCGCGCACTTTTAAAAGAAGGTAATTTAGAAGGTTTGCAAGCAGTAATTTGGCAGTCGTTGAAGATATCATGATGAAATTTGGCAGGAACGTTACTTGTATTACTATATGTATGCTTAATAAAAATTAGCAAAATCGGAGAACGACCACGCCCACTTTTTCGATTTCGAAAAATACGAAAAATGAAAAAAATGCCATAATTCTATACCAAATACGAAAAAAGGGATGAAACATGGTAATTGTATTGGTTTATTGACGCAAACATTAGAAAAAAACTTTGTAAAATGGGTGACACCTACCATATTAAGTAAAAGAAAATGAAAAAGTTCTGCAGGGCGAAATCGAAAGCCCTTAGAATCATGGCAGGAATACTGTTCGTGGTATTACATATATAAATAAATTAGCGGTAACCGACAGATTATGTTCTGGGTCACCCTGGTCCACATTTTGTCCGAAATCTCGAAAACGCCTTCACATATACAACTACCACAAATCCCTTTTAAAATTCTTATTAATACCTTTAATTTGACACCCATATTGTACAAACACATTATAGAGTCACCCCTGGCCCCCCTTATGGCGATATATCGAATAAAATACTCATTATCACCTTTCGTTTGATACTCATAATGTACAAACGCATTCTAGAGTCAACCCTGGTCCACCTTTATAACGATATCCCGAAAAGGCGTCCACCTAAAGAACTAAGGCCCAATCCCTTTTAAAATACTCATTAACACCTTTCATTTGATACCCATATCGTAAACAAATTCTAAAGTCACCCCTGGTCCACCTTTATGGCGATATCTCGAAAAGGCGTCCACCTATAGAACTAAGGCCGACTCCCTTTTAAAATACTCATTAACACCTTTCATTTGATACCCATATCGTATAAACGCATTCTAGAGTCATCCCTGGTCCACCTTTATGGCGATATCTCGTAAAGGCGTCCACCTATAAAAGTAAGACCCACTGCCTTTTAAAATACTCATTAACACATTTTATTTGATACCCATATCGTACAAACAAATTCTAGAGTCACCCCTGGTCCACCTTCATGGCGATATCTCGAAAAGGTGTCCACCCATAGAACTAAGGCCCACTCCCTTTTAAAATACTCATTAACACCTTTTATTTGATACCCACATCGTACAAACAAATTCTGGAATCACCCCTGGTCCACCTTTATGGCCTTTCATTTGATACCGATATCGTACAAACAAATTCTGGAGTCACCCCTGGTCCACCTTTATGGCGATATCTCGAAAATGCGTCCTAGGTCCTTTTTCCTACATGGTGATTTTCCCTTATTTTGTCTCCATAGCTCTCAATGTAATGTTCGGTTACACCCGAACTTAGCCTTCCTTACTTGTTTTTATATAACGCAACAGTTTTTGTGAATGCATTAAGTCGCTGTGAAGAACTCAAAGGGTGAAGTGCTAATTTCAGATAAAAAAATATTTCAAAAAAAATAATAAGTGAAGTGACCATTCCAAATGAAAAAGTTTAAAATGAATCCACCATCCTCTACACCGCAAGATGAAGAAACTACATCAACAACTATCGAAAACCCAATGAGTCATATACCCAAGCATGAGGTTCCAGTCTTACGTAACCAATCAATTCAGAATTGGGTTCTCTCAAAATAACAGGATGAGGTTCTTTTACCATGCTAGTATGATCCTTCTCATCAATTTTATCTATCGTTTCTTCTCTTGATTTGATCTTGATACTTGTCAAGCAATTTATTCAATTTATTAAATACACTTTTTTCAGCATTATTTCCGTACCAAGTTTTTCCCAAATTCCAATCAACTAATCTTGTACTTGAATAGTGAATGATTTATGGGAAAACTTTTTTTGTTCTGTTTTAGCACGTTCGCTTAAGTAAAAATAATATCTCAAGATATCCAGATGGGTTGGTAAATTAAGATCAGTTAAATCAGTAGATACACCAAAAACAGTAACATCATGATTGGGTATATGACTCATTGGGTTTTCGCTAGTTGTAGATGTAGTTGCTTCATTGTAAACTTCTTTATTTGGAATGGTCACTTCACTTATTATTTTTTTTGAAATATTTTTATACTCAGTTGAGCAGAGCTCACAGAGTATATTAACTTTGATTGGATAACGGTTGGTTTTACAGGTATAAAGGAATCGAGATAGATATAGACTTCCATATATCAAAATCATCAGTATCGAAAAAAAATTTGATTGAGCCATGTCCGTCCGTCCGTCCGTCCGTTAACACGATAACTTGAGTAAATTTTGAGGTACCTTGACGAAATTTGGTATGTAGGTTCCTGGGCACTCATCTCAGTTCGCTATTTAAAATGAACTATATCGGACTATAACCACGCCCACTTTTTCGATATCGAAAATTTCGAAAAATCGAAAAAGTGCGATAATTCATTACCAAAGGCGGATAAAGCGACGAAACTTGGTACGTGGGTTGAACTTATGACGCAGAATAGAAAATAAGTAAAATTTTTGACAATGGGCGTGGCACCGCCCACTTTTAAAAGAAGGTAATTTAGAAGTTTTGCAAGCCGAAATTTGGCAGTCGTTGAAGATATCATGATGAAATTTGGCAGGAACGTTACCTCTATTACTATATGTATGCTTAATAAAAATTAGAAAAATCGGAGAACGACCACGCCCACTTTAAAAAAAATTTTTTTTAAAGTGAAATTTTTACAAAAAATTTAATATCTTTACAGTATATAAGTAAATTATGTCAACATTCAACTCCAGTATGATATGGTGCAACAAAATACAAAAACAAAAGAAAATTTCAAAATGGGCGTGGCTCCGCCCTTTTTCATTTGATTTGTCTAGGAAACATTTAATGCCATAAGTCGAACAAATATTTACCAATCCTTGTGAAATTTGGTAGGCGCTTAGAATCTAGGACGATAACTGTTTTCTGTGAATAAGGGGGAAATCGGTTGAAAAACTTAATTTGACACCCATATTGTACAAACACATTATAGAGTCACCCTTGGTCCCCCTTTATGGCGATATATCGAAATATAGAACTAAGGTCCACTCCCTTTTAAAATACTCATTATCACCTTTCGTTTGATACTCATATTGTACAAAGGCATTCTAGAGTCACCCCTGGTCCACCTTTATATCGATATTTCGAAAAGCCGTCCACCCATAGAACTAAGGCCCACCCCCTTTTAAAATACTCATTAACACCTTTCATTTGATACCCATGACATACAAACTAATTCACCCCTGGTCCACCTTTATGGCGATATCTCGAAAATGCGTCCACCTATAGAGCTAAGGCCCACTCCCTTTTAAAATACTCATTAACACCTTTCATTTGATACCCATTTCATACAAACAAATTCTAGAGTCACCCCTGGTCCACCTTTATAGCGATATCTCGAAAAGGCGTCAACCCATAGAACTAAGGCCCACTACCTTTTAAAATACTCATTAACACCTTTCATTTGATACCCATGACATACAAACTAATTCACCCCTGGTCAAATTCTAGAGTCACCCCTGGTCCACCTTTATATCGATATTTCGAAAAGCCGTCCACCCATAGAACTAAGGCCCACTCCCTTTTAAAACACTCATTAACAACTTTCGTTTGACACCCATATTGTACAAACGCATTCTAGAGTCACCCCTGGTCCACCTTTATATCGATATTTCGAAAAGCCGTCCACCCATAGAACTAAGGCCCACCCCCTTTTAAAATACTCATTAACACCTTTCATTTGATACCCATGACATACAAACTAATTCACCCCTGGTCCACCTTTATGGCGATATCTCGAAAATGCGTCCACCTATAGAGCTAAGGCCCACTCCCTTTTAAAATACTCATTAACACCTTTCATTTGATACCCATTTCATACAAACAAATTCTAGAGTCACCCCTGGTCCACCTTTATAGCGATATCTCGAAAAGGCGTCAACCCATAGAACTAAGGCCCACTACCTTTTAAAATACTCATTAACACCTTTCATTTGATACCCATATCGTACTGTCACGGATATTAGCATCACTAAATTATCCCATCACTAAGGCGATGCTAAGGCCATGCCAAGCAGTATTTACGTTAATAATTAAATCAAGTATACACATATATAAGGCAGCCCAGAGAGATGTCACACACAGATGCATTTACTTATATGCCTATGTGCGCGCGAGAGACTGTAAACTACAAACATTCACATCAATAATTCAATCTTTATGTATCTACATAAACGAATAAATAATTGCGTCTACACATATGTACGTATACGAGCAGCGGAGCGGCAATGCACAAACACATGCATATATCTTATCTGAGTTGTCACAAGAGAGAGCAATAATTTGTGCACGTAGTTGTGGCTGGCGATTTTGTAGCCGAAACAACTAGTAAGTTCTGGAAATCGAAGAGCCTAGAAGTATGCAGCGTAAACTATAAAAGCGGGGCAAGCGAGTAAGAAGTAATTCAGTTTGATTTGAGATTTGGATTAAGCGCTATCTAGCGAGCTATAGCAGTATTATTTTGAATAGTAGAGTTTCATTTGAGCTGTCAATCAGTTTGGTTATTAAGCAAGCTATTCGTTGCAAAGTATAAGTGTTATTGTGAAGTACTTGAATAAAGGCCATTTTGCATTATTACATATTGGAGTTATGTATTCAACAGTTTAGCGATACGAACTTAGCAGAGGGTTGCAAATAACAGGATTTTCAGCAAATTCGTTACAGTACAAACAAATTCTAGAATCACCCCTGGTCCACCTTTATGGCAATATCTCGAAAAGGCGTCCACCCATAGAACTAAGGCCCACTCCCTTTTAAAACAATCATTAACAACTTTCGTTTGACACCCATATTGGACAAACGCGTTCTAGAGTGACCCCTGGTCCACCTTTATAACGATATCCCGAAAAGGCGTCCAACTATAGAGCTAACGCCCACTCCCTTTTAAAACAGTCATTAACAACTTTCGTTTGACACCCATATTGTACAAACGCATTCTAGAGTCACCCCTGGTCCACCTTTATATCGATATTTCGAAAAGCCGTCCACCCATAGAACTAAGGCCCACTCCCTTTTAAAATACTCATTAACACCTTTCATTTGATACCCATGTCATACAAACAAATTCTAGAGTCACCCCTGGTCCACCGTTATGGCGATATCTCGAAAATGCGTCCACCTATAGAGCTAAGGCCCACTCCCTTTTAGAATACTCATTAGCACCTTTCGTTTGATACCCATATCGTACAAACAAATTCTAGAGTCAGCCCTGGTCCACCTTTATGGCGATATCTCGAAAAGCCGTCCGCCTATAGAATTAAGGCCCACTCCTTTTTAAAATACACATTAACACCTTTCATTTGATACCCATATCGTACAAACAAATTCTAGAGTCACCCCTGGTCCACCTTTATGACGATATCTCGAAAAGGCGTCCACCTATAGAACTAAGGCCCACTCCCTTTTAAAATACTCATTAGCACCTTTCATTTGATACCCATATCGTACAAACAAATTCTAGAGTCACCCCTGGTCCACCTTTATGGCGATATCTCGAAAAGCCGTCCGCCTATAGAATTAAGGCCCACTCCCTTATAAAACACTCATTAACACCTTTCATTTGATACCCATATCGTACAAACAAATTCTAGTGTTACCCTTGGTCCACCTTTATGGCGATATCTCTAAAAGGCGTCCACCTATAGAACTAAGGCCCACTCCCTTTTAAAATACTCATTAGCACCTTTCATTTGATACCTATATCGTACAAACAAATTCTAGAGTCACCCCTGGTCCACCTTTATGGCGATATCTCGAAAAGCCGTCCGCCTATAGAATTAAGGCCCACTCCCTTTTAAAATACTCATTAACACCTTTCATGTGATACCCATTTCATACAAACAAATTCTAGAGTCACCCCTGGTCCACCTTTATGGCGATATCTCGAAAAGCCGTCCACCCATAGAACTAAGGCCCACTCCCTTTTAAAATACTCATTAACACCTTTCATTTGATACCCATTTCAGACAAACAAATTCTAGAGTCACCCCTGGTCCACCTTTATGGCGATATCTCGAAAATGGGTCCACCTATAGAACTAAGATCCACTCCCTTTTAAAATACTCATTAACACCTTTCATTTGATACCCATATCGTACAAACAAATTCTAGAGTCACCCCTGGTCCACCTTTATGGCGATATCTCGAAAAGCCGTCCGCCTATAGAATTAAGGCCCACTCCCTTTTAAAATACTCATTAACACCTTTCATTTGATACCCATTTCAGACAAACAAATTCTAGAGTCACCCCTGGTCCACCTTTATGGCGATATCTCGAAAATGGGTCCACCTATAGAACTAAGGTCCACTCCCTTTTAAAATACTCATTAACACCTTTCATTTGATACCCATATCGTACAAACAAATTCTAGAGTCACCCCTAGTCCACCTTTATGGCGATATCTCGAAAATGGGTCCACCTATAGAACTAAGGTCCACTCCCTTTTAAAATACTCATTAACACCTTTCATTTGATACCCATATCGTACAAACAAATTCTAGAGTCACCCCTGGTCCACCTTTATGGCGATATCTCGAAAAGCCGTCCACCCATAGAACTAAGGCCCACTCCCTTTTAAAATAGTCATTAACACTTTTCATTTTCTACCCATTTCAGACAAACAAATTCTAGAGTCACCCCTGGTCCACCTTTATGGCGATATCTCGAAAATGGGTCCACCTATAGAACTAAGGTCCACTCCCTTTTAAAATACTCATTAACACCTTTCATTTGATACCCATATCGTACAAACAAATTCTAGAGTCACCCCTAGTCCACCTTTATGGCGATATCTCGAAAAAGCGTCCACCTATAGAACTGAGGCCAACGCCCTTTTAAAAACTCATTAAGGCCTTTCTTTTCATACCCATATCGTACAAACAAATTCTAGAATCACCCCTGGTCCACCTTTATGGTGATATCTCGTAAAGGCGTCCACCTAGATAACTAAGGCCCACGCCCTTTTAAAATATTCATTAACACCTTTCATTTGATACCCATATCGTACAAAAAGCACATTCCAGGGTTACCCTTAGATTCATTTTCCTACATGGTGATTTTCTCTTATTTTGTCTCCATAGCTCTCAACTGAGTATGTAATGTTCGGTTACACCCGAACTTAGCCTTCCTTACTTGTTTTATCTGAAATTAGCACCTCACACTTTGAGTTCCTCACAACGACTTAATGCGACAAAAACTGTTGCGTTATATATGGTCTAAGAGACGAGGTAATAAGAATGAAACGGTAATTTCAATTCTACCTGCTGTGTCTTGTGGTGGCTTAAAAAAAACAACACAAGCAACTTTACGATCTGCAATTGTGTCACAGTGATACCTTCATTTTTTAAAACGGTTGAATAAAAAACCCACACAACTATGTTTACGACATGAAAATGCATCACAGTGATGCCTTGGTTTTAAAAGGGTTGTAAAAACGCTAATTTTTAATAATTTTTTCTAATTTCTTTTCTATTACTAAGTTAAATTCATTTTTAGCACGCTTTTATTAGCTTGGCCTGTATGTAACGGAATCTTTGAGCTTAATTTTCACCGGTTTCTAGAAGTCTGATTAATTTGAAACTTTGCATATGTATCAAGGACCGACGACAATGTATTAATGTGATGGTGTGGTGACATAAGGTCAACGGCCATAAGGTCAATTGGCCTTATCACCACTTTGAATGGCGATAAGTTTGATTGCAACTTTGCACACCTATCAAGGCTCAATGACAATGCATTAATGTGATGGTGTGGTGACATAAGGTCAACGGCCATAAGGTCAATTGGCCTTATTACCACATAGCCATTTAGCTGATTTTTTCATGTAAAGTGCAAAACCGGCGATTTTTTGAAATGTTTGTATGGTGAACCCCCAGGGGGGTTCCAGGGGGTGTGCCACTGGCATCGGTGGGTCGGGCCTCCAAAGTTAGTGGGGGTCGGTCATACATTTGGACTCGATTGGAGCACTCTAAATGGGTCAAAGTGGGATTTTTCAAAATTTTCCCCTACCCAAAAGTTCGACCCAAATTGGGGGACATCAGAATTCGTTTTAGAGGTATGGTTCCTTCGGCAAAGTTTCTTATTTTGATCCCTAGAAGATTTTCACAGAGCAATGGGCAACTTTTTTGCCTGCCCACAATTCGACCCGGCCGACCCCATATTTCAAAACTCAGTACGGTATATGTGCAAAGCAAAATAAACAAGTAAGGAAGGCTAAGTTCGGGTGTAACCGAACATTACGTACACAGTTGAGAGCTATGGAGACAAAATAAGGGAAAATCACCATGTAGGAAAATGAACCTAGGGTAACCCTGGAATGTGTTGTTTGTACGATATGGGTATCAAATGAAAGGGGTTAATAAATATTTTAAAAGGGCGTGGGCCTTAGTTCTCTAGGTGGACGCCTTTTCGAGATATCGCCATAAAGGTGGACCAGGGGTGACTCTAGAATTTGTTTGTACGATATGGGTATGAAAAGAAAGGTCTTAATGAGTTTTTAAAAGGGCGTTGGCCTCAGTTCTATAGGTGGACGCCTTTTCGAGATATTGCCATAAAGGTGGACTAGGGGTGACTCTAGAATTTGTTTGTACGATATGGGTATCAAATGAAAGGTGTTAATGAGTATTTTAAAAGGGAGTGGGCCTTAATTCTATAGGCGGACGGCTTTTCGAGATATCGCCATAAAGGTGGACCAGGGGTGACTCTAAAATTAGTTTGTACGATATGGATATCAAATGAAAGGTGCTAATAAGTATTTTAAAAGGGGGTTGGCCTTAGTTCTTAAGGTGGACGCCTTTTAGAGATATAGCCATAAAGGTGGGCCAAGGGTCACACTAGAATTTGTTTGTACGATATGGGTATCAAATGAAAGGTGTTAATGAGTATTTTAAAAGGAAGTGGGCCTTAGCTCTATAGGTGGACGCCTTTTCGGGATATCGTTATAAAGGTGGACCAGGGGTGACTCTAGAATTTGTTTGTACGATATGGGTATCTAATGAATGGTGCTAATGAGTATTTTAAAAGGGAGTGGGCCTTAGTTCTATAGGTGGACGCATTTTCGAGATATCGCCATAAAGGTGGACCAGGGGTGCATTTAGAATTTGTTTGTATGACATGGGTATCAAATGAAAGGTGTTAATGAGTATTTTAAAAGGGAGTGGGCCTTAGCTCTATAGGTGGACGCATTTTCGAGATATCGCCATAAAGGCGGACCAGGGGTGACTCTAAAATTTGTTTTTACGATATGGGTATGAAATGAAAGGTGTTAATGAGTATTTTAAAAGGGAGTGGGCCTTAATTCTATAGGCGGACGGCTTTTCGAGATATCGCCATAAAGGTGGACCAGGGGTACCTCTAGAATTTGATTGTACGATATGGGTATCAAATGAAAGGTGCTAGTGAGTATTTTAAAAGGGAGTGGGCCTTAGTTCTATAGGTGGACGCCTTTTCGAGATATCGCCATAAAGGTGGACCAGGGGTGACTCTAGAATTTGTTTGTACGATATGGGTATCAAATGAAAGGTGCTAATGAGTATTTTAAAAGTGAGTGGGCCTTAGTTCTATAGGTGGACGCATTTTCGAGATATCGCCATAAAGGTGGACCAGGGGTGACTCTAGAATTTGTTTGTATAACATGGGTATCAAATGAAAGGTGTTAATGAGTATTTTAAAAAGGAGTGGGCCGTAATTCTATAAGCGGACGGCTTTTCGAGATATCGCCATAAAGGTGGACCAGGGGTGACTCTAGAATTTGTGTGTACGATATGGGTATCAAATGAAAGGTGCTAATGAGTATTTTAAAAGGGAGTGGGCCTTAGTTCTATAGGTGGACGCATTTTCGAGATATCGCCATAAAGGTGGACCAGGGGTGACTCTAGAATTTGTTTGTATGACATGGGTATCAAATGAAAGGTGTTAATAAGTATTTTAAAAGGGAGTGGGCCTTAGCTCTATAGGTGGACGCCTTTTCGGGATATCGTTATAAAGGTGGACCAGGGGTCACTCTAGAATGCGTTTGTACAATATGGGTGTCAAACGAAAGTTGTTAATGAGTGTTTTAAAAGGGAGTGGGCCTTAGTTCTATGGGTGGACGCCTTTTCGAGATATTGCCATAAAGGTGGACCAGGGGTGATTCTAGAATTTGTTTGTACGATATGGGTATCAAATGAAAGGTGTTAATGAGTATTTTAAAAGGGAGTGGACCTTAGTTCTATGGGTGGACACCTTTTCGAGATATCGCCATAAAGGTGGACCAGGGGTGACTCTAGAATTTGTTTGTACGATATGGGTATCAAATAAAAGGTATTAATGAGTATTTTAAAAGGGAGTGGGCCTTAGTTTTATAGGTGGACGCCTTTTCGAAATATCGCCATAAAGGTGGACCAGGGATGACTCTAGAATGCGTTTATACGATATGGGTATCAAATGAATGGTGTTAATGAGTATTTTAAAAGGGAGTGGGCCTTAGTTCTATGGGTGGACGGCTTTTCGAAATGTCGATATAAAGGTGGACCAGGGGTGACTCTAGAATTTGTTTGTACGATATGGGTATCAAATGAAAGGTGTTAATGAGTATTTTAAAAGGGAGTGGGCCTTAGTTCTATAGGTGGACGCCTTTTCGAGATATCGCCATAACGGTGGACCAGGGGTGACTTTAGAATTTGTTTACGATATGGGTATCAAATGAAAGGTGTTAATGAGTATTTTAAAAGGGATTGGGCCTTAGTTCTATAGGTGGACGCCTTTTCGGGATATCGTTATAAAGGTGGACCAGGGTTGACTCTAGAATGCGTTTGTACATTATGAGTATCAAACGAAAGGTGATAATGAGTATTTTAAAAGGGAGTGGACCTTAGTTCTATATTTCGATATATCGCCATAAAGGGGGACCAGGGGTGACTCTATAATGTGTTTGTACAATATGGGTGTCAAATTAAAGGTATTAATAAGAATTTTAAAAGGGATTTGTGGTAGTTTTATATGTGAAGGCGTTTTCGAGATTTCGAACAAAATGTGGACCAGGGTGACCCAGAACATAATCTGTCGGGTACCGCTAATTTATTTATATATGTAATACCACGAACAGTATTCCTGCCATGATTCTAAGGGCTTTCGATTTCGCCCTGCAGGACTTTTTCATTTTCTCTACTTAATATGGTAGGTGTCACCCATTTTACAAAGTTTTTTTCTAAAGTTATATTTTGCGTCAATAAACCAATGAAATTACCATGTTTCATCCCTTTTTTCGTATTTGGTATAGAATTATGGCATTTTTTTCATTTTTCGTATTTTTCGAAATCGAAAAAGTGGGCGTGGTCATAGTCGGATTTCGGCCATTTTTTATACGAATACAAAGTGTGTTCAGATAATTATGTGAACTGAGTTTAATAAAGATATATCGATTTTTGCTCAAGTTATCGTGTTAACGGCCGAGCGGAAGGACAGACGATTTTCTGTGTATAAAAAACTGGGCGTGGCTTCAACCGATTTCCCCTTCTTCACCGAAAACAGTTATCGTCCTAGATTCTAAGCGCCTACCAAATTTCACAAGGATTGGTAAACATTTGTTCGACTTATGGCATTAAATGTATCCTAGACAAATCAAATGAAAAAGGGCGGAGCCACACCCATTTTGAAATTTTCTTTTGTTTTTGTATTTTGTTGCAACATATCATTACTGGAGTTGAATGTTGACATAATTTACTTATATACTGTAAAGATATTAAATTTTTTGTAAAAATTTCACTTTAAAAAAATTTTTTTTTAAAGTGGGCGTGGTCGTTCTCCGATTTTGCTAATTTTTATTAAGCATACATATAGTAATAGAAGTAACGTTCCTGCCCAATTTCATCATGATATCTTCACTGACTGCCAAATTACAGCTTGCAAAACTTCTAAATTACCTTCTTTTAAAAGTGGGCGGTGCCACGCCCATTGTCCAAAATTTTACATATTTTCTATTCTGCGTCATAAGTTCAACCCACGTACCAAGTTTTCATCGCTTTATCCGCCTTTGGTAATGAATTATCGCACTTTTTCGATATCGAAAAAGTGGGCGTGGTTATAGTCCGATATCGTTCATTTTAAATAGCGATCTGAAAATGAGTGCCCAGGAACCTACATACCAAATTTCGTCAAGATACCTCAAAATTTACTCAAGTTATCGTGTTAACGGACGGACGGACGGACGGACATGGCTCAATCAAATTTTTTTCGATACTGATAATTTTGATATATGGAAGTCTATATCTATCTCGATTCCTTTATACCTGTACAACCAACCGTTATCCAATCAAAGTTAATATACTCTGTGAGCTTTGCTCAACTGAGTATAAAAAACTCAATAGTTAGCTACAGTGGGCACACTTGCTAAAAGCAACCCTTATATTTTAATGCGACAAATCCCTAATAATTTAAAATTTTCTCATTTTAAATTAAAATATCTATAGTCGCTAATTAAATATATTGCAAAACCTCTGCAAGTGCCTGATTTGTCCCCATTTTAACAAATAATGGACAAAAAAAGGAATCAATTTTTTTTTATGTTGCAATTATACATAATTAGTCACACAAATCAACATAAGCGGTAAAGTGTCCCCTAAACAGTGGTACAAGAGTGGTTCGGTGCGTACACTTGCGTCTAAAAAATACAGTCTCTCTCTTGCAAAGCTACGCTTTCCCCGAGGTATCTATTATTTAATTCTGTATCCCTCCTTATACAGTCCACAAAAATATCGATAGTGAAATTAAGAAATAATTACCCATTATATTTATATATATACCTAATGTATTTTCCCACGTATATTTAATCCTCCCTCATATACGCATTAAATACTGTGCAAAGGCGGCACAGTGATCAAACTCGATCGGTCACCCCCCTCAAATAAAATTTAATTTAAAAAATTTTTTTTTGGTTTTGAAAATTCTTCTCCTGCTATTAACGTGAAGATTTAAACTCAACTCCCTCACATCCAGTTAAAAGCAAATAAGTGTTCCCTCTTCAAAAAAAAAAGTTTTTTTTCTCTCTGAAGTAAAATTTTTATTAATTCGCAGTCATAAGCGTCATAAAGTAAGCTCAAAAATGACCCAGACCAGATCCTGCCCGAAGATTTTTCAACATCTGCTAATAGCAAATACAGGTGCTGTCTCATAGCGTATGAAGACACGAAAGCCCAGATCGAAGACCAGCTTCAATAGCTTAAACAAGCAAATGCACCCGCGCCCCCTACCATCACAACAGCTCCATCTGACAACTCTGGTATTTCGCTAAAAATCTCTCTCTGCAATACCAAAATATTTTATGGTGGTCATGAAAAATGGCCCTCATTTCGTGACATATTCACAGCGGTCTACATTAACCACCCCAAACTCTCCCAAGCGCAAAAATTGCATCACCTCAGATACAAAACCCAAGGAAAGGCCGCTCAACTAGTCAATCAATTCCCCTTGACTGACGCCAACTTTGCCTTAGCGTGGGAAGCCCTGAAGTCCCGATACGAGAACAGACGAGTTCTCGTAGATAGTCAAATACGGACACTGATGAATTTAAAGCCCATCATATCTGAGAACAGTGAAGACATACAAAGGTTGCAATCGTCGGTAAATAATTGCCTTCAAATTCTCGCCACACAACAAGTCTCCACAGATAACTGGGACCCCATAGTTATTTATCTGGTTACCTCTAAACTCCCAGAAAATACAGTCACGTTGTGCGAGCAATCTCTATCCTCAAGAAGAGAACTTCCCAACTGATCCTAAATGGCCCAGTTCCTCACAACTCCATACGAAGTAGTAGAACGAGTTGATCAATGGCGCCCAAGTAAAAGTAAATTCGCTCCTCCTCAAACTAGGCCGCCATTTAAACCTCAACCGCCACACTCGTTTCCAAATGAATCGACCTCCCACATGCAGTCTCACATAACAGAGCATCGAACGATGTACAAATGCTCAATGTGCAAAAACCTCCTCTCATCCCTTAATAAATTGTTTGAAATTTAAGAAGTTGTCTACCTCTCACCGCAGGAAGTTTGTAAAAGAAAACAAAATGTGTTTCAATAAAAGATTGTCCTAGCACTGAAACTTGTAATCAAAGTCGAGATTGACACAACTCAGTGCTTCATGAAGCCACTTCACCCACGCCGAAGAGACAGCCCTCCCGAGCGCAAAGGACAACCTCCCAAACCACAACGACAAATCCCTTTAACTCATCCGATAACACCCCGGATCAAGCCGATCTTATGGATGAAGGGCCTTCCTGCTCTCAGAAAAGCCAAGTAAAATCGTTCTGTGCAGAAACCGATTGTAGAGTAATTTTGCCCACGGCTATCGTCCCGGTAGAAAACAGAGGGGAGATTTTCAAACTTAGAGCTCTTGTAGATCAGAGATCTGAAAGAACCTTCATTTCCACAAGAGCCCAAGACAGGATCAGACTCCCTTATAAGCCCCTCAAATTTGAAATATCTGGCATGGGAGGGAAAGTAGTTCAAACCTCAAATAAACTGTGTTCCCTGACCCTAGTTTCCGCGGATATGCAAACAAAAATCAATGCGGAAGCGATAGTATTACCTCCAACGAGCTCCAAAAAAAATGGGCGCACCTTAACCTCGCGGATCCGAATTGTCACTTCCCCTCTCAAATGGACCTTTTTCTAGGTAGTGACATAATACTCCAAATAATTAAGGAAGGCGTTGAAAAGCTCTCACCCCATCTGTTAGCTCAGAACACGATCTTTGGATGTATCATCAGCGGCAAGACGCCCGTGGAAGTAACCTCCTACTCCATACAAGCCTCAGAGGTAACTAATAGCGAACTCAGCTCCCTACTACGGAAGTTTTGGGAATTGGACGAAAACCCAGCTTCAATGATAAAACTCCTGAAGATGAGTTTTGTGAAAATTATTACACAGGCACAAATACCCGCGCGGATAATGGACGTTATGTGGTCAGCTCCCCTGTAAGCCTAGCTTCCCTGACGCGATCTCCTTATCCAAGTCGCGCCCATCGGCCCTCAGCCAATTTTTAGGGATGGAAAAAACTCTCCCCAGAAGAGGAAATCTCAAGGAACTATATGATAGTGTATTAGAAGAATACATCACCTTCGATCATATGGAAGAAACGAGCTCGCATGAAAATTTCAATTAAGGCAAATGCGCCTCGTTTTATCTCCCCCATTATGCGGTTATAAAACTCGAGAAAAAAACCACGAAGGTAAGGGAATCAGGATATTCTCTTAATGATGGTCTCTATACCGGACCTACACTCCAACCGGATCTGATGCTCCTTATTCTCAAATGGAGGATATACCAGTTTGTTTTTAACGGAGACGTAGAAAAAATGTATCGTCAAATCATAATGCACGAAGACGACAGAGACTATCAGAGGATCGTCTTTCGCTCAAAGACTAACGTCTGAAAACAGTCACGTTTGGTGTGAACTGTGCCCCCTACGTCGCCATACGTACTCTTCACCAACTGGCCAAAGATGTAGAAAAACTTTCCCCAAAGCCGTCCCTGTCTTGACCAAAGAAACGTATGTAGATGACATTCTCTGGTAGGCATGATATTCTCTCGGCTGAACAGTCTCTCTCCCAAGTCATCCAAGCGCTCGGTCCAGCAGGATTCCCATTACGGAAAATAACGGCCAACCACCCTAGTATTCTATAGGATATCGACAAAGAGGACTTGCTCGACACAAATCTCATAGAGTTCGAGAAAACGAGTAACGCGAAAACTCTCGGCATTCAATGGAACGCTCTCACCGACACCTTCTCTTATACAGTCGAGTCTATAACCCTGTCGCCTTTAAGGACAAAGCGTCAGATCCTCTCTTCTGTCGCTAAACTTTTTGACCCCGCAGTGTGGCTTACGCCGATAATGATTCAGGCAAAGATTTTCCTCCAAGCGTTGTGGATAGACGGAACCGACTGGGATGAAGAAATTAAACCAGTCCGTCTCATAAAGTGGTCTCAATTCACCAAAAATGTGTACGGTATCTCAAACATTAAGATAGCCCGATGGGTCAACTATAACCCCAACCAGCAAGTAGAACTGCATGGATTCTGTAACCCTTCGGAAAAGGCATACTGCACCAATATATATGTTCGGACCACTCACGACACCAGTACTTCCTCTCATCTCTTGGTTTCCAAGGGTAAATTTGCACCCCTTCGCACTTCCAGCCTGCCAAGACTAGAACTATGCGCGGCTCTTCTGCTGGCACGTCTAGTCGCTGTCGTCCAGTCAAACCTCAACCTCTCTATTACAAAAGTCATACTATGGTCTGACTCGCAAATAGTTCTAGCATGGTTGGAGCCCCCCCCATACTTGAAAGACCTTTGTCTCTAACCGCACCACTGAAATAATGGATCTCGTCGGATATGCGTCATGGAAACATGTCGGCACTCGCGACAACCCAGCGGACATGGGCAACGCATTATACGAAACACCAACCCACCGGAGGTACGCCGAGTTGAAGCTCTACTCGCCAAGGAAGATGAACCCGATTTTCTCGAACGATTCTCCTCTTTTTCACGAGCCCTTAGGGTAATGCCATATGTCCCAAAATTCATCCGCAACCTGAGTCATCGAACCGGAGGCACACGTTCTGTGTCCTCCACTCTCTTTTACGATGATCTCCATAAAGCGAAATGTAAGATTATAGCCTTGACGCAACCCCACTAATTTCCTCGTGAAAAGGCATGTTTAGAAAACTGTAAGGTGATAGACCAACGAAACCCTCTTTTGGCTTTTAGTCCATATCTCGACAAAGATGGCCTGAATCGGGTGAATGGGAGATTAGCCCATTCGGCCATGACTTTTAATGAACGACACCCTATCATTATCCCGAAAAAATCGCGATTCGCGACTCTCTATGTTAAGCGACTCTCTATGCTGCAAACTCCTTATAAAGAAATGTATACTCCAATGTAAGACTTGTACCCTCCATAAGTAGCAGATGCGCTCGCGAATCATGGCAGCGTTGCCCCCGGAATGCTCGCTTCGTCGTACGTCGCGGGTACCCAACGAAAATAATGAGCGATAATGGCAAAAGGTTTAAGAGAGCTAAAAGGCAACCGAAAAGGAATTTGTCGAAAATTGAAAACTTAAAATTGCCTCCCAAGTAGTAATCCAGAAATATTCCCCTAAAGGTATTAATTAGCAGTTTCCAGTTCCAGCAGTTCCATTTAGATGGAAAGAAGATTATCTAAAAATCTTCAGAAAAGACAAAAGTGGAAAAATCCACAAACGAAACCCAAAGTCGGTGAATTCGTTTGTATTCACGACGAGTCACTCCCCACGACAGAGTACCGTCTGGGACGCATTGAAAAATTATACCCAGGGCCAGACGGTCATATACGCATTGTCGACGTTCGCACTCAAGCCGGCACCCTCAAACGCCCACTTGTAAAGTTATGTTTCCTCCCTCAAAGCGAAACCTAGATAGGGCACGCATAGAAAACCCACCAAGTTACCACTGAACCACCTCTGTCCACTTCTACCACAGCATCGTCCCTCCTATGTCGTGTTTCGCAACGCAATGCCAACTAAAACTCCTTGCATTAACATTTCTCTCACCTAAAATGAATTTACAACTGTAATTCCAGATCGCTATGGATCGCGCTCAACCGACATCCCGAAGGCCAGTGCGATCGGAGATCGTCAATCCGAACCACGCCAGCGAGTCCCGAAGAAAATGAAGCCACCCCAGATATGGATGCTCGCACGCGCTCACATTGCTTGGCCTCATCACACGCCACCAGCGAGTGCAGCTCGCACGATCGATGCCGGATTTGCGGAGCAAGGCATCACAGTCTACTCCATAGGCGGGACGCTACCCCAAGCGCCCCACGCGCCACCCAGGAACCCCGGCCTGGAAGATCCGCCGTATCAATCCCGGCACCCCCACGTCATACCCAGGCACCCCGGCCTGGTCGCCAAGTAGTACCACCTCAGGTACCCTCTGCCCCCACCGTGCAACCCCGTTCTCGCCCAACTACCTCTAGGTCTCGTCCAGCTACCGACGCACCACCTTTAGCATTTACTGCCGCTCGACGCACCGTTCGGTGCACTGCACAAGGGATGCAGACTGCCACCTTCAGGGGAAAGGTGTCAGACCTCCTTGTAAGGGATGCTTTACGGACTCTTCAAGAGCTGCAAGAGGCTCTAGCCGCTGAACGCGCCTAGGCCGGGGACGATGTCCAAACGACCCTATTTTGTTCACAAAAATACCCTTTTTAATATTAAACCTTAAATTGAATTTATCATGAATTTATGTATATTGAACTTTTATTGAATTGGCACAAGTACCTTATTTATAACTATGTTAACTAAGCTATACATAAATATGTATCCTGAAGTATTTATGCAAAATATGTATAGCCACTTACGAGTTAAGCGTCACGACTCATACTCATCAGTTTATATTTCGCCTCGCTGGCAAACCCACCGATGAGTTGACAGGTAACATATGTACATACATATATACATACTTTTTTTTGCTATTGACATTTTTTTACATTCTTACTTATTAAACGAAATCGTTTATTTCTAAAAATTATCAAGTGCCTTTTTCTTGAGACATACCCGTTTGGTTCGAAATAGACATAATAAAGTTTTCCAAATTCAGCAGTGCCGCGTTACGTGCAATTTCCGTTCTCTAGTTCCTCAGTACCCTCCCGGTTTTAAAACATTTTGTTGCCGGTCTCGTTATTGAAGCATTTCCCACATTTGGTATGCTGATTAATTATAAAAGTGAGGAACGCACGCTATCCACGCGGATTCGCAGAACCCCCGGTATAAACCTCAATTCATGCACCATCCACTAAAGTATATATTGCCAACAACATAGTCTCCGTACCGCCACCACATCAACACCAGCACGCCATCGCCACCATCAGTTCTCCACCGCCAACGGAACCATACGCAGCAGCCGCATCCCAAAAAGAAGGTAAATTTGCTACGCCTATCCCTGAAGAGCCAACGAAAGAGCTCATTTTTGAAATAGAGTCCCAGTTGCCTGCATTCAAGCTGCATACATTTATTAAGCGCACTCAACAAACTTATTTTGAAAACTTAAAATGAATCTTAAGCCCGGGGAACTAGTTACCCAAATTGATTTTGCTGAAAGCTATCGAATTACAGTACAAAACTAAGTCCAGTCTGCTCATTTCAGCTACACACAAGTAACACTCTTTGCATGCGTAGCATGGATCGATGGTCGGGCACATTCAGTTGCTATTGTAAGTGATAAATTACGTTTACTGTTTTTATACTCAGTTGAGCAGAGCTCACAGAGTATATTAAGTTTGATTGGATAACGGTTGGTTGTACATATATAAAGGAATCGAGATAGGTATAGACTTCCATATATCAAAATAATCAGGATCGAAAAAAAATTTGATTGAGCCATGTCCGTCCGTCCGTCCGTCCGTTAACACGATAACTTGAGTAAATTTTGAGGTAACTTGATGAAATTTGGTATGTAGGTTCCTGAGCACTCATCTCAGATCGCTATTTAAAATCAACGATATCGGACGATAACCACGCCCACTTTTTCGATATCGAAAATTTCGTAAAACCGAAAAAGTGCGATAATTCATTACCAAAGACAGATAAAGCGACGAAACTTGGTAGATGAGTTGAATTTATGACGCAGAATAGAAAATTAGTAAAATTTTGGACAATGGGCGTGGCACCGCCCACTTTTAAAAGAAGGTAATTTAAAATTTTTGCAAGCTGTAATTTGTCAGTCATTGAAGATATCATGATGAAATTTGGCAGGGACGTTACTCCTATTACTATATGTACGCCCAATAAAAATTAGCAAAATCGGAGAAAGGCCACGCCCACTTTTAAAAAAAAAATTTTTTTTAAGTAAAATTTTAACAAAAAATTTAATATCTTTACAGTATATAAGTAAATTATGTCAACATTCAACTCCAGTAATGACATGGTACAACAAAATACAAAAATAAAAGAAAATTTCAAAATGGGCGTGGCTCCGCCCTTTTTCATTTAATTTGTCTAGGATACTTTTAACGCCATAAGTCGAACAAACATTTACCAATCCTTTTGAAATTTGGTAGGGGCATAGATTTTATGATGCTAACTGTTTTCTGTGAAAACGGGCGAAATCGGTTGATGCCACGCCCAGTTTTTAAACACAGCCGTCCGTCTGTCCTTCCGGATGGCCATTAACACGATAACTTGAGTAAATTTTGAGGTATCCTGATGAAATTTGGTATGTAGGTTCCTGAGCACTCACCTCAGATCGCTATTTAAAATGAACAATATCGGACTATAACCACGCCCACTTTTTCGATATCGAAAATTTCGTAAAACCGAAAAAGTGCGATAATTCATTACCAAAGACAGATAAAGCGACGAAACTTGGTGGATGAGTTGAATTTATGACGCAGAGTAGAAAATTAGTAAAATTTTGGACAATGGGCGTGGCACCGCCCACTTTTAAAAGAAGGTAATTTAAAAATTTTGCAAGCTGTAATTTGTCAGTCGTTGAGTATATCATGATGAAATTTGGCAGGGACGTTACTCCTATTACTATATGTACGCCTAATAAAAATTAGCAAAATCGGAGAAGGACCACGCCCACATTTAAAAAATTTTTTTTTTTAAGTAAAATTTTAACAAAAAATTTAATATCTTTACAGTATATAAGTAAATTATGTCAACATTCAACTCCAGTAATGACATGGTGCAACAAAATACAAAAATAAAAGAAAATTTCAAAATGGGCGTGGCTCCGCCCTTTTTCATTTAATTTGTCTAGGATACTTTTAACGCCATAAGTCGAACAAAAATTAACCAATCCTTTTGAAATTTGGTAGGGGCATAGATTTTATGATGATAACTGTTTTCTGTGAAAACGGGCGAAATCGGTTGATGCCACGCCCAGTTTTTATACACTGTCGTTCGTCTGTCCTTCCGCATGGCCGTTAACACGATAACTTCAGCAAAAATCGACATATCTTTAATGAACTTAGTTCACGTACTTACTTGAACTCACTTTATTTTGGTATGAAAAATGAACGAAATCCGACAATGACCACGCCCACTTTTTCGATATCGAAAATTACGAAAAATGAAAAAAATGCCATAATTCTATACCAAATACGAAATAAGGGATGAAACATGGTGAGGTAATTGGATTGGTTTATTGACACGAAATATAACTTTAGAAAAAACTTTATAAAATGGTTGTGACACCTACCATATTAAGTAGAAGAAAATGAAAAAGTTCCGCAGGGCGAAATAAAAAACCCTTAAAATCTTGGCAGGTATTACATATATAAATAAATTAGCGGTATCCAACAGATGATGTTCTGGGTCACCCTGGTCCACATTTTGGTCGCGATCTGGAAAAAGCCTTCACATATACAACTACCACCACTCCCTTTTAAAACTCTCATTAATACCTTTAATTTGATACCCATATCGTACAAACACATTCTAGAGTCACCCCTGGTCCACCTTTATCGCGGTATTTCGAAACGGCGTCCACCTATAGAACTGAGGCCCAATCCCTTTTAAAATACTCATTAACACCTTTCTTTTGATACCCATATTGTACAAACAAATTCTAGGGTCACCCCTGGTCTACCTTCATGGCGATATCTCTAAACGGCGTCCACCTATGGAACTAAGGATTACTCCCTTTTAAAATACTCATTAACACCTTTCTTTTAATACCTATATTGTACAAACAAATTCTAGGGTCACCCCTGGTCCACCTTTATGGCGGTATCTCGAAACGTCGTCCACCTATGGAACTAAGGATTACTCCCTTTTAAAATACTCATTAACACCTTTCATTTGATACCCATATCGTACAAACGCATTCTAGAGTCAACCCTGATCCACCTTTATGGCTATATCCCTAAATGGCGTCCACCTATAGAACTATGGCCCACTCCCTCATAAAATACTCTTTAACACCTTTCATTTAATACCCATATCGTACAAACGCATTCTAGAGTCACCCCTGGTCCACCTTTATAGCGATATCTCGAAAAGGCGACCACCTATACAACAACCACCACTCCCTTTTAAAACCCTCATTAATACCTTTAATTTGATACCCATATCGTACAAACACATTCCGTCGCCCGGAAAAATTGATGTCGTATGTGAAATTTGGGCCGAATTGAGTTAATAATGCAGTTATACTAAACTAATCAAGATCATTCGAATGACGTCATCCGTTTTTCGCTATCTCTGTTAGTTTCAGAGATATTGAGCAGTATTTTGTCGTATGTGCAAGGTCACAAGCGATTTCGTCTAATTTTGTCGCATGTGACAACTAATTTTCACGTACGACAACTCTCCATATATACTTTGTTCTTTGAACACTCGGTAAAATATTGTCGTAATCACCAATTAAACCAACACAAACGACAAACTTTTACAGAAGAGTAACATTTTGTCTTATGTGTCATACAAAACCGCATGATCGCACAATATTTAGTATCGATTACGATGTCGGGGAGTACGGACGAGTCACCTGCGCCACTTTTGCCGCCGGAAATTAATGAGTAAGTATAAATTCAACAAGTAAGGAAGGTTAAGTTCGGGTGTAACCGAACATTACATACTCAGTTGAGAGCTATGGTGACAACATAAGGGAAAATAACCATGTAGGAAAATGAACCGAGGGAAACCCTGGAATGTGTTTGTATGACATGTGTATCAAGTGAAAGGCATTAAAGAGTATTTTATGAGGGAGTGGGCCATAGTTCTATAGGTGGACGCCATTTAGGGATATAGCCATAAAGGTGGATCAGGGTTGACTCTAGAATGCGTTTGTACGATATGGGTATCAAATGAAAGGTGTTAATGATTATTTTAAAAGGGCGTGGGGCTTAGTTCTATAGGTGGACCCCTTTTCGAGATATCGCCATAAAGGTGGACCAGGGGTGACTCTAGAATTCGTTTGTGCAATATGGGTATCAAACGAAAGGAGTTAATGAGTATTTTAAGAGGGAGTGGGCCTTAGTTCTATAGGTGGACGCATTTTCGAGGTATCGCAATAAAGGTGGACCAGGGGTGACTCTAGACTTTGTTTGTACGATATGGGTATCAAATGAAAGGTGTTAATGAGTATTTTTAAAAAGGAGTGGGCCTTCGTTTTATAGGTGTTCGCCTTTTCGAGATATCGCCATAAAGGTGGACCAGGGGTGACTTTAGAATTTGTTTGTATGATATGGGTATCAAATGAAAGGTGTTAATGATTATTTTAAAAGGGCGTGGGGCTTAGTTCTATAGGTGGACCCCTTTTCGAGATATCGCCATAAAGGTGGACCAGGGGTGACTCTAGAATTCGTTTGTGCAATATGGGTATCAAACGAAAGGAGTTAATGAGTATTTTAAGAGGGAGTGGACCTTAGTTCTATAGGTGGACGCCTTTTCGAGATATCGCCATAAAGATGGACCAGGTGTGACTCTAGAATGCGTTTGTACGATATGGGTATCAAATGAAAGGTGTTAATGAGTATTTTAAAAGGGAGTAATCCTTAGTTCCATATGTGGACGCCGTTTCGAGATATCGCCATAAAGGTGGGCCAGGGGTGACTCTAGAATTCGTTTGTGCAATATGGGTATCAAACGAAAGGAGTTAATGAATATTTTAAGAGGGAGTGGCCCTTTCTGGACCAGGGGTGACTCTAGATTTTGTTTGTACGATATGGGTATCAAATGAAAGGTGTTAATGAGTATTTTTAAAAGGGAGTGGGCCTTCGTTCTATAGGTGTTCGCCTTTTCGAAATATCGCCATAGAGGTGGACCAGGGGTGACTCTAGAATGAGTTTGTACGATATGGGTATCAAATTAAAGGTATTAATGAGAGTTTTAAAAGGGAGTGGTGGTAGTTGTATATGTGAAGGCGTTTTCCAGATATCGACCAAAATGTGGACCAGGGTGACCCAGAACATCATCTGTTGGATACCGCTAATTTATTTATATATGTAATACCTGCCAAAATATTAAGGGTTTTTTATTTCGCGCTGCAGAACTTTTTCATTTTCTTCTACTTAATATGGTAGTTGTCACAACCATTTTATAAAGTTTTTTCTAAAGTTATATTTCGCGTCAATAAAGCAATCCAATTACCTTACCATATTTCATCTCTTTTTTCGTATTTGGTATAGAATTATGGCATTTTTTTTCATTTTTCGTAATTTTCGATATCGAAAAAGTGGGCGTGGTCATAGTCGGATTTCGTTCATTTTTCATGCCAAGATAAAGTGAGTTCAGGTAAGTACGTGAACTGAGTTTAGTAAAGATATATCGATTTTTGCTCAAGTTATCGTGTTAACGGCCATGCGGAAGGACAGACGGACGACTGTGTATAGAAACTGGGCGTGACATCAACCGATTTCGCCCATTTTCACAGAAAACAGTTAACGCCATAAAATCTATGCCCCTACCAAATTTCAAAAGGATTGGTTAATTTTTGTTCGACTTATGGCGTTAAAAGTATCCTAGACAAATTAAATGAAAAAGGGCGGAGCCACGCCCATTTTTAAATTTTCTTTTATTTTTGTATTTTGTTGCACCATATCATTACTGGAGTTGAATCTTGACATAATTTACTTATATACTGTAAAGATATTAAATTTTTTGTTAAAATTTTACTTTAAAAAAATTTTTTTTTTTAAAGTGGCCGTGGTCCTTCTCCGATTTTGCTAATTTTTATTAAGCGTACATATAGTAATAAGAGTAACGTTCCTGCCAAATTTCATCATGATATCTTCAACGACTGCCAAATTACAGCTTGCAAAATTTTTAAATTACCTTCTTTTAAAAGTGGGCGGTGCCACTCCCATTGTCCAAGATTTTACTAATTTTCTATTTTGCGTCATAAGTTCAACTCATCTACCAAGTTTCGTCGCTTTATCGGTCTTTTGTAATGAATTATCGAATTTCCGATATCGAAAAAGTGGGCGTGGTTATAGTCCGATATCGTTCATTTTAAATAACGATCTGAGATGAGTGCTCAGGAACCTACATACCAAATTTCATCAAGATACCTCAAAATTTACTCAAGTTATCGTGTTAACGGACGGACGGACGGACATGGCTCAATCAAATTTTTTTTCGATCCTGATTATTTTGATATATGGAAGTCTATATCTATCTCGATTCCTTTATATATGTACAACCAACCGTTATCCAATCAAACTTAATATACTCTGTGAGCTCTGCTCAACTGAGTATAAAAATATGCAATGCAATTAATTGAAAAGGATTTAATATTATTACAGTATGGAACGTGAAATACTAAGCGATATCGATAGTGATTTTTCACCAGATGATGATCAGAAAGTTCCATATTATGCAGTTAATATTATTATGGAGTGACTCGTGCGTTCCGCAAAACAGGAATCGTATAACTGCGACTGCTTTGCTACAATTCTTAAACGATCATCCACATATTATAGAAATCAAGCAAAATTTCAGTGAGCCAGGTCATTCTTGCTTACAACTGGTTGATTGTGTTCATAGCGTAATTGAGAAATACTTACGAAACGTCGAAATTCCTAGTCAACTTACATTATTAAGACTGCTTAAAAATACAAAGTTTCCAAATACAAAACTTCGTTTGTTACAAACGACTGATAATGACTTTAATTGCTATTCTATAAAATCGGAAAATATGAATTTTAAAGATGTACAATTTTTTAAATGCAAATTTTTACTATATTCTGGAAATGATTTGTTCAAAATTGGAACGAAAATTTCATTTGAACATGCAAATTATCCGTTTACAAATATTAAAAAAAAAAATTGATTTTCCAAATTCATAACCATTTGGGAGAAACCCTTTTGTCTTGTGCCGAAAAAAGCACTTGATGAAAATAAAAAGAAAGACTTAACAAGTGCCATTTCATTCCTGGAAAACCAGGAAGATAAAGACTTTTATCAAGCTTTACTTAAATTTTAAGCTACTTATCGCTTTTTTTATTATTATATATTTATTTGTTTAATTGTTTGTTTACTTTATTTTTGTTTAAAAACTGAATTGTTATGTTTATTTATTTGTTTAAGTTGTTTGGTTATGATACTCGTACATTTAGGTTTTTTTAAAACAGAATTTAACTGTTTTTTTGGAAAGATGTTCATTCTACTGTGTTTTTGCTTGCTGTGAATTAATTTATTTACTTTTATGAGAAATAAAATACAATATTAGACTAATTTAAAAAATCTTTAATTTGGTTGAAATTGAGAGCACATTTTGTCGTACGTTATACACATTACTGCAAGACTGTTGCTAAATATAACGTACGACAAAATTTTATTGAAGAAAATCCTTTATAAATTCCAAAATAGTTAACAATATATAACAGAGCTAAAACAATTTATGAATTTCGTGGCCAAGTAGTATTCTCCCAGACTTTGGAGAAAATCTAATGAGGTGTTTTGGAGAAATACAATTCCAAACTTCAAACCTGTTTTCCCAAAAGTCTTTTAATGCAACATACGACATCAATTTTTCCGGGCGACGATTCTAGAATCACCCCTGGTCCACCTTTATGGCGATATTTCGAAACGGCGTCCACCTATAGAACTAAGGCCCACTCCCTTTTAAAATACTCATTAACACCATTCGTTTGATGCCCATATTGTACAAACAAATTCTAGGGTATCCCCTGGTCCACCTTTGTGGCGATATCTCGAAACTGCGTCCACCTATGGAACTAAGGATTACTCCCTTTTAAAATATTCATTAACACCTTTCTTTTGATACCCATATTGTACAAACAAATTCTAGGGTATCCCCTGGTCCACCTTTGTGGCGATATCTCGAAACTGCGTCCACCTATGGAACTAAGGATTACTCCCTTTTAAAATACTCATTAACACCTTTCATTTGATACCCATATCGTACAAACGCATTCTAGAGTCACCCCTGGTCCACCTTTATGGCGATATCTCGAAAAGGCGACCACCTATACAACTACCACCACTCCCTTTTAAACCCCTCATTAATACCTTTAATTTGATACCCATATCGTACAAACAAATTCTAGGGTCACACCTGGTACACCTTTATGGCGATATCTCGAAACGGTGTCCACCTCTGGAACTAAGCATCACTCCCTTTTAAAATACTCATTAACACCTTTCTTTTGATACCCATATTATACAAACAAATTCTAGGGTCACCCCTGGTCCACCTTTAAGGCGATATCTCGAAACGGCGTCCACCTATGGAACTAAGGATTACTCCCTTTTAAAATACTCATTAACATCTTTCGTTTGATATCCATATTGTACAAACGCATTCTAGGGTCACACCTGGTCCACCTTTATGGCGATATCTCGAAACGGCGTCCACCTGTGGAACTAAGCATCACTCCCTTTTAAAATACTCATTAACACCTTTCTTTTGATACCAATATTGTACAAACAAATTCTAGGGTCACACCTGGTCCACCTTTGTGGCGATATCTCGAAACGGCGTCTACCTGTGGAACTAAGGATTACTCCCTTTTAAAATAATCATTAACACCTTTCTTTTGATACCCATATTGTACAAACAAATTCTAGGGTCACCTTTGGTCCACCTTTATGGCGATATCTCGAAACGGCGTCCACCTATGGAACTAAGGATTACTCCGTTTTAAAATACTCATTAGCACCTTTCATTTGATACCCAAATCGTACAAACGCATTCTAGAGTCACCCCTGGTCCACCTTTATGGCGATATCCCGAAAAGGCGACCACCTATACAACTACCACCACTCCATTTTAAAACCCTCCTTAATACCTTTAATTTGATACCCATATCGTACAAACAAATTCTAGGGTCGCCCCTGGTCCACCTTTATGGCGATATCTCGAAACGGCGTCCACCTATGGAACTAAGGATTACTCCCTTTTAAAATACTTATTAACACCTTTCTTTTGATACCCATATTGTACAAACAAATTCTAGGGTCACCCCTGGTCCACCTTTATGGCGGTATCTCGAAACGGCGTCCACCTATGGAACTAAGGATATATCCCTTTTAAAATACTCATTAACATCTTTCATTTGATACCCATATCGTACAAACGCATTCTAGAGTCAACCCTGATCCACCTTTATGGCTATATTCCTAAATAGCGTCCACCTATAGAAATATGGCCCACTCCCTCATAAAATACTCTTTAAGACCTTTCATTTGATATCCATATTGTACAAACAAATTCTAGAGTCAACCCTGATCCACCTTTATGGCGATATCCCTAAATGGCGTCCACCTGTAGAACTATGGCCCACTCCTTCATAAAATACTCTTTAATGCCTTTCATTTGATATACATGTCATACAAACACATTCCAGGGTTTCCCTCGGTTCATTTTCCTACATGGTTATTTTCCCTTATGTTGTCACCATAGCTCTCAACTGAGTATGTAATGTTCGGTTACACCCGAACTTAACCTTCCTTACTTGTTTTTTTCTGAAGTTATCAAAAACTTGCAGCATAGACATGACATTTCAAACATCACTCGAATTGAAATAATTTATATTTCGTCCGTTAAAATAAATGAAGGAAGAAAAGACTTAGACGGAATATGGAATAATGTAAAAAATATAAATAACTTTATGTCTTACCACACTTTTACTTACCCTCATAAGAATTATATAGAAGCTGTTATAGCGATGTTATAGCGAAGTCAAAACCAATAAATATTTATATCTGATAACACAATTTCTATGTTCTACTAATTTTGCTATAAAATAAACCTGTTTTCTTATTATGAAGATATAATTTATTTTTGATTTAATTTATAATTTGCATTGGAGGAACATATTTGTAACGCCCGTAACGTAACATCCGAACTTATTTGTGTCATGATTACAAGGTCAATTCAAACCGTAGACTATTTTGATAATGACTTTCGCTTACTTAATTTTTTCACTTCCAAATCCTTCTTAGCGGCTTTATATTTCTTTTGCCCAATTCGCAGGAATTAAGTGAGTTATAGGAGAACATAAATGTTAGTTCATTTTAAGTAACGTCCGAACACTAGTTTGGATGCCAAAAAAAATCTTAACACCACATATTTACAGTTATAACACTTTTCCTATGTAAGTATTATCTCACACTATTACTTCTACCCTAATACTAGGTTCAAACACACACCAAATTGGCAATTTATACTATTTCGGCAATTTATTACGCAATTTATCATATAATAAATTGTAATAATAAATTGCCAATTTAAAAAAAATTGCGTAATAAATTGTTTCAAACTGCAAATACAACCTTGTAAAGTGTGTTTATTGAGTAGATTTCAACGTCAGTTGCGCATGGCTGAACTATATGGTTGGCTCATCTCATCAGCTGATTTTATGTCTTTCATTTCACTGGAGTAGGGATTGTCAAAAGAAGATGGCAAACTCAAAATGAAACCAAAACATTGAACACATTTTCTTACAACACACAAAAATTTCAAAGTTTTATGTTTTCATTCCATTTCATTCGCCTAATACCAACACGCACATTTTGACAATCTGAACAAAGGTATGTTCTTGCTGTAGAGATGAGCCAACCAGCTATCAAATTACTATTGTGTAAGCTAAATCGAGTTGTATGAACAGCACTCAATTCAAATCGAAATTTCCTCAATTTATTTTTCTGTTTGAACATAGTATAAGACTCATATAATTTTTTGCTGTAGTGCAATCTAAAAATCCAAAGGGGCGTGCGAACATAACGTCATTTACGCCAGGATTTGTACATATATTTTATTTGTTCATTTCATAACGTTGATGTATTCGTGCAGAATTTTCTTTATTTTTAATTTCCACAACAAATTTTTCTCTTCATCAGCTGATACATTATTGTCGAATAATTGTGATAAATTCTACAATTAATTACCAAAAGTGCTCAATAATTTTTTGACAAGCTCGCTGTAACACCGGCGGATCTACGTTTTTCGATTAAATCAAAATTTTCAAGAATTCTATGTCAGTGCTTGGAACTTTACCTATATCACACTACTTTTTTTTTATTTTTTTCCGAACTTTTGCCATGATACAAGCAGGATAGTTCCACTTCGACGAATTTGATATAAGATGTGTTAGTTGTCAGAAATAGAAATTGTTAAATGCTGAAGAAGCCTTACCGCCTGCCGAGGGGCGATCCCACTTAGAAAAATTGGTTTCTAACACTGCTCTACAAAATTAAACTTTGTGCATTATTTTTATTTGCTATAGTCCCCTATTTATAAAAATGGTCGAAATTTAAAATTCTATGGAAACGTTGTTGTTTTTTTTTTTTTGTTTTCTAAAATTTGCCTTTTTTGAAAAGGGGGATCCATTGATTTTATTATATCTCTTGAAAGGGTTGTCCGATTTTGTTGGAGAAAACAGCATATAAAAGCAAATGAAATTATCTTAAAACTGTTTAAATACAATTTTTTAAATACTTATTGGTTTCAGAGTTATTTGCATCGCATTATAAAAAAATCGATTTTTTGTATTAAAAATTTCCATTTCTTTTTTCTTTAATTCGTAAAACATCGAAAGAGACAAAAACTTACAACTTTTATTAAATGATCGTAAAACTGTGAACATTCCAAATAAGGCAAGCTTTATTTCATGAAAATCCATATATAAACGGTAATATTATTAACAATTAAGTGAATGAAGGGAAAATACGTATTTTTAATATTTTTGTTTATTTAGCTATTTAAGATACCTTTCTTAAAGATATTCTACAAAATTTAGTACTTGAAATATTTAAAAATAGTTTCTACTTTTTGCTTATCTACTGTAATTTTCTGAATTTTATTCTCGTATAAGAAACCAATTATAATCCCCCATCATATTTCCGTTCCAGAATCCTTGATAACGCTCCTCCATTGACTTAAGTTGTTGGTGAAATCGTTCTCCATGCTCGTCAGTAACATCACCAAGATTTTAAGGGAAAATCTCCAAATGGGAGTGTAAGAAATGCATTTTTAGAGACATATTTTCACCTGAAATTATATGTATATGTAATTTAGAGGTTACAATTATGATGAATATACAAAAATCATATCATATTCCTACTTACCGATTTTCGAATAGTTGGTTAGTAAATCAGAAATAATTTCCTTATAATTTGGACCCCGATTATTTCCTAAAAAGTTTGAAACAATCAGCCTAAATGAGTTCCAAGCAGCCTTTTCATCGGGTGATAGTAACGTCTCGAATGCTGAGCTCGGTAGTAGTTTTCGGATTTGTGGACCATCAAAAACACCTTCAGAAATTTTTGAAGCGGATAGTTTTGGAAATATTGTTTGAATATAATCGAATGCTTTTTCATTTTTGTTTAGCGCCTTAACAAAATTCTTGGCTAATCCAAGCTTGATGTGTAATGGCGGAAAAAATCACATTCTCCTTTTTTATTAGAGCAGCATATTTTATATTGTGTGTGCCTACTTCGTGATTGGTTCTTGCTGGCCAGTCCTTCCTTACATAATGTGCGCTTCGATCTCGGCTATCCCAAAGGCAAAGAAAACAACAATGTTTTGTGTAACCACCTTTTTGTCCAGTTAGTAAAGCTACCACTTTCAAGTCGCAACATGTCGTCTTTTTCATAATGAATATATTTTAAAAGTTTGGACATGGTTTCATAAGTCTCCTTCATATTTACGGCATGTGCGATGGGTATTGATGGCTTCTGATTGCCATTGTGTAATAAAACTGCTTTAAAGCTTTCTTTGTTAATATCAATAAATAATCTCCATTCACTTCCGTCATATGTTTGGCCAAGCTTTCCAAAAAGTCCAGTTATATCATATCAAAAACATGTCTTGTCTTTATTTCTATAAAAACAAGCATATGGCGTATGTCGGTAGTTATCGTAACCTGTTTTTCTAATAAATTTCTTTCTTTTAGACGGGATGCAAGTAGCTCTGCCTTATCTTTTGGGAGCTCCAGGTCTCTATAAGATCGTTTAACAAGGACTGTGTCAGAGGGTTTGAGCTTCATATGCTATGGGAAATGGCCTGTGCAGGCTGGGATGTTCAGTAGGTAGGTATAACAGTTTCTATGACGGAGTGATAATTTGATTTTTTTGTTTCTATGATTTAAGCATTCTAAGAACATCGTAAGAAATGCCTCAAGGAAAAAGGTGTGTATATTTGATAACAAATATATATGACCATACTTCTTTCTTACGAAAACCCGCGTTGGCAACTTAAATTTTCCATACAGTATGAGGCCTTTTTTCTTATGATCTGCATTTTGCCTTAAGACAAATTGACGGGGAAAAATTTCTTGAGTGTCATTATGCAGTTTTCTCATTTCTGTCGATGCCCGTAGTAAGCTTTAAAAAGACAAAGTTGCGCAAAATGTCATACCTAAATAATTTGTTTGTCAAAAAAAAATAATAGGCGTGATAAGCAAAATTTTCGCTAAATTGGGTATTTTTACTTCATTGTCAATAAAAACAACATTTATTCATGTATTTTCACGAAATAAGATTTCTATTATTTATAATGTTTACAGTTTTAAGACCGTGAAATAGAAATGGCACGTTTTAAAACCTTCGATTTTTTACGAATTTTTGAAAAATAAAAAATGTTCGATTTTGCAAAAAAAAATTTTTTTTTATATTTTGATGTGAATAACTCCACAACCGTTGACCATATAAAAAAGTTTTCTTATCAAGACTTGAAGAAAATTTTTTGGTGAATCCACTGGTGTTTCGCTCAACGAATTTAGATAAGTAATTTCCAAGACATGATAAAATAAATGGAAAGATCTCTGTGAAAATTCGTGATTTTAGAAAAAGAAAAGAAAAATCGTTTCCATAGAATTTTTAATTTTTGGTGTTTTTGTACTTATGGGGCCATAATACATTGAAATTAAATAGTTAGACTTTAAAGTAATTTCTCTTGTTGACTAGTGTAATTGAAAAAACTTGCTTTAAGTTTTCGATGTTGCTTTGCACAATACTTGACGCTATCACGGCACCACGGCGCACAGTGGCATTTTTGCTTGGTTTAGACGCGAAAAAGTACAAATTTTCAAGTTATTTTTTTTTTAATTTGAATGTAGTTTGTTGTGCAGTTTTATAACGGAAATTATCATTTATTATGATTATTGTTCTTCATTGCATAATCTGCTGTCAAACTGTGAGTTGTTGATGACGCGCTAAGTAGTGCAATTTACAGGAGTGATATAACTCGTGGTAATTTTAAACCAATAAAGTTTTGTGGTGAAACAAAAGCCAAAAATTTTTTGGTTATTTAAAAGCAACACGTAATTATATTATTTTGCAAGTGTTCAAAAGTTTTTTGGTTAAGTATTTTTTACGAAATTAAGAGTTTTTTAATATTTATTATTTTTGTGCTGAAAATATATAAAACCGTGAAAAGAAAAGCCTGCCAAAAGTTTGAACCACGTTGAACCATAATAATTTTTGTACTTCTGCAATAGTTCAATATCATTTCATATAATTCAAATGATTCTTCATCCCCGTAGGTCCCCGTTTTGATATAATGACTATAACAAAGAGGGAGTTGTATGAGATGTAGGTTGCAGAACGTGGGCAAAAGCAAAAGAATAAAGCCGTTTTAGACCACGCGTGTGCTGTTTTAGGGAGGGAGTAAATAGAGACGAGGGATTGTATGATTAAAGTTCGAATTTTTTTTATCAAAGCTTCGTATGAGTTGGATTTAAGTGAATTACACCAAAGTTAATTTTCTTGGAAAGTTTTGTTCATGGCTTGAAGAACATAAGAAATTTAAATATTTGTTTGGGGTAAATTCAAAATTTGGGAGCCCCCCCCCCCCCTTCGTTTTCCTCACTGAAGGGGGTAAGACATAAAAACATATACACTTGGTTTGAATGAAATATATTCATTTTTCAGTGAGGTATTAATATTTCGCGCCTAAGTCATGCAAAAATGCCACTTTGCGCCGCACGGTGGGGTATCTGATCAATTTAGCTGGCCAAAAGACGATTTTTTAAAATATTCCAATTTTTTAAAATATACTCCTTGGCGTTCCTAGATGTCTACTGAATAGTATACATACCCCAACACCATTTGCAATGTATAATGAGCTAACCTCCCAAATCTAATGTTGTATAAAAATTATGTGCAGTTTGATATATTTTTGGATTAAAAAGCAATATACCCTTCTAACTTAAATACTTGTTCACTTGTTTAACCTTAATCAAATCTAGTTACATTGTCTTGTGAGAAGGTAAATGTGTTTTTAGTTAATATCTTACATTTTTATACCGCATGTTTAAATTGAGTTATTCTAATTGTAATACTACTACTTTTCAATATAAAATTTCTTAAAACCCTTTCAAACAAAAACATATAGGTGGTTCTCCGCGAGCTTATAGTTTTGTGTCTTTTCGAAATTTGAAATATAGCATTTTCTATAAATTAAATTATGTAATTATGTTTATTTTAAAGTTTCATGTTGAATTTTATTGACTGGTCATCAGTTTTATGAATATGTAGTACATAATCCCCAACAAATGTCGCAACCGTGGTATGTCCACAACCACATTTTTCATAACATTTTAGGTGGTAAATTTTTTAATCTTTAATTACACGAGTAATAATCTGTCATTATATTAAATAATTCACCTAATCTGCAATATTAAATGTTGTTTTAATGACAACATTTCTGTTTTCGCTTTGTAAATTGATTTTGAAAAGTGTCCATGAGTTTTTAATTAAACAATTTTATTCAAATCGTTAGGTTGGTACTGCTTTATTGCACACTGGTTTGTGGCGTGTGAATTCTTTGTGAGTGTGAATTTTGATCAGCAAGTGTCCCCGCATATTTCCATGTTAATGTTTGCAGTCTTAAAATAACTAATATCCATTTTTAAACACTGAAGAACTGGAAAAACGGTACGTATCAAAAAATCGTGTCACAACCGTGGCACTTGTATCTTTGTAGTTTTAAGTTAAGTACCGTCTATTGTAAAAAGTTTCTTTAAAGTTTGCTGACATAACCTTTAAATTTTACGGAAAATCTTGCAAGTCATACTAGCTGTTTTTAATGTGCAATCTATTGTCAAAATGTTACAACCGTGGCACGCGTGTAATGTCACAACCGTGGCAGATTTCAGTATCAAAAACAGAAATTAATAGCTGTAGCTCGTCCACTTTGGGATTGTTTCTTAGCTATAAAAACTCATAGAAAAATGATTGAAAATATTTGAAAATCGAACATTTTTATTCCAAAATTTTGGGTTAGTAAAACTGAGAGCTCGCGGATAATCGCGCATATATCTTTTTTCATGACATATTTTGTCAGTACATTTTTGGCAATGCATATGTATTGTGTTTGTTTCAAAGTTCAATAACAACAAGTAAGGAAGGCTAAGTTCGGGTGTAACCGAACATTACATACTCAGTTGAGAGCTATGGAGACAAAATAAGGAAAATCACCATGTAGGAAAATGAACCTAGGGAAACCCTGGAATGTGGTTGTGTGACATGTGTATCAAATGGAAGGTATTAAAGGGTATTTTAAGAGAGAGTAGGCCATAGTTCTATGGATGGGCGCCATTTAGGGATATCGCCATAAAGGTGGGCCAGGGCTGACTCTAGAATTTGTTTGTACGATATGGGTATCAAATGAAAGGTGTTACTGAGCATTTTAAGAGGAGCGGGCCTTAGGTCTATCGGTGGACGCCTTTTCGAGATATCGCCATTAAGGTGGGCCAGGGGTGACTCTAGAATGTGTTTGTACGATATGGGTATCAAATGAAAGGTGGTAATGAGTATTTTAAAAGGGAATTGCCTTTAGTTCTATAGGTGAACGCCTTTTCGAGAAATCGCGATAAAGATGGACCAGGGGTGACTCTAGAATATGTTTGTACGATATACCTATCAAATGAAAGGTGTTAATGAGTATTTTCAAAGGGAGTGGTCCTTAGTTCCATAGGTGGACCCCGTTTCGAGATATCGCCATAAAGGTGGACCAGGGGTGACTCTAGAACGTGTGTGTACGATATGGGAATCAAATGAAAGGTGTTACTGAGCATTTTAAGAGATAGTGGACATTAGGTCTATAGGTGGACGCCTTTTTGAGATGTCGCCATTAGGGTGGGCCAGGGGTGACTCTAGAATGTTTGTACGATATGGGTATCAAATGAAAGGTGGTAATGAGTATTTTAAAAGGGAATGGGCTTTAGTTCTATAGGTGAACGCCTTTTCGTGATATCGCCATTAGGGTGGGCCAGGGTGACTCAAGAATGTGTTTGTACGATATGGGTATCAAATGAAAGGTGGTAATGAGCATTTTAAGAGGGAGCGGGCCTTAGGTCTATCGGTGGACGCCTTTTCGAGATATCGCCATTAAGGTGGGCCAGGGGTGACTCTAGAATGTGTTTGTACGATATGGGTATCAAATGAAAGGTGGTAATGAGTATTTTAAAAAGGAGTGATCCTTAGTTCTATAGGTGGAAGCCTTTTCCAGATATCGCCATAAAGGTGGACCATGGGTGACTCTAGAATTTGTTTGTACGATATGGTTATCAAATGAAAGGTGTTACTGAGCATTTTAAGAGGGAGCGGGCCTTAGGTCTATCGGTGGACGCCTTTTCGAGATATCGCCATTAAGGTGGGCCAGGGGTGACTCTAGAATGTGTTTGTACGATATGGGTATCAAATGAAAGGTGGTAATGAGTATTTTAAAAGGGAATGGGCTTTAGTTCTATAGGTGAACGCCTTTTCGAGAAATCGCCATAAAGGTGGACCAGGGGTGACTCTAGAATATGTTTGTACGATATGGCTATCAAATGAAAGGTGTTAATTAGTATTTTCAAAGGGAGTGATCCTTAGTTCCATAGGTGGACGCCGTTTCGAGATATCGCCATAAAGGTGGACCAGGGGTGACTCTAGAACGTGTTTGTACGATATGGGAATCAAATGAAAGGTGTTACTGAGCATTTTAAGAGGGAGTGGGCATTAGGTCTATAGGTGGACGCCTTTTCGAGATGTCGCCATTAGGGTGGGCCAGGGGTGACTCTAGAATGTGTTTGTACGATACGGGTATCAAATGAATGGTGGTAATGAGTATTTTTAAAGGGAGGAATCCTTAGTTCTATAGGTGGAAGCCTTTTCGAGATATCGCCATAAAGGTGGACCAAGGGTGACTCTAGAATGTTTGTACGATATGGGTACCAAACGAAAGGTGTTACTGAGCATTTTAAGAGGGAGTGGGCATTAAGTCTATAGGTGGACGCCTTTTCGAGATATCGCCATTAGGGTGGGCCAGGGGTGACTCTAGAATGTTTGTACGATATGGGTATCAAACGAAAGGTGTTACTGAGCATTTTAAGAGGGAGTGGGCATTAGGTCTATAGGTGGACGCCTTTTCGAGATATCGCCATTAGGGTGGGCAGGGGTGACTCTAGGATGTGTTTGTACGATATGGGTATAAAATGAAAGGTGGTAATAAGTATTTTAAAAGGGAGTAATCCTTAGTTCTATAGGTGGACGCCTTTTCGAGATATCGCCATAAAGATGGACCAAGGGTGACTCTAGAATGTTTGTACGATATGGATATCAAACGAAAGGTGTTACTGAGCATTTTAATAGGGAGTGGGCATGAGGTCTATAGGAGGACGCCTTTTCGAGATATCGCCATTAGGGTGGGCCAGGGTGACTCTAGAATGTGTTTTTACGATATGGGTATCAAATGAAAGGTGGTAATGAGTATTTTAAAAGGGAGTAATCCTTAGTTCTATAGGTGGACGCCTTTTCGAGATATCGCCATAAAGGTGGACCAAGGGTGACTCTAGAATGTTTGTACGATATGGGTATCAAACGGAAGGTGTTACTGAGCATTTTAAGAGGCAGTGGGCATTAGGTCTATAGGTGGATACCTTTTCGAGATATCGCCATTAGGGTGGGCCAGGGGTGACGATATGGGTATCAACGAAAGGTGTTACTGAGCATTTTAGGAGGGAGTGGGCATTAGGTCTATAGGTGGACGCCTTTTCGAGATATCGCCATTAGGGTGGGCCAGGGGTGACTCTAGAATGTTTGTACGATATGGGTATCAAACGAAAGGTGTTACTGAGCATTTTAAGAGGGAGTGGGCATTAGGTCTATAGGTGGACGCGTTTTTGAGATATCGCCATTAGGGTGGGAAAGGGGTGACTCTAGTATGTTTGTACGATATGGGTAAATAACGAAAGGTGTTACTGAGCATTTTAAGAGGGAGTGGGCATTAGGTCTATAGGTGGACGCCTTTTCGAGATATCGCCATTAGGGTGGGCCAGGGGTGACTCTAGAATGTGTTTGTACGATATGGATATCAAATTAAAGGTATTAATGAGGGTTTTAAAAGCGAGTGGCCCTTAGATGTATATGTGAAGGCGTTTTCGCGATATCGACCAAAATGTGGACCAGGTGATCCAGAAAATCATCTGTCGGGTACTGCTAATTTATTTATATATGCAATACCACTAACAGTATTCCAGCCAAGATTCCAAACGCTGTTGATTTCGCCTTGTAGAACTTTTTAATTTTCTTCTACTTAATATGGTAGCTGTCACACCCATTTTACAAAGTTTTTTCCAAAGTTATATTTTGCGTCAATAAACCAATCCAATTACCATGTTTCATCCTTTTTTTGTATTTGGTATAGAATTATGGCATTTTTTTCATTTTTCGTAATTTTCGATATCGATAAAGTGGGCGTGGTTATGGTCGGATTTCGGCCAATTTTTATACCAAGATAAAGTGAGTTCAGATAAGTACGTGGACTAAGTTTAGTAAAGATATATCGGTTTTTGATCAAGTTATTGTGTTAAGGGCCGAGCGGAAGGCCAGACGGTGGACTGTGTATAAAAACTGGGCGTGGCTTCCACCGATTTCGCCCATTTTCACAGAAAACAGTTACCGTCATAGAATCTATGCCCCTACCAAATTTAAGAAGGATTGGTAATTTTTTGTTCGACTTATGGAATTAAAAGTATTCTAGACAAACTAAATGAAAATGGGCGGAGCCACGCCCATTTTGAATTTTTCTTTTATTTTTGTATTTTGTTGCATCATGTCATTACTGGAGTTGAATTTTGACTTAATTTTCTTATATACAGTAAAGATATTAAATTTTTTGTTAAAATTTGAATTAAAAAAAATTTTTTTTAAAACTCGGCGTGTTCTTCATCCAATTTTGCAAATTTTTATTTAGCGCATATATAGTAATAATAGCAACGTTCCTGCCAAATTTCATCACGATATCTTCAACGACTGCAAATTACAGCTTGCAAAACTTTTAAATTACCTTCTTGTAAAAGTGGGCGTTGCCCTGCCCATTGTCCAAAATCTTACTAATTTTATATTCTGCGTTATAACGTCAACCCATCTACCAAGTTTCATCGCTTTATCCGCCTTTGGCAATGAATTATCGCATTTTTTCGGTTTTTCGAAATTTTCGATATCGAAAAAATTGGCGTGGTTATAGTCCGATATCGTTCGTTTTAAATAGAGATCTGAGATGAGTGCACAGGAATCTACATACCAAATTTCATCAAGATACCTCAAAATTTACTCAAGTTATCGTGTTAACGGACAGACGGACGGACGGACGGACATGGCTCAATCAAATTTTTTTTCGATACTGATGATTTTGATATATGGAAGTCTATATCTATCTCGATTCCTTTATACCTGTACAACCAACCGTTATCCAATCAAAGTTAATATACTCTGTGAGATCTGCTCAACTGAGTATAAAAACGACCGCGCATACCCGCGATTTTTTGAGTGGTGATCAATTTTGTAAGAGACTGTCGTGAATAATAGTGTTCTTTAATTATCGTGATACAGTTTTAAATTCTCCGATAATAGTGTTTTGTATTTACTCAGATATATCTACAATAGGGTGAGGTGACAACCCTACGTAAAGATGTATTTATGGGAAAGCGGGAGTGAAATACCTTTCCTTTGATACCCTTATTGAGGTATTAGCCTTTACGCGCGGCCGCGTCCGCAAGGAGAAAATGAAATATATGGGCTGTTCATGTTAGCCTGCTTATCAAGTTACCTCTTTAAATTTTTTTTCTGTCTAATGTATTTTATTTTTGTAATAGAGTACACAAAAAAAACTAAATCAGATGATAATGTGATAGGGTCCCCAAATGATACCGAAATTATCTAGAAAAAGCCAAGAAATAACCCCGACGGTTTCGGAGACGGATTCCGAAAACCATCCAGAAATTCTCCCGGAAGGGTCACCAAAAGGTCCCGGAATAGTACCAAAAAAGTCCCGAAATGTCAACGACACGATTCTAGACTGAAAAAGTTCCAATGACGGGATCCCAGACGTACCCGAAACCCATCCAGAAATTATCCTGGAGGGGTGCCAAAATGATCCGTAAATAGTCCCCAAAAAGTCCCGAAATTACACCGATGGGATGCTACTTGGATCCAGAAATGAATCCCGGAAGGGCCCCAAAATGATCCCGAAAAAATCCCGAAATTACCCCGATGGGATCCCGGACGGATCCCGAAAAACATCTAGGAATGATACCGGAAGAGTCCTCAAATGATCCCGAAATAGTACAGAAAAAGGCACGTAATGACCTCGACGGGATCCCGAAGACCATCCAGAATTGATTTCTGAAGGGTCCGAAATTGTCCACGAAATAGTCCTGAAAAATTCCCTAAATTACCCTGACGGGATCCCAGACGTACCCGAAAACCATCCAGAAATTATCCTGGAGGGGTGCCAAAATGATCCGGAAATAGTCCCCAAAAAGTCCCGAAATGACACCGATGGGATGCTACTCGGATCCAGAAATGTATCCCGGAAGGGTCCCAAAATTATCCCGAAAGGACCCTGAGGGGATCCAGAAATGATCCCGGAAGGATACCGAACCGACGGATCCCAGATGGATGCCGAAAACTCTCTCGAAATGATACCGGAAAAGTTCCGAAATGACCCTAATGGGATACCGAAAATCATCCAGAAATTATCCCGGAGGAGTACTAAAATGATCCCGAAATAGTCCCGAAGTGACCTTGACGGGATCCAGGACGGATCCGAAAATCATGCAGCAATGATTCTTGAAGGGTCCCTAAATGATCCCGAAAAAGTCCCGAAATTACCCTGACGAGATCCCGAAAGTCATCCGCAAGTGATTTCGGAAGGCTCCCCAAATGATCCCGTATTAATCCTTAAATTACCCTGACCCGAAAACAATCCAGAAATTATCCCGGAAGGATCCCCAAATGATCCCGGAACAGTCCCGAAAAAAGATGCCGGAAGGGTCGCCAAACTATCCCGAAATAATCCCGAAAGGAGCCCGACGGGATCCAGAAAGATACCCGAACCGACGGGATCCCAGATGGATCCTGAAAACTATCGCGAAAAAATTCCGAAATGACCCCTGGCGGGATCCCGGACTGATCGCAAAAATCATCCAGAAATGATGCCTGAAGGATCCCCAAAATCATCCCGAAAAGCCCCGAAACTATCCTAACGGGATCCCGAAAATAATCCAGAAATTATCCCGGAGGGGGTTCCAGAATGATCTCGAAATAGTCCCGAGTGACCCTGAGGGGGATCCCGGACGGATCCCCAAAATCATACAAAAATTATCCCGGAAGGGTCCCAAAATGATCCCGAAATAGTCCCCGAAAAAGCAACCAAATAACCCTGACGGGATCCCGGACGAATCCCGAAAAACATCCAGAATTCATCTCTGAAGTGTCCACAAATTATCCCGAGATAGTCCGGAAAACGTCCCGAGAAAACACCGACGGGATTCAGGACAAGTCCCCGAAATAACTCCGACGCGATCCCGGAGGGATCCCGAAAACCATCCAGAAATGATCCTATAAAAGTCCCGAAATGACCTTGACATTGTCCAGAAGAAGTCCCGAAATTACCCCGACAGGATCCCTGATGGATCCCGAAAACTTCCGAGAAATGATCCCGGAAAGTTCCCAAAGTGACACCGAAATAGTACCGAAAGAGTCTCGATATGACCCGCAGAATCCCGAAGACCATCCAGAAATGATCCCGGAAGGGTTAACAAATGATCCCGAAATATTCCCGAGATGACCCTGATGGGATCCCGAATACCATCTAGAAATGATCCCCGAATAGTCCCCGAAAAAGTCCGAAAATAACCCCGACGGGATCCCGGACGTATCCCGAAAACTATACAGAAATGATTTCGGAAGTGTCCCAAAATGATCCGGAAATAGTCCCCGAAAAATTCCCGAATTTACGACGACGGGATCATGGAGGGATCCCGAAATCCATCCAGAAATTATCCCGGAAAAGTCCCAACGAGATCCCGAAAAAGACCCAAAATAACTCCGACGGGATCCCGGACGGATCCTGAAAATTATACGGAAATGATACCGGAAGAGTCCTAAAATGATCCCGAAATAGTCCCGAAATTACCCCGACTTGATGCAGGAAATGATCCCGAAAAATTCCCGAAATGACACTGACGGGATTTCGGACGGATCCCGAAAATCATCTAGAAATAATCTCTGAAGGGTCGTCAAATAATCCCGAAAAAGCCCCAAAATGAACCTGACGGGATCCCGAAATTCATTTAGAAATGATACCGGAAGAATCCTAAAGTGATCCCGGAATAGTCCCCGAAAAACTCCCGAAATAAATCCGAGGGGTCCCAAAATGATAACGAGATAGTCCCGATTTGGATACGACGGGATCCCGGACGGATCCCGAAAAACATCCAGAATTGGTTAGATTTAGATTAGATTTAGATTAGATTTATTCATTTTTCTTTCAAATGAAAATGATTTTTTACATGTTTACATATATAAAATTGCCACTTAAATTAATACATTGAAATTGAAAGAAAAGTAAGGCAGAGCCCGTTACGGGACGATGGAAGTCAGTGAAGAGCTGAAAGTGTGAAACATTATGTTGCGGTCGCAACTTCTCAATTCTAAACAGAAAGCTCTCCACAGTTATTCCTTTACTCGTACCGTCAAACGTCACGTGCCACTTGTCCAGGTTCAACTTCTTCCATTTCGGTTGAACCCCCCCACGTAGCATTTGAATCGACACGTTGGTTGGCCGCTTCATCCCTACCATTCCTCTCTGGAGTCGATGACTGACCAGGCCGGTTTCCTATCCCTTGCGCCAAGGTTTCCATCACAGAGATTCCGTCCTGGATTGTTATATAACAATGGCGCCCAACGAAATAGCCCAATTTTCAATTTAAATTTTTTTCTCAATTTCACTTCCATCTTTATTTTGTTTTATTTTTGCATTTCTTAACTCTTTTTTTTATTTTTCCAAAATAATTTTTTTTTTCTCTTTTTTAGTAACTTTTCTTTTCTTTCCTATACCCTTTTTTCATAACTCTTTTCTCAACGATATATCGTATATTTACTGTGATTACAATTTTTTCTTTTACTTTTTTTTTTTGCACTTATAACATTTACCTTTCTTTCAATTGTAGTTTTAGTTCTCTGACAGGATTGAGACCGTTTAGGGGCAACATCGCTTGGATACGTCCGACGCGATATATGCCACTACAACAAACACAAGGGGGGATACTGGCCGTGCCATAGAAGTTCCTTTTGAAAGCTGCAACGCTTGCATAAGTGGTATTCTGCCGTAAGGCTAGGATATTGACAAGTAGATGTTATAGCGTGTAGGTGACTGTTTAAGGTACCGTGTACGTAGTCCAGCACTGCGTGCACGTGAGGTTTGCTGTCGGCTTACACGAAAGCGATTTGAAGCAGTGTGGCGACCAAGCTTGAGGTCCGCGCTTGTAGGTTTGTAGTAATAAACGGACGTATTTTGGAGACTTTGTTGACTAGGACCTAGACTAGTGACAAACGGACCCCTCACTCACATTCACTATGACATTGCCGAGGTGCAACACCGACACACACCAATAATGCACAAAGTTTTTTTATTTTCACAAAAACTACTTGAAAAACAAAAGCATATGCCCATATATTATAATTAACTACCACCACGTTTGTTTTAATAACAAACTTATATTCCTGTTTAGTTCTTGAGAGGGTGTTACTCACCGATTTGCTGTGATAGGGCTGGTTAGGGGAACGGCTCCTTTCTAATCGTGGATGGATGTGGCTGCGTACGGCAGTACTGATGCTTGACGGCGATGTTGGCGCTGATGTGGTGTCACAATGGACCCATTTGTTGGAGTAATCCACGAGAATCCGATGCTATGTTACACTGCAACACGGTACGATCACCACCAATTTATGGTATACGGCTTGTCGCAGGCAAGAAATATGTGCTTTCAGCTATGCTGCTTGACAATTTTCCCAAAAGAACACAAACTTATTTAACGTTGACACTACCTTTTCCCAAATTTAAGAGAGCTCTAGATGAACGGATTCGCAGAATTTCTGATTTTTATTTGTTTAAATTTCACATTTAACCACTTGCACTATAATATAAGTTTGATAAGCCGGGGGCAGCACAAAATTTTTGCACTATAATATAACTTTGATAAGCTGGGGGCAGCACAAAATTTTATATATTATTTCTTTTGTAGTTTTTAGGCAAATTTATGTTGAACTTGCAAAATATAATCTCAAGATTAATAATAATCTGTATGTATGTTGTTGAAAAGGTGGTAGTTTTTTTGACAGATGGTGATCATGCCAGATCGTCATCCTGTACTTGCGGCGAATTCAATTTGGTGGATTGTGCGCGGTGGAGGCTGCTACACAGCCATGAGGATTCCCAATAGGGAATTTAAAGGTAAATGCAATGCATTGATTCTAGGGATACTTCAATATAAAAATATAATTCAATGATCGAATACAATACAAGATACGGGTTATATATAAATTAAGAGATATTCGATACAATACAATTCAATAATCGAATATAATACCAAGTACGGGTTATATATAAATTCATAGAGATACGTATAAAAAAGGAGAGAGATGGGACGGGTGACAGCCAAAACCGCGTAACCATCCTGGGCCGCCTAGGCGCACTAAGCGTCTAATGTGTGTTTCAGCTCCTGCAAGGCGCGTACTGCTTCCTGGATCAGGATTTTTCCCACCTTCGTTTTGTATGTGGCGGTGCGCAAGCCGGTCGCGGTGCACCGGATGGTACGCTCCCCGACGCTGCGTCGCGGGGTTGGATACGCGGTTGGCGCGCGCTCAGGCGACCTCGCAGGCTGCTGTTGACGACGACGACGGTGATGTGTTGCGACGCGGCGGCGTGGTAGTGGATGAGACTCCTCTTCGCTGTGTGCTTGGCGGCCTCCGCTGCCGCCGTGTAGCGGGGTGTGGTGGAAGCCCCCACAGTCCCGGCATCGTTCAGTAGAGGTGCATTGGTTGGTCCGATGCGATATTGCCAAACAGAAGTGGTGTGCCTTGACTATAACCAACCGTTGATGCGTGGGCATTGCCTTGAAGAGAGGGCACACCAGAAGCGCGTGATGCTGCAAGCAGAGACGGCATTTGCGGTAATCAGCCACCGCGGGGATGATGCGACGTGTCGGGGCTGTGGGTACTACGACTCGCGATTCCAGCGAGCGACGTGGTGTGGGAACCGGAGGGCGCTGACGATCCATCTGTGAAAGGAGAGGATATGAATGCATATTAGTGGTATGTCTGAGAGGAAGCGCCAGGTTAGGGACTGTTTGTGAGAGATACGGGATGATTCAGTTATGTTCTGAGATGGTGTCAATATTTAGTCTTAGTGGACTGTAGTTGGTTCGGGAGATGATAGGGAACCATGCGAGGCTGAATGAAGTTCCGCTGGTGGCAGGAAACACACTTTTGTGATAGGCCTGGTGAGCACACAGTTTTGCGTGCGTACGTCGACTACTCGGATATGGCCGTCTCTTCCTAGATGGGTGTCTTCCACACGTCCTAGGCGCCATTCGGTAGGGGGTAGGTTGTCTTCCTTTATGACGACTATATCGCCGATTTTAGGGGGAGGTTGAGCGGTTTGCCATCAGTAACGCTTGTGTAACTCCATGAGATAGTCATTCTTCCAGCGCTTGCTGAATTGGTGATGTAAAAGTTTCAGCCGTTCCCAACGGTTGATCATAGAGAGGTGTTCATAGTTCGGTTCGAGGATGGCGAGAAGGGGTTGCCTCGGAGAAAGTGGCCAGGTGTGAGGGCGGTGAGATCCGCTGGGTCCTGGGAAAGCGGGGAGATAGGACGAGAATTGAGTACGGCCTCTATGCGAATTAATAACGTTGAGAATTCTTCAAATGTGAAGCTGTGTGTTCCGGGGACCTTTTTAAAATGGGTTTTAAACCTTTTGACGGCAGATTCCCATAATCCGCCCATGTGGGGTGCGCCGGGGGGAGGTGGAGGTCCGCATGGAGGAAGCTCTCGTGTAGAAACCTTATATAGAGGGAAGTAAATTGAGCCTTGCGGGGAGAATGATGGGATTACATTCATTGTAGGTCATGTCGGCGTTTACTAATCGTCCGTTGGCACGTTTGTGACGGCAGATTCCCATAATCCGCCCATGTGGGGTGCGCCGGGGGGAGGTGGAGGTCCGCATGGAGGAAGCTCTCGTGTAGAAACCTTATATAGAGGGAAGTAAATTAAGCCTTGTCGGGGAGAATGATGGGATGACATTCATTGTAGGTCATGTCGGCGTTTACTAATCGTCCGTTGGCACGTTTGTATCCAGGAAGGGGTCAAGTCCCAGTAGGGGAATTCGCTTTCCGATTGGTTTTGAATTTTCGAGGGAAGCTCTTTCGGAAGCGAAGAATCTCGACTGAGTCAAGCGCAGCAGACGGATTCTCGCGCGCATGACGTCGGCGTAAGAGAGGGCGGGATTGTTAGGGGTTCTATTGCCTCCTACAGCATTTCTAAGCTGAGTTACAAATTTCAACACGTACGCTGTTACGTGTAGGGCGCAGGGATAGGCGGAGAACCGTTCTAAGACGTCTGCTGACTCTTCCGCTGCATGCAGTGCTTCTACTCGGCGAAGTTCGGGGGGTACAATATTTCTGGCCGTTGGTGTTGGCCAGTCCTCGGGGGGTCGGGAAAGCCACTCTGGACCATTCCACCATAGCGATGAGTTAGCGAGATCGTCGGGGCTGCATCCTCCGTTTCCAAGATCCGCGGGGTTGTCTTTGCTTCGCACATGTCACCAAGGGACATTTCCAACGATGTCTATGATCTGCGCTGTTCGGATAGAGACGTATCTTTTCCACGAGTGGGGTGGTTTTCCAACCAGGCTAGCACGATTTCCGAATCGGACCACATGATTAATTTTTTTTTGACTTAGGCCGAGATGTGGTTGGACTACTGCGACTAATTTGGCTAATAAGAGCGCTCCGCATAGCTCCAGGCGTGGCAAACTAATGGTTTTGAGAGGGGCCACTTTGCCTTTGGACACTATAAGGTAAGAGTGGACCTGAGCACCGACGGTACTTCTTAGGTACAGCGTTGCGCAATAAGCCTTTTCTGCGTCGTCGCAGAATCCGTGGAGCTCAACTTGTTGATCGGGCGTAAAATTCATTCATCGGGGTATATGGATGGCTGAGATAGAGGGAAGATTTTGACAGGACTGCGCCCATTTGGCTAGACGGATGGGTTTGACCTTCTCGTCCCATTCGGTCCCGTATAACCACAATTCTTGCATGAGCATCTTCGCTTGGATCATTATGGGCATCAGCCACCCTGCGGGATCGAAAAGTTTCGCAATGGAGGAGAGGATTTGCCGCTTCGTGGCTGCAGTGGATGGCGGATTTGAGTCGACGGTATACGAGAATGTATCCGCTAGGGCGTTCCACTGGATGCCCAGGGTCTTGGCGGTGCTAGTCTTTTCGAACTCGAGAGAGTTTGTGTCCAGCAGATCAGTTTTCGATATTTTTCGGAGGATGTTGGGATGGTTTGCCGTGATCTTTTTTTAGGGGAAAGCCGGCTGAATTGATAGCGTCTATAGTATCTGTTAGGGATTGCTCGGCTGATTGGAGATCATGACTGCCAGATAAAATATCGTCAACATACGTCTCGGATTTTAGTATTGGGGCTGCGCGTGGATGGGAATCGGCTACATCTTTCGACAGCTCGTATAGGGTGCGAATAGCCAGGAAAGGCGCGCAATTAACCCCAAAGGTGATCGTTTTTAACTTGTAGTCCATTATTGGACTGTGTTCGGGGGTTCGTCGGGGGGACCGTTGGTAGTCTCGGTCATCGGCGTGTAAGAGAATTTGGCGATACATGTTCTCGACATCGCCATTAAACACATATTTATATGTTCGCCATTTTAACAACATAAGTCGGAGATCGGGTTGGAGGGTTGGCCCGGTATATAAAACATCGTTGAAGGAGTGACCGGAACCCGACTTTTTAGAGGCGTTGAATATAACTCTGACTTTTGTTGTTTTCTTGTCTGGCCTTACGACTGCGTAGTGAGGGAGATAGAATGAGCCGTATTTACCCACGTATTCAATTTCATTGGGACTGCATTCTTCCATGTGGCCTAGGGACAGATATTCTTCGAGTACCTGGTCGTATTGCAGCTTGAGATCGCCTTTTTGGAGAGAGTACGTTCCATGCCATGGAACTGTCGTAGGGCTGCACTACGGGATTGACCTAAGTCGATATCGTTCGGGAATGTTGATTTAAATGGGAGCCGGACCATGTATCGACCGTCATCCATGCGAGTGGTGGTGCTTTGATAAAATTGTTAGCACATTTTATCTTCTGGGGTTTCCACTCGCGTTCTGGGTATTTCTTCGATTTCCCAGAATTGTCTTAGCTGTTCATTCAGCTGGACATTCGTAACTTCCCACGCTTGAGAGGAGTGTGATCCGAACTTTTCGGGTGTTTGGCCACTTATTATCCAGCCAAATATTGTGTTTTGGGCTAGCAGTGTGGGCGAGATCTTTTCTATGCCATTTAGCATGATTTGAGGGATGAGATCGCTGCCTAACACCAGATCGATTTGGGAGGGGTTCTGAGAATTCTGGTCTGCTAGCTTGAGGTGTGACCATTTACGCATTTGGTCGTTACTTAGCCTGAGTGTTGGGAGTTGCCTAGTAAGCCGAGGTAGCACTATTGCCTGGGCCTTTATTTTCACATTGTGTTCATTTGAGACTAGGGTCAGTGAGTATAACTTGTTGGAGGCTTGTACTACTCCGCCTCCCATGCCCGATATTTAAAATAGGGAGTGGGTATATGGGAGGCCTAGCTTGATTTGAGCTTTTGATGAGATGAAGCTACGCTCTGGCCCTTGATCCACCAAGGCTCTGAGCCTAAAGCAGTCCTCTCGGTGTTCTATGAATACTATCGCTGTGGGGAGAATGATCTTGCTATCATTTTCTGCATGCAAAGATTGGATGCGGGCAGCCTTTGAGGTGGTGGGAAGTTCCTCGTTGGGATCTGGGTTGGCAAAGTCCTTACTAGTAGCTACTTGAGCTGTTGTTTACCGAGGGCCATTGGTTTTATGAGATACTCCGGCATCGTGGAGGGTGGAGTTGTGGCGACATTGGCAGTAGAGGCACGTTCTTGTGCTTGTTCAATTTTTAAGAGGTGGGTTTGGGACAGGCAGTTTTCTTACATATTGTTACCTCTCATGAATTTTTTCCGTTCAGGGACTGCCACATTTTTTTAATGCAAGCAGCTTTGTAGCGTGTGGGAGGCCTGCTTGCACATTCTGCAGGCGTAGATTTTTTGATGCTCGGCCACATGAGCATTTCTGCGATTTTTGGTATAGTTGCTGTTCTGCGGGGGTTGCGGCTTTGGTTTTGGGTTTGAGCCTGCCTGAACTGGGGATTGTTCTGACTTGGGGAAGGCCTTGAGACGTTGGTGGAGGGTGGATTATATCGGGGTTTGGCTGTTCGCCATTGATCCACCCTTTCCACTATCTCGTAGCGAGTAGTCAGAAACTGATCCATTTTGGACCAGTTCGGTAGGTCTCGTCTGGAGCTTAATGATTGTTCCCAAACCGCAAGAGTATTTTCTGGGAGCTTGGACGGTACTAAATAAATTAAAATGAGATCCCAACTCTCTGTCGAGACTTGTTGGGTTGCTAATATTTGGAGACAGTGGTTTACGGAGGATTGCAGTTTTTGGATGTCATCACTGTTTTCCGATTGAATCGCTTTTAGATTCATGAGAATTCGTATTTTATTGTCAGCCAGGACTCTTTTATTTTCGTATCGGGATTTCATAGCTTCCCAAGGCAGAGTAAATTTGGCATCACTTAGTGGGAATTGCTTTACTATCTGGCCGGCTTTACCTTGGGTTTTGTACCTGAGATGGTACAATTTTTGGGCGCTTGAGAGTTTCGGGTGATTGATATAGACCGCTGTGAACATGTCACGGAAGGACGGCCATTGATCATAACTCCCGTAAAAGACTTCGGTATCACAGGCGGGAACTTTGAGGTGCATCCCAGAATTTTCTTGGGGAGTGGTAGTTGTAGCGGGGACGGGATTGCTTAGTACCCTTAGCTGGAGCTGATCGCCTATTCTTGCCTTTGTGTCTTCATATGTTATAAGGCAGGCGCAGTATTTGCTGAAGGCTGAGGCCTTAAAGTCGTCGGGAAGATCGTTGTCATCTGACTCTACGACGGCGTCATATGCGCTCTGTAGCCTTTCCCAGAACACATCGATATTTTTGTCTTTTATTTTTAGGGACGCCTCGGTGTTATCTTGGATGTCGGTTGTACCGAACCGGGCGTAGTAATCCGAAAAGAGATCCGTTTCGGATATACATTTACTTTCGACCACGCTAGCCATTCTGAAGAGGGACTTGCTTGATTTTATTTTGGCTATTTTGGTTATTTTGGAGATTGCCGAGTGTTTATTTCTACGGGAAAACCAAAGGGATAAGTTTTCCTATTAGTCGAGAGTGTAGTAGGTTAGGACCAGTTAGACTCAATTAGGATTAGTCTGGGACAAGTTAGGATGAGCGGCAGAATTTCCTGCTGGGTAATTCAAACTATGTGAATGTGGCCGAATTTGCTGCTGGGTGTCCCGAGTAATACTTATGTGGGAATATGTATTTATATTATACCGCAAGGGACACAAGTTAACTTTGTGAGAGTATGAGTGGGATCTGCCGGTTTGTAATGCACCGCTTTTATGTACGTTTGTATATGGTGGTGGGACTATACATATATATTTTATGGCGGGAAAAATGTATTTTTGGCGGGAAAATTTTTATGTAGTCAAGACCCACCAAAATTTACGGATGTATATATTTTAATATATGTATATTAATGTACAAGGGGCTGGGTTCGTTTATGGCGACGAAGGACCATTGGTTATTTGAGAGGGTGTTACTCACCGATTTGCTGTGATAGGACTGGTTCGGGGAAGGGCTCCTTTCTGATCGTGGATGGATGTGGCTGCGTACGGCAGTACTGACGCTTGGCGGCGATGTTGGCGCTGATGTGGTGTCACAATGGACCCAGTTGTTGGAGTAATCCACGAGAATCCGATGCTATGTTACACTGCAGCACGGTACGATCACCACCAATTTATGGTATACGGCTTGTCGCAGGCAAGAAATATGTCCTTTCAGCTATGCTGCTTGACAATTTTCCCAAAAGAACACAAACTTATTTAACGTTGACACTACCTTTTCCCAAATTTAAGAGAGCTCTAGATGAACGGATTCGCAGAATTTCTGATTTTTATATGTTTAAATTTCACATTTAACCACTTGCACTATAATATAACTTTGATAAGCTGGGGGCAGCACAAAATTGTATATATTATTTCTTTTGTAGTTTTTAAGCAAATTTATGCTGAACTTGCAAAATATAATCTCAAGATTAATAGTAAGCTGTATGTATGTTGCTGAAAAGGTGGTGGTTTTTTTTTTGACAGATGGCGATCATGCCAGATTGCCATCCTGTACTTGCGGCGAATTCAATTTGGTGGATTGTGCGCGGTGGAGGCTGCCACACGGCCATGAGGATTCCCAATAGGGAATTTAAAGGTAAATACAATGCATTGATTCTAGGGATACTTCAATATAAAAATATAATTCAATGATCGAATACAATACAAGATACGGGTTATATATAAATTCAAAGTTATTCGATACAATACAATTCAATAATCGAATATAATACCAAGTACGGGTTATATATAAATTCATAGAGATACGTATAAAAAAAGGAGAGAGATGGGACGGGTGACAGCCTACACCTCGTAACCACTGTTTTTTTTTGGTTTATAAGATATATCCTTTTTATTCCTTTTTGCTAAATTTAACTTTTATTAGCTACATTTGCTTTTTTTCTTCATTATTTCTTTTTCCAATTTTTATATTTTTTTCTAAACTACATTCTGAGGTTAACGTTTTGGAATTTAAGTTCAACCCGTGCTAGATTGAGTTTACAATATTTTGTTTGTTTTATTTTTTTTAAACTTATTAAATTTTCCTTTATAATTCCTTTTTTGATACGTGCAATTTGGTTTCTTCTTAATTTTTGAAGGGTTCTGGGGTTTTGTCCTTATAATTTATTCTTTTTTGTTTAATTACATACAAAAAAATATTTGTTGCCTTGCATTAAATTTCAGCCTGGGCTCTGAATTAAGTCGAATTTAGTTTTGTATTTAAACATTCCTTTTTCTTTCCTTTTACCCACTTTTTAATTCAGTATCATTCTTTTTGGAATTTCGGTTATTTATATTATTTTTATTTACTTTTACTAGTTCTTAGACATACTAGTTCATAAGTTTTCAGCATTTAAAATTTCTGAATTTTTGGTTAACCTGTTCGTGGGCTGGGTTTAAATTTTTTGATTCCAAAAAGATTTCCTATTATATTGTTTTTATTACTTTTGATTCCTTTTCTATTATTACCTACGTTTTAAGATTGTTTTCTTTTGAATTTCAAAAATTTTCCTATATTTTTTTTTACAACTACTATCTGTTGTGCCGTAACCTATAATAGTTTCTTTTCCCCCTTTATACAATTTTTTTTTATAGTATATTTTTGTTTTGGTTATAAATCATTTCAGTTTTGAATTCATTTTGAGATTTTTTGTATAATTTTGTTTTCCTGCCCTTGGTCTAGCCTTCGATTTTTTTGGTTTATTTGTTTTGGGATTCTAGTCGAAAACTTGTTTCCTTTACTTGTGAGCCGTAACCCTTATACCCACTTTCGGTCCACACATCGTTTGGCGAGTCGAACCTCGTAATAGTGGAGAAAGTTCCTTGTATGGGAGGGGACACACAGGAAGAAGTTGTTGGTGGACTGGGGTTGAATACGGATCGAATAGTGACTCGAAGTGTCACCAGGGCGTTACGGAACGAAGTCGTCGGATTCATTTTTACCCAAATCGATACGGGCATACCTCATTCCGGGTGCTTACCAACGGACCTAATTAACAGGTGCGCTTCGCAGATTTTTAGGTCATCGGGGGAACAGATAGTTCAATCAGTCCGTCCGTCTAGTTTTAGAGTAACCGAAACGTTTTCATTTTCCGAGGGGTGGAAGGTCGTTTTTCGAGGAAAATCGACGGTCTTTTCAATATGTCCGACACGGAGCAAGAGGGAGCAGTTGGTGGAGTGATTGGCGGATCAGGACCCGGGGCTAAACGCAAGGAGCCATCAAACGACCAGGGTGCTGATGTTGCGGAACAGCGGCAAGGCGGACCAACTTCAACGGCCATCAACATAAATCAGCTGAGCCATATGGTGGCAATGATGGCGCAACAAAATGAAGTGATGGTGCAGTATATGGACGAGGTCCGCAATATCCGCGACAACATTTGCAAACCTCAGTAACCGAGTCGCTGTGATGGAAGCCTCGGCACAAGGGATAGGAAACCGGCCTGGTCAGTCATCGACTCCAGAGAGGAATAGTAGGGATGAAGCAGCCAACCAGCGTGTCGATTCAAATGCTACGTTGGGGGGTTCAGGTTCATCGAGCAACACGCAGGACCCACCGAAATGGAAGAAGAGTTTGACGGTACGAGTAAGGGAATAACGGTGGAGAGCTTTCTGTTTAGAATTGAGAAGGTGCGACAGCAACATAATATTTCACACTTACAGCTCTTCACCGACTTCCATTGTCTCGTAACGGGCTCTGCCTTGAAGTGGTACTGGCAGGTCTTAGAGGACAACTCGGACGAACCCGAGTTTGGGTACTCCGAGCTAAGGGCGGAGCTGCTAGCCCACTTCAAGACAGCAGAGTCCGATTATGAGATAATCCGCGAGATAATGGAACGCAAACTACAGCCACTGGAAGGGTTCGACGACTTCTACGGTGAGGTACATAATTTGACTATCCGGCTCCGGAAAAGTATCCCAGAGAAGGAGCTGGTAAAGAATAAAAAAGAAAATAAAAGTAGGGTCAAAGCCGTTAATGAGATAATGTATCCCGAAGCGACACCTGCGGATGAGGAAGTAAAGCAGGCTCCCGTAGATGCGAGCATGAACAATAAAATCCAGCGAAAAGCGCAGTTCCAGCAACAAACGACCACAATAATTCAAGAAAATTCGGAAAAGCCGAAGGCAACGTTCAACCCTAATCCCACCACCAATGCTTTTTGTGCGTTCCCTTACCATTTAATGTTGTGTTATACGTGTGGTATGCCTGTCGACTTTTTTTGTAAAGAATCCTTCCGAGCTAAAGAAAGAAAACCATTGTAAGTTCCTGTTCCATAATACGGTCTGTTTTGCGTGTGGTAAGGATACGTCTTTTTTGTGTTTAAGAAGGGAAACTCCCAACTGGCGGAGAAAGCCGAGCCAAAAAGTCTACACCAGAGGAAAATAGACTATGAGGAAGCTAGGCATATTACTTTTTTGGAAGTAATTCCTATAAAGAAGAGGAGTTACGATAAAATTAAGAAGATGCGCGAAAAGCGAAAAATGATGAAAAGAATTCACCATAAGATTATGTCAACTATCGTAACCCTCAAGGGAGATAATCGCTTCTTTGCGAAAACTAAGATTGGAGGCAAGGATGTCCTAGCTTTGTTAGATTCGGGGGCTGGCGCGAATTGTCTAGATAAAAATTATGAAAAATTGATAGAAGGCAGATAGGATAGCATCATCCAACAGGAGGTTTATTTAGGGGTAGACTTTTGGCAGGCTTTCGACCTAGATGTTGTTAATCGAGGAACGATGGTGCGTTCAACCCTCACTGTCGTTGCGAAACTAGTACCCGCTGAGGGCGATTTGTCGATTGATGCCGTGCAACATGTCCTCACGAAATAGCAAAGTATTGCCTTAGAAAGAGCCAAGGCGCAGTTTACATCCTTTGCTGTATTAGGGTTGGGGAAAACCAACGTGGAGGAACACGTGATTGAGGATGAGAATGTTCCCGTGAAACAGAGGCACTATCCGATATCACCGGCGATACATTTGCAGAGCTAGACCGCATGCTGGGTCTAGGAGTGATTAAGGAGAGCAATAGCAATTGGAGCTCTCCCGCATCGATGGTGATAAAGGGTGAAAAGAAGCGTCTTTTTCTCGATGCGAGGAAGGTGAATGAGCGAATTACAAACAACGCTTATCCCCTTACGAACATTGATGGGATTCTCAGCTGACTCCAAGATACTTGGTTCATTTCGGCCATCGACCTAAAGATGCTTTTGGCAGATACTAATGAACAAGGTTATACCCGCTTCTTTACGTAATTGTGTTTTTGTGTATTTAGACGATTTTTTAGTTTGTTCTGTAGATTTTTCGTAGCATTTAGGTTTGTTGGAAAAGGTCGCTAAATGTTTACGTGAAGCCAGCCTCACTATAAATGTCGAGAAAGGCAAGTTTTTTTCAAGGAAGTTAGGTACCTAGGTTATGTAGTGGGCGATGGATGCATCCGAACCGATGCGAACAAGGTTGCGGCTGTGAGGGATTTCCCCGAACCAAAAACGCCAAAACAGCTTCGACGGTTCCTAGGAATGTCAGGCTGGTACCGCCGTTTTATCCAAGACTACGCAACCATTGCAGCGCCGCTGCACGATTGTCCCACAAAAGAAAAAATCAAAAGGTTTACGATGACAGAAGAAGCAAGAAAGTCGTTTGAGCGACTAAAAGAGAGGTTGATTTCCGCTCCCGTACCGGTACACACCGACTTTGACAGACGCTTTTACATCCAGTGCGATGCTTCGACAGACGGAGTGGGCGGGGTACACTTTCAGTTAGACGACGAGAACAACGAACGACCTATAGCTTACATTTCCGCCAAACTAAACAAAGTGCAAGCGCTACGCTACGGTGAAAAGTGTGAAAATATTTAGGCCGTACGTCGAAGGTTTACCCCTCACCATCATAACCGATCACGCGAGTCTTAAATGGTTGATGAACCAAAAGGACCTAGGAAGGGGCTAAGAAACGTAATTACCCGCATTTTTAAACATTTTTAAAGGGAGTGTTTGGAAAATTTGAAACACATATGTTCCAACGACATATGTAGCGCACTGTATTGCCATGGAATGTCGTAGAGAGAATGGAAAGAGAGAGAACGAGAGAGGAGAGAGGGAGAGACTTTTCCAGGCTAGAGAATGATCGTGGCCTGCAAAGGACATTACCGATAGAGCGAAGGCCAACGCCAACGCCAACGCCAACATTCAACAGCGGAAGCCAGCCGACGTCAGTAGCAGCGAACGCCAATCAAAGCCAGCAGCAGCGAAAGCATCGCCACCTTCAGCAACGCCGACAGCAACACCAGCGACGTCACCGCCGCCAAAGCCCCAGGAGGGTCGAAGGAAAACATTTCTTATTGATAATTTTTTTTCAACCATTTATTAATTTGAAAATTTTGGAAGTATTGCTATTTATTATTTTTTGAAAAAAAGATTTTTTTTGCTCTAGACACGTGGTTAACACTTTTTCTCTTTGGTTAACACGTAAGCACATTTTTGTTTGCCTCTAAGATAGACTTCGGGTTTTATTTTTTTTTTTTTGATAGTTTCTACGTTACATTTTTTTGTTTTTTTTTTGCACACGGATTCCTTTGTTTTTTTTTATTTCCCCGCACTGGCATATGCAAAATACTAGTAATTAATTAGTAAGCAAATTTTTGTAAGTCGCTTACATATTCTTTTTTTTTTGATTTTTTCTCCGTTACTTTTTATTTTTCTTGCCTTTTTTTGGCCACACAATTTAGTGACCCACTCGATGCCCGCTAGCACGAGTTAGTGAGCGTGGAGTCGGTTGCAAAATTCCATTGAGCCTTACTTAGGAAATGAACGTATGGTATTTGAACGAGTAGGAAGAACCATGTTTATGTAAAATTTTCCTCACTAACAGGTCCCCACAGCTTGAAGGCGCCTACAATGCTCATGTGCTGAGATCAGGTGAGTGAGAAAACGAAGAAAAAAATCATATTCTTCTCTTTGCATATATAAGTACGCAAGCATTGACCTATATGCATACCTATGTATTTACATGATACCTTAGCCTATGTTACGAATTTGCATTTGACTTTGGCTGCTTCGGTTTCTTTTTATATATATACATACCGAAATATCTTTTTACTATTTATTGAAAGGAAAGATATAACAATAATTTTTGTTGAAAGACCATTAGGCAGTCGAACTTGAGTCAGGTATAAGGGGCACTGTAAAGTTACCGGAGTCAGCACAGTGCGCAAGCTGAAGAGGATGGGTAGACTCCCCCTGACTCTGGACGGGCCTTCCTTCCTTTTTTTACTTCCTGCTTTCCCTCTATTTATGTGTTCTCCTCTAGGCATGAACCACTTTATTTGTTTAGATAACTGCGGGTAAGGCAGGTGTGCAAAAACCCACTCCATTCGACGAGCTAGCAGGGGCTTGCAACCATGCCACATGCCACCTCCGTCTCACCACCAAAAGTCAGTTATCATAACAATGGCGGAGTCAGTCACAAAAACGAAAAAATACAATAATTAAATTATAACTGTTCCTAGGGGCAGGGAACTCCCCCCTTTTAAATAAAATATAGCTAGTAGATCCTCCTAGACTATTGATTATATTTGTGCTAAATTTCATCCAAATCCGTGCAGCCGATCGTGCGTGATTGAGGAACAAAGACAAAAGTCTGGACACAAAAACATTCAAACTATCCCATTTGTAATATATTAGCCTTTACCCGCGGCCCCGTCCGCAAGGAGAAAATGATATATATGTGCTATACAAGTTGGCCTGCTTATCAAGTTATCTGTTTAAAAAAAATTTCTGTCTAATGCATTTTATTTTTGTAATTGAGTAAAAAAGAGGACTAAATGAGCTGATAAACTGATAGGATGCCCAAATGATCCCGAAATTATCTAAAAAAAGCTACGAAATTACCCCCACGCTATCGCTGACGGATCCCGAAAAACATCCAGAAATGCGCCTGAAGGGTCTCCAAAAGTTACCGGATTAGTCCCAAAAAAATCCCAAATGACAACGATACGATTTTAGACTATAGATTTTACACCAGATGGGGGGGGGGGGAGGGAAGGGTGGGTGTCACTGCTCACATTGCAAGCCCTCGACTTATTGTACCTATTGAGTTTGTAATATTGGTGAGGGTCAGTAAACGTAAAGTTATAATGTGTAAAAATGATTAAAATGTAATTGTTCGAAGGGGTCGTGGAACCACGTCCCCCCCTTTCCATGTGCGAAAAAATTTCGCCTGTATACTATTTTCTGTGTTCCAAATTTCATCAAAATCCGTGTAGCCGTTCTGGCGTGATTCAGTCACAAAGACGAAAAAATATAATAACTAAATTATATTTGTTTCTAGGGGGCGGGGACCTTCCCCTTTTCAAAAACATATATCCAGTAGATCCTTCTAAACTATTGGCTGTATGCGTGCCAAATCCGTCTTTCCGTTCTTGCGTGATTGAGTCACAAAGACAAACGTCTGGACACACAAACTTCCAAATATCCAAACTTTTCCGGCGTACGTTGTAACGCCCGAGACCGAATGAATGTTGCATTATTTTTTCTGTTTTGTTTGTTGATAATTTAATTTATTGTTCTGAAAATTTAATTGAATTTTGTAAGCATATTTGGTGAAATTTTCTGGTAAAACATTTTATTCTTGTATCTTATTGTATGCATGAAGGTACACATTAGTTTTGATTTATTCGTTCGGGGGAGAGATAAACAAATTTTTTGGTGTTCCAACTCTAGAGCAAGCCATAGGAAAAGCACGGCCTCTCTAAATTTAAGCCTGCAACAGAAAGCTTTGTTGATTGTAATTGCAAAAGCAAGGTGTACAGGAAACTGTAAGCGCTTAAAATTGAATGACAAATCTGTAGGAATCATTGGGATCCGTGGTATAGGCACATCTTCACTATTGCTTTTACCGCTGATGGTTGTTGCTTCGATTACATTCGCCTTTAATTTCTAAATGCAAAGTCTGGTTCCATTGCACTATTTTTGTAGGTTTAAATTCCGAAGAAGCATGATTGGTGAGCCAATTTTCAAAGTTGATATACGCCCAGGCATTCCTTTTGGTTCTAAGGAGTGAAGAAATTCAATTGGATTCACAATTTTATCTTCATCTGTAACTGTGTCGATCGATTTATATTTGATCACTTCACCAGGAAATTGGTTTTGAATGCGATCATTGATTTTGTAAACATGATCATTTTTAGGAGCTAAGAGCTGATAGCCATAGCAGCTAGTGCTCGCTTTTGTTGGTCTTAAAATTTATTTTAAGCCTAAATACATAATAATAATAGGAGCTAAGATAGTTCGTTCTAAAAGCCAAAAAAAAACATTTAAATTTAAATTTCTTAATTCTGAAATATGAAAAACTTTCGTCTTGATCGAAGTTACTTACAGCCAAAATTTGGTGATGATTGAGGTATGTGAAACACGTTTTCATAGGGAAAACACACACAGGATTTGATTTTTATAGAAGATGTACATAGATAGACTGAAACAAAAAAATTGTTTTAACTGCAGCAGATTACTAAACGTCCAAAAAGCATAACAGCCAAACACAACAATGCAGTCAAACTTTAGGTGTTAAAATAACTTAAGTTTGTACGGCAGCCATAGTTCTGAAAAATCCCATTTGTAGGAGAGGTGCCACGCCCCTTTTGCATAGCCAAGAAAACCAAAACATTTAAATTTAAAATTCTTAATTCTGAAATATGAAAAACCTTCGTCTTGACCCTACAGCCAAAATTTGGTAATGATTGAAGTATGGGAAACACGCTTTCATAGGGAACAAACACAGAGAATTTGCTTTTTATAGAAGATGTAGATAGACTGAAACTAACAAAATTTTTTAGCTGCGGCAGATTACTAAACGTCCAAAAATCATAACAGCCAAACTCAACAATGCAGTCAAACTTTGGGTGTTAAAATAGTTTAAGTTTGTATGGCAGCCATAGTTCTGAAAACCCCCAATTGTAGGGAGGTGCCACGCCCCTTTTTTCCGCACTCCACATTTTACTGGAGGTGTTAGGACTTAACGTCATATAGCTCCTTACCAATTTTCATTATCCTACCATTACTACAACAAGAGATATGCAGTATAATATATTCCATGTGTATGGGAGGTGCCACGCCCCCTTTTTCCCAATTCAAGATTTTCTTGGTGGTGTTATGTTCTGTTTTCGTCATTGCATTTTATTTTTTCAATATAGTAAACTAAAATAACTAAATAAGCCGATAATGTGAAAGGCACGCTTACGTGAATAGTGCAATACATTTTTTTCGAATTAAAAAAATACATTTTGTTTTTATGTTAAATTAATTGATATGAACAAAGGAGTGAAACTATACTTAGCTAAAACCAAAGAGAATTTTATTTAGATATTTATTAGAATAGTGTTGCTTTTGCGCGTATTTAGTTTTTTAAAATATTACAAAAGGTGTATTTATAATTATAACAGTTACTTACAGGATTCATTTAAAAAAATCAAAAATAGAACAAAAAAGCTCTGTTAGATATTAAAGATAAAACATACCCAGAAAGGTCCCAAAATGATACCAAAATAGTCCTGAAATGATTCAAACGGGATCCCGGACAAATTCATAAAACCATTCAGGAATAATCCGGAAAGGATCCCCCAATGATCCCGGAATACTCCAGAAAAGGTCCCAAAATAACCCGGACTATATAGAAATGATCCCGGAAGGGTCCCGAAATAGTTCCGAAAAAGCCCCGAAATAATCCTGACGGGCTCCCGGACGGATCCCGAAAACCATCCAGAATTAATTTCTGAAGGGTCCGCAATTGACCCCGAAATAGTCCTGAAACAGTCCCTAAATTACCATGACGGGATCCCAAAAACAGTTCAGAAATTATCCCGGAAGGATCCCCAAATGATCCCGGAACAGTCCCGAAACAAGATAGCGGAATGGTCCCCAAATGATCCCGGCATAGTCCCGGAAACACCCTGGCGGGATACGGAACTGATCCCGGAAGGATACCGAAACGACGGGATCCCAGATGGACCCCGAAAACTATCCCGAAATGATACGAAAAAAGTTCCGAAATGACCCTGGCGGGATCCCGGACGGATCGTGAAAATCATCCAGAAATGATGCCTGAAGAGTCCCAAAATCATCCCGAAAAAGTCCCGAAATTACCCTAATGGGATCCCGAAATTCATCCAGAAATTATCCCGGAGGGGTTCCAAAATGATCCCGAAATAGTCCCGAAGTGACCCTGACAGGATCCAGGACGGATGCCGAAAACTATACAGAAACGATGCCGGAAGAGTCCCAAAATGATCCCGAAATAGTCTCGAAATTACCCCGACGTCATGCAGGAAATAATCCGGAAAAAGTCCCAAAATGACCCTAACGGGATTTCGGACGGATCCCGAAAATCATCCAGAATTAATCTCTGAAGGGTCCTCAAATGATCCCGAAAAAGGCTCAAAATGAACCTGACGGGATCCCGAAATTCATTCGAAAATGGTACCGGAAGGACCCCAAAGTGTTCCCGGAATAGTCCTGAAAAACTCCCGAAACATATCCGACGTATCCCGAAAATCAATCAGAAATTATCCCGATAGGGTCCCAAAATGATCCCGAAAAGGTTACGAAATAATCCCGATGGGAAGCCGGACGGATGGCGAAAACCATCCAGAAATGATCCCGTTAAAGTCCCGAAAAGACCTTGACATAGTCCAGGAAAAGTCCAGAAATTACACCGATAGGATCCCCAAAACTACCCATAAATGATCCCGGAGGGGTCCTCAAATGATATCGAAATAGTCCCGAAAAGTCCCGATATGGCCCGACGAGATCCCGCACGGATCCCCAAAAACATCCAGAATTGACCTCTGAAGGATGCACAAATGATCTCGAAGTAGTCCATAAAAATTCCCGAAATTACCCCGACGGGATGCCGGACGGATGCCGAAACCTATCCAGAAATGAAGCCGGAAGAGTCCCGGAAGGATCCCCATATGATCCCGGAATAGTCCCGAAAAGGTCCCAAATAACCCCGACGGGATCCCGGACGGATCCCCAAAAATATACAGAAATGATCCCGGAAGAGTCCCAAAATGATACCGAAATAGTCCCGAAATGAATAAGACGGGATCCCGGACGGATACCGAAAACCATCCAGCAATGATCCCGGAAGGATCTCGATATGACCCTGACGTGATAACAAATAAGGTGAAGCTAATTAATAATAAAAGCATGTTAATAAGGCAGCAGGCGCGTTGAAGCGAATGAAGGGTTACAAACAAACATACAGGCAAAGCTAATAAAAGCGTGTTAAGAAAAACAATTGAAGGAGGGAGGATGGCGGGAGGAGACGGAGAGCAAATCGATCGTTTTTCCAAAATTGTTTAGGTCTCGATCTGTATGAGCCATATATATTAAGTTTTAGCAGTTTATGGATTTTGCACTAGAGGGGAAGGGGGCTGAGGAGAGGGAGGGTGCCACTGCTCACTTTGCAAGCCCTTGACTCATTAGACCCATTGAGTTTGTAATATTGGTGAGGCTCAGTAAACGTAAAGTTACAATGTGTAAAAATGATACAAAAGTAATTGTTCGAAGGGGTCGTGCAACCACGCCCCCCCTTTTCCATGTGCGAAAAAATTTCGCCGGTATACTATTGTCTGTGTTCCAAATTTCATCAAAATCCGTGTAGCCGTTCTGGCGTGATTCAGTCACAAAAACGAAAAAACATAATAATTAAATTATGACTGTTCCTAGGGGGCGGGGACCTCCCCTATTTTCAAAAACATATAGCTAGTAGATCCTTCTATACTCTTGGATATATGTGTGCCCAATTTCATCCAAATTCGTCCAGCCGTTTTTGCGTGATTGAGTCACAAAAGCAAACGTTTGGACACACAAACATCCAAATATCCAAACTTTCCCGTTTATAATATACTAGCCTTTACCCACGGCCCGTCCGCAAGGAGAAATTTAAATATATGGGCTATTTGCGTTAGCCTGCTTATCAAGTTATCTGTTTAAAATTTTGTTTTCTGTCCAATTTTATTTTATTTTTTAATTGAGTAAAAAAAAGAACTAAATGAGCTGATAACCTGATAGGATCCCAAATGATTCCGAAATTATCCAGAAAAAGCTACGCTATCGCGGACGGATCCCGAAAACCATCCAGAAATGACCCGAAAGGGTCTCCAAAAGTTCACGGAATAGTCCCAAAAAAACCAGAAATGACAACGACACGATTCTAGACGTATCCAGAGAACCACACAGAAATGATCCCTGAAGGTGTTCCAAAATGATCCCGAAAAGGTTCCGAAATGACCATGACGGGCTCCCGGGCGGATCTCAAAAACCATCCAGAAAATATCCAGAAAGGGTCCCTAAATTATCCCGACATACTCCAGAAAACGTTCCGAAATGGCTCCGAGGGGATCCACGACGGATAGCGAAAGCCATACAGAAATTATTCCGGAAGGGTCCCAAAATGATCCCGAAATAGTGCGGAAATGACCCAAATGGGATCCCGCACAGATCCAGAAATGATCCCGGAAGGGTCCAAAAACTATCCCGGAAAAGTAACAAAAAATCCCGAAATGGCTCCTACGGAATCCCGGACGGATCCAGAAATGATCTCGGAGGGGTCCCCAAATGATCCCAAAATGGTCCCGTAATGACCCTGATGGATCCGGCAAACCATCAAGAAATTATGCCGGAAGTGTCCCCAAATAATACCGAAATAATACAGAAAAAGTCACGAAACGGCCCCTAGAGGATCCCCAAAGATCCCGTATTAGCCCCGAAAAGGTCCCCAAATGACTCCGACGAGATCCCGGACGAATACCGAAAACCATCAAGAAATGAAGCCGGTAGGTACCCCAAATGGTCCCGAAATAGCCCCGAAATGACCCCGTCCGGATCCCGGACGGATCCCGAAAACTATCCAGAAATGATGTCGAAAGGGTCCCCAAATGATCCCGTATTAGTCGAGAAAAATTCCCGAAATGACCTCGACGGGATCCCGGACGGATCCCGAAAACCCTCCAGAAATGATGCCGGAAGAGCCCCCAAATGACCCTGATGGATCCGGCAAACCATCAAGAAATTATGCCGGAAGGGTCGCCAAATGATCCCGAAATAAAACAGAAAAAGTCATGAAACGACCCATAGAGGATCCCCAAATGATCCCGTATTAGCCCCGAAAAGATCCCGAAATAACCCCGACGTGATCCCGGACAAATCCCGAAAACCATCCAGAAATGATGCCGGAAGGGATCCCAAATGCGTTCGATATGACCCTGACGTGATAACAAATAAGGTGAAGCTAATTAATAATAAAAGCATGTTAATAAGGCAGCAGGCGCGTTGAAGCGAATGAAGGGTTACAAACAAACATACAGGCAAAGCTAATAAAAGCGTGTTAAGAAAAACAATTGAAGGAGGGAGGATGGCGGGAGGAGACGGAGAGCAAATCGATCGTTTTTCCAAAATTGTTTAGGTCTCGATCTGTATGAGCCAGATACAAAAAATTATATATTTAGGAGAACATATATATTGAGTTTTAGCAGTTTATGGATTTTGCACTAGAGGGGAAGGGGGCTGAGGAGAGGGAGGGTGTCACTGCTCACTTTGCAAGCCCTTGACTCATTAGACCCATTGAGTTTGTAATATTGGTGAGGCTCAGTAAACGTAAAGTTATAATGTGTAAAAATTATTCAAAAGTAATTGTTCGAAGGGGTCGTGCAACCACGTCCCCGCCCCCCTTTCCATGTGCGAAAAAATTTCCCCGGTATACTATTGTCTGTGTTCCAAATTTCATCAAAATCCGTGTAGCCGTTCTGGCGTGATTCAGTCACAAAAACGAAAAAACATAATAATTAAATTATAACTGTTCCTAGGGGGCGGGGACCTCCCCTATTTTCAAAAACATATAGCTAGTAGATCCTTCTATACTCTTGGATATATGTGTGCCAAATTTCATCTAAATCCGTCCAGCCGTTCTTGCGTGATTGAGTCACAAAAACAAACATTTGGACACACAAACATCCAAATATCCAAACTTTCCCGTTTATAATATACTAGCTTTACCCGGCATAGGTTGTAACGGCCGAGATCGATGAATGTTGCGTTATTATACGCATATGAGCAGAGCTCACAGAGTATATTAATTTTGTTCGCATAACGGTAATCCGTAGCGATATAAACTAATCGAGATAGATATAGACTTCAATATATCAAAATGATCTGGGCGAAAAAAGGAATTCATTTAGCCTTGTCCGTCCGTCCGTAAACACGATAACTTGAGTAAATTTTGAGGTATCTTAATGCAATTTGGTATGTAAGTTCCTGGGCACACATCTCATATCGCTATTTAAAATGAGCGAAATCGGTCGATAACCACGCCCACTTTGTCCATATCGAAAATTTCGAAAAACCGAAAAAGTGCGATAATTCATTACCCAAGGCGGATAAAGCGATGAAGCTTGGTAGATCGGTTGACCCTATAACGCAGAATAGAAAATAGGTAAAATTTTGGACAATGGGCGTGGAACCGCCCACTTTTAAAAGAAGGTAATTTAAAAGTTTTGCAAGCTGTAATTTGGCAGTCGTTGAAGATATCGTTATGAAATTTGGCACGAACGTTACTCCTATTACTATGTGTGCGCTAAATAAAAATTAGCAAAATCGGATGACGAGCACGCCCACTTTAAAAAATAATTTAAGTCAAATTTTAACAAAAAATTTAATATCTTTACAGTATATAAGTAAATTATGTCATCATTCAACTCTAGTAATGATATGGTGCAACAAAATACAAAAATAAAATAAAATTTCAAAATGGGCGTGGCACATGAAAAAATGCCATAATTTTATACCATACGAAAAAAGGGATGAATCATGGTTATTGGTTTTTTGACGCAAAATATAACTTTCGTTTTTAGACGATAGAAAGTGAAAATATTTGCCTGGCGCAGTGCGTCCAGCACGTCCTGCATGCTGATTTGGTGATGCTTTAGAAATCGGTACAACCATTAGTGAATCCATACCAGTAAGAGAATTAAAATTATTTTGCTTGGCAAAACCAGGATCTATCACATATATAATGTTGTCCATTGTGAGCGAAGTTCCGGCGATATTTGTTTAAATATATTAAAATTATAGTTGACCGATAAGAACGATACAATTACGGTTAAAAACATTTTAGTTAAAGAATTAAATTATTAATTAAAATAAAATAAATTCACACAAAAACATGTTCTTGTATTTGCATTATAGTCAACTGTGACGTATATGCGCAGAACGAAGAAATTTTGAACTCGTGAATGCGCAATCTGGGTCTATGATTTGTGCCCGTGCCCGTATGTGTCGATTTGGGGATCGCTAACCTATAACAAAGAAACAATCATTATCTTATAAATATTTTGCGTTTTTTATTGTATTTGGATATACATAAACGTTTGGTCGCATCGAAGCGAAGAAAGGGGCTAGCCGTTCATTGTTATTTTATGGCGGTGCCAGAGCATCAAAGCAAAGCAACGCGATCGAAATTATTTCCCTTTTTTTACTTATCTACCACAAATTATTTTTACAAAACTTTGCCCTTTTTATACATTTTAATAAGGTTTTATCAGCTTACTTGCTGATTTATTCGAAAATAATGAAACGGAAGGGATTTCTTGGAGGTTTTTTTGTGTATTTTAGGCAACTCTATAGCCATCTGATATTTAAGACCCATTCTGGGAAACAATCGAATGAACAGACAGTTGATATTTAAGATCCATTCCTGGAAACAACCTGAGGGAGAATGAATGTTTTATATCAGTGATTATCGTGCAAATCACTTGATTTTGTGTTGTTCATTCGCTTATTAGCAAGCAAGAAGCGAAAATCTTTTGTGTCTATTTTTTTGATGCTCACAATGGCAGCGGAAAATAATTTATGTTGCCCAATGCATAAAGCTACAAATCTATTTCAGTTACTCAAATTTCTCCACTTAATAGGCATTTTTAATTTCATAAATATGTAGACAAAATGGACAACATTGGTCTACATTACGAGCGATGCACACAATCCATGTTGCTAAGTTTAGCAACTATTAAACGAAGGAAAATAAGAAAACGTCTGAATTGAGTGCATACAATTGGTTCACTACTTGCCGACCACTGGAAAAAACACTCGAAACAAAATTGATTTCACCCTACATGTTTAAAAAACAGAAGCAGATAAGTTTAGTTTATATTATAAAGGTCTAAAATGTTATAACGAGCTACTTCCGACGTCAAATCCTGTGAGTTCAAAAAAAAATTGTATAATTAATGAAAAACTCTACCAATTTAATGCGTTCTAGACTACCAATCACTGTACCTTGGAGCCAGCTAGCTTTTTATGCGTTCAAGATGTTGCCTTCGCGCTCCACATGCGTATATAGCTGGCACTGTTCAGGCAACTTGAATAAGCTGCGCTTCCTAGCGCAGCCCAGAGAGAGAGGAATCAGTGAATCAGTTTTGATTTAAACACACTATTGGCTGTGAAACATAATTATGAAATACTATTCCCAAAGTAATCTAAATAAAGACCAGTTTGCAATACTGAATATTGGAGTGATTTATTCAACAGTTTAGCGATTCGAACGTTAGCAGAAGGTGCCTAAAAATCAGAAATTCCCTAAATTCGTTACAATTGGGGTCAGAAGAGGAATTGTTGAATAAATTCCGAAGGTTTCGAATACAACTTGGACATGGCAAAGTTAAGTAAATTAAAGATCCAGCAACTGAAAAAGGAGTTGGAGAACCGTGGATTGAATACAACCGGCAATAAGATCGAACTTCAAGCACGGATACAGGAGGTAATGGAGTCGGGGGGGGGGGGAATTAATGTGGACGAGTGTGTCTTTCATACTGATGGGGACGAGACATCAACAAAAATTGAAGAGAAAAACGAAACATCGCAGACAGTTACGAGCACAGACTTGAACATGATATTGGCTGCAATATCTGCTCAAACATCGACAGTGGCATCCCAACTGGAATCCCAGAAGACATATATGGCATCCCAACTGGAATCACATGAGCCACGCATAACATCCAAAGTGGAAGCACAAGAGGTACGCATTTCAGAAATGTCGTCGCAAATGTCATCTGAACTGCAGGAATAAAACACAAATATAACATCTCAGCTGGAGGAACAGAAGACACATATGGGATCTAAGTTGGAAGCACAGGAGGAGCGCTTATCACTGCAGGAGACACTAATGCCTTCGCAGTTAGAAGCACGTGAAGCAAGGGTATCATCAAAGCCTAGGATGCAAAAATGGCTCAATTGAAAACAGAATTCGATGATTTAAAATGTCGTATGGAGCAGTTGAAACTAAATCGCCCAGCAGTTTCAGCGAGTAATCCAAAGGTAAAAACACCATCCTTTGACGCTTCTGTTCCTTTTCAGGTATTTAAGCTCCAGTTTGAGAAGACTGCAACAGTGAACAACTGGAATGCTGAAGATAAAGTTGCTGCACTGTTCGCTGCATTGAAAGGGCCTGCAGCTAAAATTTTACAGACTATTCCAGAGTACGAGCGGAACACATTTGAAGCATTGATGGCCACTCTATAGAGACGGTACGGAAGCGAGCATAGGAAACAGATATATCAAATTGAGTTGCAAAACCGCTACCAAAAAGTGAATGAGACTTTGCAGGAGTTTGCGGCGGATGTTGAAGGGCTGTACCATCTAGCAAATGCGGACGCACCCGAGGAATACACCGAGAAGGTAAAAATCCAGAGCATACGAGATGTGGGAACGAAGCGAGCAACATACACAGACACAAAGCCAACATTTGCTGAAACGGTATCCTATGCACTGACTCAGGAAACAGCGTCACTTTTGAGTAAACCAGCATACAAAACTCATCGTGTGGAAGTAGAAAGGTCAGATTGGGTAGACACAATTTTGGAACCACTGAAGGGAACACAACAGAAAAATGCTGGAGATATGAAATGTTTCAAGCGCGGCAACCCAGGTCACATTGCACGTCATTGCAGTACCGGTCCTAATAGTTCCAACAATGTGAGTGGCCGTAAACGCAGATCTGAATGAGATGAGCAAATCGCATTTTCCACTCAATCTTTAAACTAAAGCGCGTCAGCCGCAAGAGGCGATAGCTGGTTCTCTCAATTGAATGCCCCATAATCTCTATCTCGCAAATTGGAAGAAGGTCAAACAATATTATTGTCGGAGGACATGTAGATGGAGAGGAACATTTACTGACGGTAGATACGGGTGCTTCTCATTCCATAATTCTATTAGATTTAGTCAACAAGAAGATAAAGCCATTGCATGGAGCAAAATTGCGTGCAGGCATCAAGATCGACGTGCAAAGCAAGACGATGCGATATAAGAGCATGGATGTGCCACTTAATTTCGGCTACGAGAAAGGCTACAGAAGTAAAAGAGTACTGGTGGAGGAGAATCAGCAAATACCACCAAAATCTGGGGCAGTAATCTGGACAAATGTTGATGGAGATTGTGGGACAAACAAATTGTGGGTTGTCCAGGCAGCAAATAAATCAACACCGAATGTACTTATAGGAAAAGCCCTGGCTAAGACTAAACAAGATGGACGTATTCCGGGAAGAGTACGCAATGAGTTCAAGTCACCACTAAAATTGACCAATACAGTTCATTGGGAAGATGCCAAACAGCTGAAGTTGTAATCAGTTGTGAACAGCTCCAGGAAAAAGTTTTGACTAGCAAGATTGATCTTTAAGGTGACATCATGGCATGGAGGTAGGGACTAGAAGAAGACTATCAGGGTAAGGTAAACCAACTGCTCCTAAAATACGCAAACATATTTGACCAGGATGGTTCCAAATCAGGCCGCACCAACGTTGTGAAACATCAAATTGACACTGGAGATGCGAGGCCGATTCGTCAAGCTCCTCGTAGTGTTCCACTGGCGAAGCGGGAAGTTGTGAGTCAAATCATACAAGAAATGAGCGACAGCAGCGTCATCGAACCATCAGCTAGTCCATGGAGCTTACCGGTGGTACTTGTGAAGAAGAAAGATGGAAAAGTGAGCTTCTGCGTGGACTACCGCAAGTTGAACGACGTTACGAAAAAGGATAGGACCCGTTGCCAAGAATTGACGGTATCCTGGACTCGCTATCTGGTATGAAATGATTTTCCAAACTGGACTTGAAAAGCGGCTACTGGCAAGTGGAGGTGAAGGAGGAAGATAAGGAAAAAACAACCTTCAGTGTCGGAGATGGTCTATGGCAACTTACAGTAATGCCCTTTGGACTATGTAATACCAGCTACTTTTGAGAGACTCATTGATCAGGTACTAAAAGGATTACATTGGAAAACATGCTTAGTGTTAGACGACCATCGTATTGGGAAAGAACTTTGAAGAGCATCTGAAAAACTTGGAGGAGGTTTTCCAAAGAATAGCTGGTACTGGTCTGAAAATTAGTCCCAAAAAGTGCTCTGTTTAAAAAGGAAGTAAGTTATTTGTGTCACAAAGTAACGACAGAGGGCATCTGCACTGCGAATGAAAAGAGAGAAGCTGTTAAGGATTGGCCAAGGCCACAGAACCTGCATTACTTGAGGAATTTCCTTAGTTTTTAGTTGTTCCATGTGCAATTTTTAAGCTGAATTTCAAAAGAAACGAATATCTGCATTTCGTTTTAATTTCACTCTAAAGCTAAAGGTTATTTTTCAAGCGAAATAAAAAAACTCGAAAACAACTTATATTATTAAAAATTACCGTAATTTGTAGTCAATGGATTTATGTAAATTAAGGTGACTGTGTAAATGCACAATATTCTGATATCACGCACAATGTGTTCACCATTCAGGTTCAGCATCCGATTAGACTATTGATAATGATTTTTTGCCTGGACCTTCGAACAGAGAGGAGACAATAAAAACATCAAACAAAAATATATATTTACATGAATCCGAAATCATAAAGTTTCGTGGTGACACTGATGAAGGTGCATCTTCAAAAATTCTTCCAACTATACCACCAACTCTGTATCAAAATCCAGATTATTTAAACAACTTCGACATCGGTACCGTGAATTATGAGTTTTGCGATCTGAAGAAGTCAACGAAATAATTCGTCAAGGTCATCAGAAATGTCCTGTTATTTTTGGACGTGCTACCCATGACGAGGCATTTCCTACCTCGTTGTTAAATAGAATCTTGCCAAATGGAGAGAAAGTGGAGCGTGACTGGTTGGTGTGGAGTGCCAGTAGCAATGCTTTTTATAGCCTACCAATTCGTCTGTTAAGCACCAATACTTTAAATCGACCTAAAATTTGTTGTCCTGGAGGATACTCGAAACTACAGGTGTGGAAGAAGCTATACGATAAACTTCAATCACACGAAAGTACTTAAGATCACATTAAATGTTATATTCAATGGTGATCTTTACAAAATCTAATTCAAAAGGAGGCTACGATTGATACACTTATCAATGAACAGCTAATCACTGAAATTCAAAAGTGGAAAGAAATTTTATATAGAATTTGGACGCTATTTTATTTTTGGGTGAAAGAGGCATAGCTTTCAGAGGCGAAAGTATATATCTTGGTGAACGAAACAATGGAAATTTTTTGGGCATCTTAGAACTCATAAGCCATTATGATCCGATACTTAGAGATCATTTGGAGAAAGTTAGGATATCACAACAGCAGCACAAACGTTTACAAGTTCACTATCTTTCCGCAGACATTCAAAACGAGTTTATAGAAATTTGTCGTGCACAAGGGTACGATAACGGCGCCAATATGAAAGGAGCTTACAACGGAGCACAACGTCACATCGTCGACAAAAACTCGAATGCTGATTACTCGCCTTGTGCAACCCACAGTCTCAGTTTATGTGGTGTTGATGCTGCAGAATGTTGTACGGCGGCATTACTTTCTTTGGAGTTGTACAAAAATGTTTTGCTATTTTCAGCAGCTGTCCACAGCAATGGGACATCCTCAGACGAGCGGGATGGCGTAGAAGGTAGCATGTGGTCATAACAAATCATTCCCCAGATGGTCGGGCTTGGTACCGGAACGTACCGAATCCGGCAAAGGAACATCTACTTGATAACGCTCTCCAATGCCTTCTGGGAGTGTCCTTATCGCTACAACAACAACAACATGGGACATCCTCAAAAAAAATAAAAATAAAAAATGTACCGAGCTCTCTTCACAGTCTTTCAGACACTAGGTGGTCGGCTAGAATTGAGGCAATCATGACCATTCGCAAACCATGTTACAAAAATAACACAAGCGATAAACGCATTAATTAAGCTAAACTTGACTGCACAAGCATACGGAGATATTACATCAATAAGTTCGAATGTATCTTGCTGTCCTCAATTTGGTCCAAAATACTGACTACCATTAATGAAAAAAACGTGGTCCTCCAAGCTAAAGACGTCACCATAGCTGTTGAGGTTCGACATCTACATGCCTTATTAGCTGATTTGAAGTTGATCAGGAACCAATGGGAAACAATTTTTAACGAATGCAAAACAGTTGCTATTCCATTGAACATTTCGCCAAAGTTTCCGGACATTCGAAAGAGAAAACCCAAAAGAAGTTTTGAAGATAATGGAAATGAGATGATTACGGATGATCCAGAGTCTGATTTTAAAAACAATACATTCTTGGTGATCGTTTATTCGGTAATCACTGACATTACTGAACGATGAGAAATTTGAACGAGACGTTTTCCTTTTTGTGGCAATTTGAGGACATGAATGAAACTACGGTTCGCGTGAGCGGTGCAAAATTTGTCGAAAAATACAAGACGGTCGTTTCTCAAAGCTTATAATGCGAAACAATTCACTTGAAACACATTTGCGAAGCAAATTTTGATAAAGGTCTGCTAAATGCCATCTATGTTCAAAATCTGTATACAATTTAGCCAAACATTTGTGTTGCTTTACGTATCTTTTGCACTATACCTGTCACTGTAGCTAGCGCAGAACGTTCTTTCAGCGTCCTTGCAAGAATCAAAAGCTTTCATAAATCGTGTTCATCTCAAGAGCGAGTTTCAGGACTTACCACGCTTTGCGGTGAATCCGTTTTGGCAAGACAGTTAAATTTTGATATTATTATAATCTTCTATATTGAACAATTAAAATTTATAATAATCATTATATTTATCAGAAATGTTCTAATATGTTACCAAATATATAACTAGAAAATATTATTTAAAGCAAGTAAGGAAGGCTAAGTTCGGGTGTAACCGAACATTACATACTCAGTTGAGAGCTATGGAGACAAAATAAGGAAAATCACCATGTAGGAAAATGAACCTAGGGAAACTCTGGAATGTGGTTGTATGACATGTGTATCAAATGGAAGGTATTAAAGAGTATTTTAAGAGAGAGTAGGCCATAGTTCTATGGATGGACGCCATTTAGGGATATCGCCATAAAGGTGGACCAGGGCTGACTCTAGAATTTGTTTGTACGATATGGGTATCAAATGAAAGGTGTTACTGAGCATTTTAAGAGGGAGCGGGCCTTAGGTCTATCGGTGGACGCCTTTTCGAGATATCGCCATTAAGGTGGGCCAGGGGTGACTCTAGAATGTGTTTGTACGATATGGGAATCAAATGAAAGGTGTTACTGAGCATTTTAAGAGGGAGTGGGCATTAGGTCTATAGGTGGACGCCTTTTCGAGATGTCGCCATTAGGGTGGGCCAGGGGTGACTCTAGAATGTTTGTACGATATGGGAATCAAATGAAAGGTGTTACTGAGCATTTTAAGAGGGAGTGGGCATTAGGTCTATAGGTGGACGCCTTTTCGAGATGTCGCCATTAGGGTGGGCCAGGGGTGACTCTAGAATGTTTGTACGATATGGGTATCAAACGAAAGGTGTTACTGAGCATTTTAAAAGGGAGTGGGCATTAGGTCTATAGGTGGACGCCTTTTCGAAATATCGCCATTAGGGTGGGCCAGGGGTGACTCTAGAATGTGTTTGTACATATGGGTATCAAATGAAAGGTGGTAATGAATATTTTAAAAGGGAGTAATCCTTAGTTCTATAGGTGGAACCCTTTTCAAGATATCGCCATAAAGGTGGACCATGGGTGACTGTAGAATGTTTGTACGATATGGGTATCAAACGAAAGGTGTTACTGAGCATTTTAAGAGGGAGTGGGCATTAGGTCTATAGGTGGACGCCTTTTCGAGATATCGCCATTAGGGTGGGCCAGGGGTGACTCTAGAATGTTTGTACAATATGGGTATCAAACGAAAGGTGTTACTGAGCATTTTAAGAGGGAGTGGGCATTAGGTCTATAGGTGGACGCCTTTTCGAGATATCGCCATTAGGGTGGCCAGGGGTGACTCTAGGATGTGTTTGTACGATATGGGTATCAAATAATGAGTATTTTAAAAGGGAGTAATCCTTAGTTCTATAGGTGGACGCCTTTTCAAGATATCGCCATAAAGGTGGACCAAGGGTGACTCTAGCATGTTTGTACGATATGGATATCAAACGAAAGGTGTTACTGAGCATTTTAAGAGGGAGTGGGCATTAGGTCTATAGGTGGACGCCTTTTCGAGATATCGCCATTAGGGTGGCCAGGGGTGACTCTAGAATGTGTTTGTACGATATGGATATCAAATTAAAGGTATTAATGAGGGTTTTAAAAGCGAGTGGCCCTTAGATGTATATGTGAAGACGTTTTCGCGATATCGACCAAAATATGGACCAGGTGATCCAGAAAATCATCTGTCGGGTACTGCTAATTTATTTATATATGCAATACCACGAACAGTATTCCTGCCAAGATTCCAAACGCTGTTGATTTCGCCTTGTAGAACTTTTTCATTTTCTTCTACTTAATATGGTAGGTGTCACACCCATTTTACAAAGTTTTTTCCAAAGTTATATTTTGCGTCATTAAACCAATCCAATTACCATGTTTCATCCCTTTTTTCGTATTTGGTGTAGAATTATGGCATTTTTTTCATTTTTCGTAATTTTCGATATCGATAAAGTGGGCGTGGTTATGGCCGGATTTCGGCCATTATTTATACCAAGATAAAGTGAGTTCAGATAAGTACGTGGACTAAGTTTAGTAAAGATATATCGGTTTTTGCTCAAGTTATTTGTGTTAACGGCCGAGCGGAAGGCCAGATGGTGGACTGTGTATAAAAACTGGGCGTGGCTTCCACCGATTTCGCCCATTTTTACAGAAAACAGTTACCGTCATAGAATCTATGCCCCTACCAAATTTAAGAAGGATTGGTAATTTTTTGTTCGACTTGTGGCATTAAAAGTATTCTAGATAAACTAAATGAAAATGGGCGGAGCCACTCCCATTTTGAAATTTTCTTTTATTTTTGTATTTTGTTGCATCATATCATTACTGGAGTTGAATTTTGACTTAATTTACTTATATACAGTAAAGATATTAAATTTTTTGTTAAAATTTGAATTAACAAAAAAGTTTTTTTAAAAAGTCGGTGTGTTCTTCATCCAATTTTGCTAATTTTTATTTAGCACATATATAGTAATAGTAGTAACGTTCCTGCCAAATTTCATCATGATATCTTTAACGACTGCCCAATTACAGCTTGCAAAACTTTTAAATTACCTTGTTGTAAAAGTGGGCGGTGCCACGCCCATTGTCCAAAATCTTACTAATTTTCTATTCTGCGCCATAACGTCAACCCATCTACCAAGTTTCATCGCTTTATCCGCCTTTGGCAATGAGTTATCGCATTTTTTCGGTTTTTCGAAATTTTCGATATCGAAAAAATGGGCGTGGTTATAGTCCGATATCGTTCGTTTTAAATAGCGATCTGAGATGAGCGCCCAGGAATCTACGTACCAAATTTCATCAAGATACCTCAAAATTTACTCAAGTTATCGTGTTAACGGACAGACGGACGGACGGACGGACGGACGGACATGGCTCAATCAAATTTTTTTTCAATACTGATGATTTTGATATATGGAAGTCTATATCTATCTCGATTCCTTTATATCTGTACAACCAACCGTTATCCAATCAAAGTTAATATACCCTGTGAGCTCTGCTCAACTGAGTATAACAATACGTGGCTGTTAAAAGAGAATTTTTTAGATTTTTTTGTTGTTGGGCCAATATTCTAAATTTATGTGTTGATATTTATTGAGCTTTACGGCCGATTTAAATTATAAGGCAAAACGCTGAGTTTTCCTTTTTCACCTATGTATTTCGGTGCTATTTTGCACTTTATTCAGGGAGCCTAGTTTATTTGACAAAACATAAAGCAATTACATAATATTCAACAATTTCACATTAAAATTTCACTTACATACATATAGCCTTAAATTATAACATATTGTAACGAATTTGCTGCAAATCCTCTTATTTGCAATCCTCTGCTAAGTTCTAATCACTAAACTGTTGAATAAATAACTCCAATATTCAATAATGGAAAAATGGCCTTTATTAAAGTACTTCACAATAACACTTATACTTTGCTACTCGCTGGCTTAATAACCAAACTGATTGATAACTCAAATGAAACTCTACTATTGGCCGCCAGATCGCGTGCTTAAGCAAACTTATTGATAGCTCAACTCAAACTGAATTACAGCGCCTCTACATCTGTCGCCTTTTATACTCTTTGGTTTCCTCGTTCGCATTTTTCTAGAACCTACTAGCATTGTCCATTAGCTCTCAAACTTCTCAGCTATAACTAAAATTGCACAATTTTATACATCTTTTAGGCGCTTCCAGATTCTACTAGTCCAGTAGCTCTTAAACTTCTCAGATATATGCATGTGTTAGTGCATTGACTCTCCGCTGCTCGTATACGTACATGGTACATATATGTAGACGCAGTTATTGTTTCGTTTATGTAGATACATAATGATTGAATTATTGATGTGAATGTTTGTAGTTTACAGTCTCTCGCGCATTTATAGGCGTATAAGTAAATGCATATGTGTGTGACACCTCTCGGCTGCCTTATATATGTGTATACATGATTTGGTTATTGACGTAAATATCGCTTAGCATGGCCTTAGTGATGGTATAGCTAAGTGATGCTAATATCCGTGACACTGCCCTCCACCAAAGTCTGATCGTTCCGATCAGACAAATCTCTCGATCTAAACGCTGCTAATCTCTCCAAATGAACCACTTTCATTTTGGTTCGTGGTTTGGTAGTGGTTTGTATGCGGTACACTACATCGTTGATCCGTTTTACAACTTTGTATGGACCTTCCCAGTTACACTGCAATTTCGGGGACAAACCTTTTTTTCGTTGTGGGTTGTATAGCAGCACCAAATCTCCTTCCTGAAACCTTTCCGAATTAACTGCTTTATCGTACCTAGCTTTCATCTTGCTCGTTGCCTTACCAGATTGTGTATCTCTCTCAGCTCTTCTTCCAAGACACCAGTGGATTTCTTGACATTCCTCTCCGCATCGGCATCTATCCTATACTTCAAATCAGCTGGCAGTCGAAGGTCATTGCCAAAAATTACCTTTGCGGGAGTTTGGCCCGCTGTGTCATGTTCTATCGATCGGTAGGCCATCAAGAATAATGATATGTGTGTATCATAGTCCTTATGGTACTTGTCTACTACTTTCCTTAAATGCTCCTCCAATGTTCTATTGAAGCGTTCCACCATACCATCGGACTGAGGATGCAATGCAGTTGTCCGTGTTTTTCGAATGCCCAACTTCTTGCACATTTCTTGGAACACAGCTGATTCAAAATTCCTGCCTTGGTCAGAATGTAACTCCTTTGGTACACCATACCTTGCAACCCATTCGTTTTTAACCATTTCTGCTACTGTTTCTGCTTCTTGGTTTAGGATTGGGTATACCTCTGGCCATTTACTGAAATAATCCATAACCACCAGTACGTATTTGTTTCCGCGGTTGCTAGTAGGAAATGGACCTGCGACATCCATGGCGATCCTTTCAAATGGTGCACCTGAAATATACTGCTTCATCTGGCCATGACTTCGGGTTTTGGGCCCTTTCTCTCTATTGCATACCTCGCAGTGGGCAATCCACTCGGTGACCGGTTGACGGCAACCAACCCAGTAGAATCTCTGCTTAATTTTCTCGAGCGTCTTCGTGATTCCCAAATGACCTCCATTTGGACCATTATGCAGCTCGCTGAGCACGTCAGGAATCCTCTTCCTGGGAACAACTATCAGTTCCTTCTTGCATTGACCATCCTCACTCTCCCATACTCGATGCAAGCAACCGGATATCAATTCTAAACTGTCCCACTGTGCCCAATATGACTTCGCAATGGGACTCTCTGCTGCCATCTCCTCTCTGCTTGGTCTTTCGTTTCGTTCGAGGACTTGCATAACATGTGACAGATCTGTATCTTCTAGCTGACACTTTCTTAGTTGTTCCTTGTCCCATTCATCTGTACACGTTATAGTCATTAGCCGGACATCTATAATGTCTTCTTTAGCCTCGGCCTTTGAGCAATGCTTGCATTCCAGACTACATGGTCTTCGTGACATTGCATCAGCATTTCCATGGGTACTACCTTTTCGATGCTCAATGGAAAAGTCATAGCTTTATAGTCGCTCGATCCACCGTGCCAATTTTCCTTCCCGATTACGGAACTGCAGAAGCCATTTCAACGCTGCGTGATCTGTCCTGACACGGAATCGCTGGCCGTAGAGGTATTTGTGAAAATGTTTTATGCACTCTACCAATACCAACAGCTCTCTCCGTGTAACGCAATAGTTCCTCTCTGGTTTTCCAATTGAACGGCTGTAATATGCAACTACCTTCTCTTGTCCATCGACCAGTTGTGATAAAATGCCTCCTATAGCATATCCGCTCGCATCTGTATCTAGAATAAACGTTGCTCCTGGAATCGGGTATGCCAACATTGGGGCAGTGCACAACCGCTCTTTCAATGTTTGGAAAGCTACTTCTTGCTCCTTCTTCCATTCAAAAGCTTTATTTTTTCTTGTTAGCTCGTGGAGACTATGGGCTACGCTGGCAAAATTTGGTACAAATCGGCGGTAATATGTGCACAGCCCAAGGAAAAATCTCAATTCATGCAGATTCTGTGGTCTTGGCCAATCCTTTACTGCCTCTATCTTTTCATTCGCTGTACAGACACCTTCTGTCGTTACCTTGTGGCCCAAATAATTTACTTCCTTTTTAAACAGCGTACACTTTTTGGGACTTAACTTCAGACCAGCACCAGCTATTCTCTGGAAAACTTCCTCCCAGTTCTTAAGATGTTCATCAAAACTCTTGCCCAATACGATGATGTCGTCCAGGTACACCAAGCATGTTTTCCAATGTAGTCCTTTCAGTACCTGGTCCATGAGTCTCTCAAAAGTAGCTGGTGCATTACAAAGTCCAAAAGGCATCACTGTAAATTGCCAAAGACCATCACCGACACTGAAGGCTGTTTTCTCTTTATCTTCCTCCTTCACCTCAACTTGCCAGTAGCCGCTTTTCAAGTCCAGTGTGGAAAACCATTTCGTACCAGATAGCAAGTCCAAAGTGTCGTCAATTCTTGGCAACGGGTATCTATCCTTTTTCGTAACGTAATTCAACTTCCGGTAGTCCACGCAAAACCTCATTTTTCCATCCTTCTTCTTTACAAGTACTACCGGTGAGCTCCATGGACTAGCTGATGGTTCGATGACGCCGCTGTCACTCATTTCTTGTATGATTTGACTCACAACTTCCCGCTTTGCCAGTGGAACACTACGTGGAGCTTGACGGATCGGCCTCGCATCTCCAGTGTCAATTTGATGTTTCACAACATTGGTGCGGCCTGGTTTGGAACCATCCTGGTCAAATATGTTCGCGTATTTTATGAGCAGTTCTTTTGCCTTACTCTGATAGGCTTCCTCTAGCCCATGCGTCCATGCCGTGATATCATTTGAAAGATCAGTATTACTAGATCAAACGTGTTCCTGGAGCTGTTCACAGTTAATAACTACTTCGGCCTCTTGGCATCTTCCCAAAATAGCTCCTTTGGTCAAATTGAATGGTGACTTGAACTCATTGAGTACTCTTACCGGAATACGTCCATCTTGTTTTGTCATAGCCAGGGTTTTTCCTACAAGTATGTTCAGTACTGATTTATTTGCTGCTTCGACAACCCACAATTTGTTTGTCCCACAATCTCCATCAACCTTTGCCCAGATGACTGCTTCTGATTTTGGTGGTATTTGCTGACTCTCTTCCACCAGCACTCGTTTACTGCTGTAGCCTCTCTCGTAGCCGAAATTAAGTAGCACATCCATACATCCATATATCGCATCGTCTTGCTTTGCATATCGATTTTGATGCCTCGGTTGATTAAGAAGTCAACTCCAATTATGATTTCATCAACAATACCTACCACTATAAAATTGTGTAGTACCGTGACGTTCCCAATTGCTACTTCACATTCTACTTCTCCAATTACCTGGGTGTCTTCTCCAGTGGCTGTACGCAATATTGCTCCATTCAATGGTCTTATCTTCTTGTTGACTAAATCCTATCGAATGATGGAATGATATGCACCCCTATCTACAGTCAGTAAACGTTCCTTTCCATCCGCATGTCCTCTGACAATAAGATTGCTCGGCCTTCTTCCAATTTGTGAGATAGAGATTATGGGGCATTCAATTGAGGGAGTCAGCTGTCGCCCCTTGCTGCTGACTCGCTTTAGTTTAACGATTGATTTGTCTTGGAGATTTGCTCATCTCCTTCTGCTCTGCGTTTACGACCACCCACATTGTTGGAACTGTTAGGGTTGGTGTTCCAATAATGCGCAATATGCCCTGGCTTTCCACACATAAAGCATTTGACTGCATCATTATTCTTCTACTGCGTACCCTTCAATGCTTCCAACATTACGTCTACCCAGTCTGGCTTTTCCACTTCCACGCGATGAGCTTTGTACGCTGGCTCACTCAAAAGTGAGGCTGTTTCCTGAGTCAGTGCATGCGATACCGTTTCAGCAAACGTTAGCTTTGGTTTCGCATATGTAGCCCGCTTCGTTTCCACATCTCGTATGCCATTTATGAAGCTCTGGATTTTTACCCTTTCAGTGTATTCCACGGGTGCGTCCGCATTTGCAAGATGAGCCAATCTTTCAATATCTGTTTCCTATGCTCGCTTCCGTAACGTCTCTCTAAAGCGCTCATCAATGTTTCGTAGTGGTTCCGCTCGTACTCTGGGATGGTCTGTAAGATTTCCGCGGCAGGCCCTTTCAGTGCCACGAACAGAGCTGCAACTTTATCTTCAGCATTCCATTGATTCACTGCTGCGGTCTTCTCAAACTGTAGCTTAAAGACCTGGAAAGGAACAGAACCGTCAAAGGATGGTGTTTTTACCTTTGGATTACTAGTTGAAACTGCTGGGCGATTTAGTTGCAACTGCTCGATACGTCCTCTCAAAGCATCCACCTCGGCCTCGATTTTTTCTTCAAACTGTAACATTTTTGTATCTTGCGCCTCCAACTTCGAGGAAATACGTCCTTCTTGCTCTGCCAGTTGAGCAGAGATCTGCGATGATATCTGTGCTGAAATTTGAGCCGACATTTCGGATATCCGTGCCTCTTGTGCTTCCATCTTCGATGTAATCTGTGTCGACATTTCTGACATACGCGTTTCTTGTGCTTCAATCTTCGATGTTATTCGCGTCTCTTGGGATTCCATCTGTGATGACATATACGTTTTCTGTTCTTCTAGTTGTGATGACATATTGGTGGATATTTGTGATGACATTTCTGTTATACGTGCCTCTTGCGCTTCCATCTTGGATGTTACTGTCGATGTTTGAGCAGTTATTGCAGCCAATATCATGTTCAAGTCTGTGCTGGTTATTGTCTGCGATGTTTCGTTTTTCTCTTCAATTCTTGTTGTTGTCTCGTCCCCATCAGGATAAAAGGTATACTCGTCCACATCAATTCCTTCTGCTTCCATTGCCTCTCGTAGCCGTACCTGAAGTTCGAGTTTAACGCCGCTTGTATTCAATCCACGGCTCTCCAACTCCTTCTTCAGTTGCTGGATCTTCAATTCACTGAGCTTTACCATGTCCAAGTTGTATTCCCAATCTTCGGAATTTACTCAACAATCCCACCTCTGACACCAATTGTAACGAATTTGCTGCAAATCCTCTTATTTGCAATCCTCTGCTAAGTTCGAATCACTAAACTGTTGAATAAATAACTCCAATATTGAATAATGGAAAAATGGCCTTTATTAAAGTACTTCACAATAACACTTATACTTTACTACTCGCTGGCTTAATAACCAAACTGATTGATAACTCAAATGAAACTCTACTATTGGCCGCCATATCGCGTGCTTAAGCAAACTGATTGATACCTCAACTCAAACTGAATTACAGCGCCTCTACATCTGTCGCCGTTTATACTCTTTGGTTTCTTCGTTCGCATTTTTCTAGAATCTACTAGCATTGTCCATGAGCTCTCAAACTTCTCAGCTATAACTAAAATTGCACAATTTTATACATCTTTTAGACGCTTCCAGAATCTATTAGTCCAGTAGCTCTCAAACTTCTCAGATATATGCATGTGTTAGTGCATTGACTCTCCGCTGCTCGTATACGTACATGGGAAATATATGTAGACGCAGTTATTGTTTCGTTTATGTAGATACATAATGATTGAATTATTGATGTGAATGTTTGTAGTTTACAGTCTCTCGCGCACATATAGGCGTATAAGTAAATGCATCTGTGTGTGACATCTCTCGGCTGCCTTATATATGTGTATACATGATTTGATTATTGACGTGAATATCGCTTAGCATGGCCTAAGTGATGGTATAGCTTAGAGATGCTAATATCCGTGACAATATAAACAAACAACATTGAAAACAGTTCACAATTTACTAATAATAATTTCCGACTACTTCCGTGCGCATACATCTTTATTCCCCGAAATCGCTGTTGAATAAGCGCAATTTATATTGTCCACATCTTCTTTAAAATTGACAGCATCTTTTATTCGTTGTTGTATCCTCAGTCCTTCCAGTGTCAGTCGGGTTTTTTTTTCTTCTTACTACGTCTAGTATTCGTACATTTGTAAAGTCGGCTGAATGTTTGATGTTTGAAAGTGGTCAGCTAAAGCTGTATTCGTTTTGTTATTTCTCGCGTCTGCTTTGTACCATTGTCTCGAATTCCGAATGCACGTTTTGTTGTACCAATGTATATTCTGTTGCAGTTTTCGCCAAATTTACCATTGCATTTTATTTCGTATATGCCATTGTGTTGTTGTTCTTTGTCTCTTTTGTCTTTTGTTTGTGTAAATATTTTATTTAGGGTACAGTGCGGTTTGTATGCAAAGCTTGTGTTGTTGTTGTTGTTCATAAAGAAAAAAAATTTTGTTGTCCCTTAAGCCGGGTAAATATGTGACTCCTGTGTACACTTTATTTTCCCGTTCTTGGTTTCTTCCATAGTTCCGTGTTCCTGATCTAATTTATTAATTGTTGTTTGTATAAACATTTCAATCACTATATTAGGGTATCCATATTTGAATAGGATATTTTTTATTTTCCTCTCGTTGTCTATTCTGAACTCCTGGTCGCTTAGGGTGAAAATTTTGTTAATGAAGTTTACGGCGGAATTTTTCTTCTGGGTCCATGAGTGGTTGGAATGGTACTTTATCATTCTGGAGGAAGCTATGGATTTACAATACCAGTTCGTTTTGAGTTTGTTGTTTTCTCCTATAATTTCGATGTATAGGAAGGCTAATTTTTGGTTCTTTTCTTTTTCTGTCGTGAACTGTATTTTTTATGTTGTGCGTTCAGTGTTTTGAGAATGTCTTCCATGTCTTGGATTTTCACAATAGCTAACATATCGCCTACATATTTGTCTATGTATTTGATATATATGTCACGGGATTTCATTTCAGTAATGCTGTCGTCTATAATTTTATCTAACACGATATCTGCCACCGTGGGCGATAAGGGATTGCCCATTGGCATACCAAAAGCTTGTTGATAAAAGGTTCCATCGTACATAAAGTAATTGCTGTCGCGTAGGCAAAACTCTAAAATGTTTTGAAACTGAGGTCTGGTTTGTGTTGTGTGTTCCTCCAATGTTTTCCATTGTTGCATAATGGTGTGGATTGCTAATTGTGTGGGTATATTGGTAAATATAGATATCACATCAAACGATACCAGGTTTCGTCATCTTCTATCTCTATATTTTTTTTAATTTTACTTTCACTTGGAACGCATTTTGGACGTTATACCTTTCTTTCAGTGTGTGGCCTATGTATTTCGAAAGGTTGTAACAAGGTACATTGAAGGACGACGATATCGGACGAAGGGGGGTATTTTCTTTATGTATCTTTGGGAGGTCATACAATCTAGGTGCTACTGCCGCAGTGCACGCGAGTTGTGTCTTCTGTTCGAGGTTTATGTTATTTTGTTCATAGATATCGTTCACGATGTTATTGTTTTTCCTTTGTAACTGATGTGTTGGATCCATCCGTATGGTTTTGTAAGTTGTCTTATCATTTAGTAGCTCTTTCATTTTTTGTTTTTAGTCTGTCTTGTACATCATTTCTGTTTTGTTTCCCTTATCAGTATTAGTAACTACTATAGAGTCTTTGTGTTGTTTCAAGGATTCTTTTGTGTTCTTATACCCATATACCAACTTACATCTGATGGTGTCCTTTTGTCTATCATCTTCCATCGTTTGTATTGCTTGTTCAAGGTCTGCATTAAATGTATCGGAGAAAATGTGTCTCTGTAACAGGTAGGGCGAATTTTTTCTCCATCGGCCAGTGGATACTCACTCGTCGGGTACGTCAATATTTGTTAAATTTATAAACCAATCCTCGTTGGTTCTTAGCCCATATTTTTCTACACATCTACTGATTTGGGATTTTAGATTTTTGTCTAGGTTTTTTCCCGTGGCAGTTATCGTGGTTTTGTAGAAAATTTTTTGATGTTCTATTATTTGCTTAAATTCATATTTTTCAAGTTTTTTAAACAAGGTATTTTTAATATGTGTGATGGCGTTTTTTGGGAACTTAAGTTGTATGTTGGTTTCTTTTATCTCTAAATTCAAGCGGATACAACATCGAATAAAAGATGCTGTCAATTTTAAAAAAGATGTGGACAACATAAATTGCGCTTATTCAACAGCGATTTCGGAGACTAAACATGTATGCGCACGGAAGTTATTATTAGTAAATTGTGAATTGTTTTCAATGTTGTTTGTTTATATGTTATAATTTAATGTTATATGTATGTAAGTGAAATTTTGATGGGAAATTGTTAAATATTTTGTAATTATTTTATGTTTTGTCAAATAAACTAGGCTCCCAGAAGAAGGTGCAAAATATCACCGCAATGCATAGAAGAAAAAGGAAAACTCAGCGTTTTGCCTTATAATTTGAAATCGGCCGTAAAGCTCAATAAATATCAACAAAAAAGAGAATTTTATTTCTACGTTACAATAGAACAGTATAAATAGTAAATATTCTGTGTTAATTTTATTTTCAGCTCTTAGTCTTAAAATCATTTAGTTGATGTGGCAAACAAATTTTTTTTATGTAATCCATCAATAATGATTCATGAATGAGACGTCATTAATTCAAATTAATCAAATGCTTTAGTGAATTTTTATAGAAGGCCCGTAAATTGTTTAGTCCCGGGCCCGGATTTTCTCTCTACTATTTTACTTCGCTCTTAATATAAAAACGCGTAGCATATGAATTTAACTTAACGCGAAAAAACATTACTAGACCAAAAGCAGTTTTTTTAATAAAACTTTTGGATGTTGAAAGTCAGGAATTCTCTACGACATAAAAACGACCGTTTCTCACAATTGTTCGCAAAAAACTGGTTACAAAAATTAAACGGTATATTGGATTTGATTATAATTTTAGAAAGAAATATCATGTCAATAACTTTCGCAAAAAAAAACATATATGTATATTTTCATATTCAAAATATGATTTTTGTAATGCTTCCCCTGAGGCACTCTTAACCGGTTAGAGGTTTGAATATTAACGCTATTAAATTTTAATTTATAACCTACGTTAGACTATGTATCAAATAATATACATAGCTATAATAAATCAATAAATAAATACCACTCCCCCGTTTTACCCTCTAGGAATAAATGGAAGTTTGCATACTAATCATGCGACAAGATACTGTGTCACTTCCGCAAGGCGTGAACACGGAACAAAAATCGCTCTGTGGGAATTGCCTTGTTCCCACCATCGAATTTTAAATGCTGTTCAGCTATTTTAGCTTTTCCTAGCTAATTTCCGATTCGGCCATGTTCTGCGCTCACTCCCGATCTTGTTTAACTGTTTAAGTCGCCGTTGCATTTGGGCTCTTCACCTAGTTTCCATCATCGTAAAAATTAAAAAAAAAAAATAATAAAACAAACTATAAACAACTAAAAAAAAAACAAAATTTCGATCTATTTTTCTTTTTACCGGGCATTTTTAAAAGTTAAATATGATAAAATTTTTGTTTGTATCATTTGGTTTGGCATTTCCACAAAGTTTTTTGAGAGATTTTAAAATTTATTTAAAAATCAAAAAATCAGTATGGCCGCCTATATATTTATCTTGGGCTGAAGATATCATCTATAAGTAGAATCAAATACATATTCAATAATAATATGATTATAATACTGTAACGAATTTAAGGAAATTCCGCTTATTTGAAACCTTCTGCTAACGTTCGTATCGCTGAACTGTCGAATAAATAACTCCAATATTCTGTATTGCAAAATGGTCTTTATTAGATTGCTTTGGCGTAGTACTTCACAATTATACGTCACAACTAATAGCGTGTTTAAATGAAACTGATCCTGACTACTCCGCTTGCGCGGCTTTTATAGCCTCTGTTGCTTCATTCGCATATTTCTACTAAAGTATAGACGTTTCGCCTTCTAGAACTGCTGTATCACCTGCGTGGTAATTTCTATATACATGTATATCTGTAGTTTATGTCTATCTTATAGCCATATGCGAATGTATGCGTGAGTACTACTGCGGCTGATGTTTACATAAGTTTGTGGGTATTTCTTCGTTGCCTTGTATGTATGTGTGTAAATGATGATTGATTTTTATACGTACACAAGAGTGGAAACTTGCTTTATTGTTGTTCTTTACTTATTTAGTATCAGCCTAGTGATGCTAATATTCGTCACACTGCCCTCCACCTAAGTCTGATGGCCCGATCAGATAAATCTCTCGATCCAACCGCTGCCGTCCACCTATAGAACTAAGGCCCACTTCCTTTTAAAATACTCATTATCACCTTTCGTTTGATACTCATAATGTACAAACGCATTCTAGAGTCACCACTGGTCCACCTTTATGGCGATATCTCGAAAATGCGTCCACCTATAGAACTAAGGCCCACTCCCTTTTAAAATACTCATTAGCACCTTTCATTTGATACCCATATCGTACAAACAAATTCTAGAGTCACCCCTGGTCCACCTTTATGGCGATATCTCGAAATGGCGTCCACCTATAGAACTAAGGCCCACTCCCTTTTAAAATACTCATTAACACCTTTCATTTGATACCCATATCGTACAAACAAATTCTAGAGTCACCCCTAGTCCACCTTTATGGCGATATCTCGAAAAGCCGTCCGCCTATAGAATTAAGGCCCACTCCCTTCTAAAATACTCATTAACACCTTTCATTTGATACCCATATCGTACAAACAAATTCTAGTCACCCCTAGTCCACCTTTATGGCGATATCTCGAAAAAGCGTCCACCTATAGAACTGAGGCCAACGCCCTTTTAAAAACTCATTAAGGCCTTTCTTTTCATACACATATCGTACAAACAAATTCTAGAGTCACCCCTGGTCCACCTTTATGGCGATATCTCGTAAAGGCGTCCACCTAGAGAACTAAGGCGCACGCCCTTTTAAAATATTCATTAACACCTTTGATCTAATACCCATATCGTACAAACAACACATTCCAGGGTTACCCTAGGTTCATTTTCCTACATGGTGATTTTCCCTTATTTTGTCTCCATAGCTCTCAACTGAGTATGTAATGTTCGGTTACACCCAAACTTAGCCTTCCTTACTTGTTTTATCTGAAATTAGTACTTCACACTTTGAGCTCCTCACAACGACTTAATGCATTCACAAAAACTGTTGCGTTATATATGGTCTAAGCGACGAAGTAATAAGAATGAAACGGTAATTTCAATTCTACCTGCTGTGTCTTGTGGTGGCTTAAAAAAAAACAACACAAGCAACTTTACGATCTGCAATTGTGTCACAGTGATACCTTCATTTTTTAAAACGGTTGAATAAAAAACCCACACAACTATGTTTACGACATGCAAATGCATCACAGTGATGCCTTGGTTTTAAAAGGGTTGTAAAAACGCTAATTTTTAATAATTTTTTCTAATTTCTTTTCTATTACTAAGTTAAATTCATTTTTAGCACGCTTTTATTAGCTTGGCCTGTATGTAACGGAATCTTTGAGCTTAATTTTCACCGGTTTCTAGAAGTCTGATTAACTTGAAACTTTACATACGTATCAAGGGCCGATGACAATGTATTAATGTGATGGTGTGGTGACATAAGGTCAACGGCGATAAGGTCAATTGGCCTTATCACCACTTTGAATGGCGATAAGTTTGATTGCAACTTTGCACACCTATCAAGGCTCGATGACAATGCATTAATGTGATGGTGTGGTGACATAAGGTCAACGGCCATAAGGTCCATTGGCCTTATTACCACAAAACCATTTAGCTGATTTTTTCATGTAAAGTGCAAAGCCGGCGATTTTTTGAAATGTTTGTATGGTGAACCCCCAGGGGGGTTCCAGGGGGTGTGCCACTGGCATCGGTGGGTCGGGCCTCCAAAGTTAGTGGGGTCGGTCATACATTTGGGGTCGATTGGAGCACTCTAAATGGGTCAAAGTGGGATTTTTCAAAATTTACCCCTACCCAAAAGTTCGACCCAAATTGGGGGACATCAGAATTCGTTTTAGAGGTATGGTTCCTTCGGCAAAGCTTCTTATTTTGATCCCTAGAAGATTTTCACAGAGCAATGGGCAATTTTTTTGCCTCCCCACAATTCGACCCAGCCCGACCCCATATTGCAAAACTCAGTACGGTATACGTGCAAAGCAAAATAAACAAGTAAGGAAGGCTAAGTTCGGGTGTAACCGAACATTACATACTCAGTTGAGAGCTATGGAGACAAAATAAGGGAAAATCACCATGTAGGAAAATGAACCTAGGGTAACCCTGGAATGTGTTGTTTGTACGATATGGGTATCAACTGAAAGGTGTTAATAAATATTTTAAAAGGGCGTGGGCCTTAGTTCTCTAGGTGGACGCCTTTTCGAGATATCGCCATAAAGGTGGACCAGGGGTGACTCTATAATTTGTTTGTACGATATGGGTATGAAAAGAAAGGTCTTAATGAGTTTTTAAAAGGGCGTTGGCCTCAGTTCTATAGGTGGACGCCTTTTCGATATATCGCCATAAAGGTGGACTAGGGGTGACTCTAGAATTTGTTTGTACGATATGGGTATCAAATGAAAGGTGCTAATGAGTATTTTAAAAGGGAGTGGGCCTTAGTTCTACAGGTGGACGCCTTTTAGAGATATCGCCACAAAGGTGGACCAAGGGTCACACTAGAATTTGTTTGTACGATATGGATATCAAATGAAAGGTGTTAATGAGTATTTTAAAAGGAAGTGGGCCTTAGCTCTATAGGTGGACGCCTTTTCGGGATATCGTCATAAAGGTGGACCAGGGGTGACTCTAGAATTTGTTTGTACGATATGGGTACCAAATGAAAGGTGCTAATGAGTATTTTAAAAGGGAGTGGGCCTTAGTTCTATAGGTGAACGCATTTTCGAGATATCGCCATAAAGGTGGACCAGGGGTGACTCTAGAATTTCTTTGTATGACATGGGTATGAAATGAAAGGTGTTAATAAGTATTTTAAAAGGGAGTGGGCCTTTGCTCTATAGGTGGACGCATTTTCGAGATATCGCCATAAAGGTGGACCAGGGGTGACTCTAGAATTTGTTTGTACGATATGGGTATGAAATGAAAGCTGTTAATGAGTATTTTAAAAGGGAGTGGGCCTTAATTCTATAGGCGGACGGCTTTTCGAGATATCGCCATAAAAGTGGACCAGGGTGACTCTAGAATTTGTTTGTACGATATGGGTATCAAATGAAAGGTGCTAATGAGTATTTTAAAAGGGAGTGGGCCTTAGTTCTATAGGTGGACGCCTTTTCGAGATATCGCCATAAAGGTGGACCAGGGGTGACTCTAGAATTTGTTTGTACGATATGGGTATCAAAAGAAAGGTGCTAATGAGTATTTTAAAAGGGAGTGGGCCTTAGTTCTATAGGTGGACGCATTTTCGAGATATCGCCATAAAGGTGGACCAGGGGTGACTCTAGAATTTGTTTGTATGACATGGGTATCAAATGAAAGGTGTTAATGAGTATTTTAAAAAGGAGTGGGCCTTAATTCTATAGGCGGACGGCTTTTCGAGATATCGCCATAAAGGTGGACCAAGGGTGACTCTAGAATTTGTTTGTACGATATGGGTATCAAATGAAAAGTGCTAATGTGTATTTTAAAAGGGAGTGGGCCTTAGTTCTATAGGTGGACGCATTTTCGAGATATCGCCATAAAGGTGGACCAGGGGTGACTCTAGAATTTGTTTGTATGACATGGGTATCAAATGAAAGGTGTTAATGAGTATTTTAAAAGGGAGTGGGCCTTAGCTCTATAGGTGGACACCTTTTCGGGATATCGTTATAAAGGTGGACCAGGGGTCACTCTAGAATGCGTTTGTACAATATGGGTGTCAAACGAAAATTTTTAATGAGTGTTTTAAAAGAGAGTGGGCCTTAGTTCTATGGGTGGACGCCTTTTCGAGATATTGCCATAAAGGTGGACCATGGGTGATTCTAGAATTTGTTTGTACGATATGAGTAGCAAATGAAAGGTGTTAATGAGTATTTTAAAAGGGAGTGGACCTTAGTTCTATGGGTGGACGCCTTTTCGAGATATCGCCATAAAGGTGGACCAGGGATGAGTTTAGAATTTGTTTGTACGATATGGGTATCAAATGAAAGGTGCTAATAAGTATTTTAAAAGGGAGTGGGCCTTAGTTTTATAGGTGGAAGCCTTTTCGAGATATCGCCATAAAGGTGGACCAGGGATGACTCTAGAATGCGTTTATACGATATGGGTATCAAATGAATGGTGTTAATGAGTATTTTAAAAGGGAGTGGGCCTTAGTTCTATGGGTGGACGACTTTTCGAAATATCGATATAAAGGTGGACCAGGGGTGACTCTAGAATTTGTTTGTACGATATGGATATCAAATGAAAGGAGTTAATGAGTATTTTAAAAGGGAGTGGGCCTTAGTTCTATAGGTGGACGCCTTTTCGAGATATCGCCATAAAGGTGGACCAGGGGTGACTTTAGAATTTATTTACGATATGGGTATCAAGTGAAAGGTGTTAATGAGTATTTTAAAAGGGATTGGGCCTTAGTTCTATAGGTGGAAGCCTTTTGGGGATATCGTTATAAAGGTGGACCAGGGTTGACTCTAGAATGCGTTTGTACATTATGAGTATCAAACGAAAGGTGATAATGAGTATTTTAAAAGGGAGTGGACCTTAGTTCTATATTTCGATATATCGCCATAAAGGGGGACCAGGGGTGACTCTATAATGTGTTTGTACAATATGGGTGTCAAATTAAAAGTATTAATAAGAATTTTAAAAGGGATTTGTGGTAGTTGTATATGTGAAGGCGTTTTCGAGATTTCGAACAAAATGTGGACCAGGGTGACCCAGAACATAATCTGTCGGGTACCGCTAATTTATTTATATATGTAATACCACGAACAGTATTCCTGCCATGATTCTAAGGGCTTTCGATTTCGCCCTGCAGAACTTTTTCATTTTCTTCTACTTAATATGGTAGGTCACCCATTTTACAAAGTTTTTTTCTAAAGTTATATTTTGCGCCAATAAACCAATGCAATTACCATGTTTCATCTCTTTTTTCGTATTTGGTATAGAATTATGGCATTTTTTTCATTTTTCGTATTTTTCGAAATCGAAAAAGTGGGCGTGGTCATAGTCGGATTTCGGCCATTTTTTATACAAATACAAAGTGTGTTCAGATAATTATGTGAACTGAGTTTAGTAAAGATATATCGATGTTTGCACAAGTTATCGTGTTAACGGCTGAGCGGGAGGACAGACGATCTACTGTGTATAAAAACTGGGCGTGGCTTCAACCGATTTCCCCCTTCTTCACAGAAAACAGTTATCGTCCTAGATTCTAAGCGCCTACCAAATTTCACAAGGATTGGTAAATATTTGTTCGACTTATGGCATTAAATGTATCCTAGTTAAATCAAATGAAAAAGGGCGGAGCCACGCCCATTTTAAAATTTTCTTTTGTTTTTATATTTTGTTGCACCATATCATTACTGGAGTTGAATGTTGACATAATTTACTTATATACTGTAAAGATATTAAATTTTTTGTAAAAATTTCACTTAAAAAAAAATTTTTTTTTTAAAGTGGGCGTGGTCGTTCTCCGATTTCGCTAATTTGTATTAAGCATACATATAGTAATACAAGTAACGTTCCTGCCAAATTTCATCATGATATCTTCAACGACTGCCAAATTACAGCTTGCAAAACTTCTAAATTACCTTCTTTTAAAAGTGGGCGGTGCCACGCCTATTGTCCAAAATGTTACTTATTTTCCATTCTGCGTCATAAGTTCAACCCACGTACCAAGTTTCATCGCTTTATCCGCCTTTGGTAATGAATCATCGCACTTTTTCGATTTTTCGAAATTTTCGATATCGAAAAAGTTGGCGTGGTTATAGTCCGATATCGTTCATTTTAAATAGCGATCTGAAATGAGTGCCCAGGAACCTACATACCAAATTTCGTCAAGATACCTCAAAATTTACTCAAGTTATCGTGTTAACGGACGGACGGACGGACGGACATGGCTCAATCAAATTTTTTTTCGATACTGATGATTTTGATATATGGAAGTCTATATCTATCTCGGTTCCTTTATACCTGTACAACCAACCGTTATCCAATCAAAGTTAATATACTCTGTGAGCTTTGCTCAACTGAGTATAAAAAACTCAATAGTTAGCTACAGTGGGCACACTTGCTAAAAGCACCCCTTATATTTTAATGCGACAAATCCCTAAATAATTTAAAATTTTCTCATTTTAAATTAAAATATCTATATTTGCTAATTAAATATATTGCAAAACCTCTGCAAGTGCCTGATTTGTCCCCATTTTATATTGGACAAAAAAAGAAATCAATTTTTTTTACGTTGCAATTATACATAATTAGTCACACAAATCAACATAAGCGGTAAAGTGTCCCCTAAACAGTGGTACAAGAGTGGTTCGGTGCGTACACTTGCGTCTAAAAAATACATTCTCTCTCTTGCAAAGCTAAGCTTTCCCCGAGTTATCTATTATTTCATTCTGTATCCCTCCTTATACAGTCCACAAAAATATCGATAGTGAAATTAAGAAGTAATTACCCATTATATTTACATATATACATAATGTATTTTCCCACGTATATTTAATTCTCCCCCATATACGCATTAAATACTGTGCAAAGGCGGCACAGTGGTCAAACTCGATCGGTCACCCCCTCAAATAAAATTTAATTTAAAAACTTTTTTTTTGATTTTGAAAATTCTTCTCCTGCTATTAACGTGAAGATTTAAACTCAACTCCCTCACATCCAGTTAAAAGCAAACAAGTGTTCCCTCTTCTAAAAAAAGTTTTTTTTCTATCTGAAGTAAAATTTTATTAATTCTCAGTCGTAAGCGTCATAAAGTAAGCTCAAAAATGACCCAGACCAGATCCTGCCCGAAGATTTTTCAACATCTGCTAATAGCAAATACAGGTGCTGTCTCATAGCGTATGAAGACACGAAAGCCCAGATCGAAGACCAGCTTCAATAGCTTAAACAAGCAAATGCACCCGCTCCCCCTACCATCACAACAGCTCTATCTGACAACTCTTGTATTTCGCTAAAAATCCCTCTCTGCGATACCAAAATATTTTGTGGTGGTCATGAAAAATGGCCCTCATTTCGTGACATATTCACAGCGGTCTACATTAACCACCCCAAACTCTCCCAAGCGCAAAAATTGCATCACCTCAGATACCAAACCCAACGAAAGGCCGCTCAACTAGTCAATCAATTCCCCTTGACTGACGCCAACTTTGCCTTAGCGTGGGAAGCCCTGAAGTCCCGATACGAGAACAGACGAGTTCTCGTAGATAGTCAAATACGGACACTGATGAATTTAAAGCCCATCATATCTGAGAACAGTGAAGACATACAAAGGTTGCAATCGTCGGTAAATAATTGCCTTCAAATTCTCGCCACGCAACAAGTCTCCACAGATAACTGGGACCCCATACTTATTTATCTGGTTACCTCTAAACTCCCAGAAAATAGAGTCACGTTGTGGGAGCAATCTCTATCCTCAAGAAGAGAACTTCCGAACTGATCCCATATGGCCCAGTTCCTCACAACTCCATACGAAGTAGTAGAAAGAGTTGATCAATGGCGCCCAAGTAAAAGTAAATTCGCTCCTCCTCAAACTAGGCCGCCATTTAAACCTCAACCGTCACACTCGCTTCCAAATGAATCGACCTCCCACACGCAGTCTCACATAACAGAGCATCGAACGATGTACAAATGCTCAATGTGCAAAAACCTCCTCTCATCACTTAATAAATAGTTTGAAATTTAAGAAATTGTCTACCTCTCACCGCAGGAAGTTTGTAAAAGAAACCAATATGTGTTTCAATTGCCTCTCCCAGTCACACATGTTAAAAGATTGCCCTAGCACTGAAACTTGTAGTCAAAGTCGAGATTGGCACAACTCAGTGCTTCATGAAGCCACTTCACCCACGCCGAAGAGACAGCCCTCCCGAGCGCAAAAGAACAACCTCCCAAACCAAAACGACAAATACCTTTAACTCATCCGATAATACCCCGGATCAAGCCGATCTTATGGATGAAGGGCCTTCCTGCTCTCAGAAAAGCCAAGTAAAATCGTTCTGTGCAGAAACCGATTGTAGAGTAATTTTGCCCACGGCTATCGTCCCGGTAGAAAACAGAGGGGAGATTTTCAAACTTAAAGCTCTTTTAGATCAGGCATCTGAAAGAACCTTCATTTCCACAAGAGCCCAAGACAGGATCAGACTCCCTTATAAACCCCTCAAGTTTGAAATATCTGGCATGGGAGGGAAAGTAGTTCAAAACTCAAATAAACTGTGTTCCCTGACCCTAGTTTCCGCGGATATGCAAACAAAAATCAATGCGGAAGCGATAGTTGTTTAGGCAGGATGCCTAACTTTTTCCGCATCTGTCTGCGATCCCCCCAATGCAACCCTGCGAATCGATACTCGATACTCGAATTAATTTGTAACCACCCACACCATCACCCCCACATGCATGTGCATGCATGTACATGTACGTGTATGTGTGTTTTTTGTCAGCACTCATGCATATGCATGTCGGGGTTGATGTGTGGGTGCCTTTACCCTCCAAAACGGAGGATTTTGCGGGTCAGCGGTTGTAGCTTGCTATACAACCGGCCTCTTTGATTTCAACAGCCAACCAGCTAACATCTGCCGCCAGTTATCTCTGCCGTGTTTCTACAATACAGTCAATACAGGTAATATTGTCACCAAAATATTGTACTTCTATTCAATAAAACATATTATTATAACGAGAAATTCTCGCCTATTTGTCTATTCCTTTATTCCACACGCCACATTCCCACTGAGATCGACCCCGGTGCGCCCATCGACTCAGGAGCAGACGCACCCCGACCGAACGTTTGGTCCTATCTCCCCGAGAAAGGAATATACAGCACCTAAATTACAGTCCACAAAATACGACCATAGCTGACCGCACAAATTTCAAATTCCTCACATAAAAAGTTATACGGAGAGTCTTTGCCACAATCAACAGCGATAACACAAAAAGTTTAAGAACGGCTATTACTTAACACCAGCGTCAAACACTGAGCAATCGACAGCGAGCGGAAGCCACTGCAACACCGAGTTATCTTGCCACATCATCACATCATCACCAGTATACAAATCACCAAAAAGTTCAAAGTAAGTGCAATATTTCTTGCCACATTTTTTTTGGTTAAAAATAATAAATAAAAAGTGCGAAAAATCCATTTGAAGTGCCATACGTGCTTGTAACTGACCGCGAAAAGTGTGAAAAAACTGTGTAGTGCCAAAAAGAAAATAAGTGCAAACGCGGATCATTAACGTTGTTAAGACTCCTTGTGACTATCTGGCCTGTCCCCCCACCAGCGGTAAGGCTCTCCGGACACAGCACAAAGAAGAGGTACACATAACCTCACTTTCACATAAAATTTCACGCCATTCGATTTAAATTTTCTTTTTGCATCACATTATTTTCACTAATTTCTCTAATTAATCTTGTTACACAGTTTTGTTCTTTGTTGCATAAGATTTATTTCACGGCTTCACACTTTTCGTCGAGTTTATATCAAAGCGCGCTTAATTTATAATAAAATTGAAGGTTGAAGTGGCGAGTGACCCCCCCGCACAATACACATTGGTGTTGATTCCCCCCGATCTGTTTTTTAAGGCACAAATAATCTGCAAAGTCAGACAAAAATAAACAAATTAAGAGTAATAAATCAATTTTGCGTAATTTTAATGTTGGTTGGGTGATTCCCTCAGGTTTTCAAAGTTATATCCCTTGGCTAATTCGCTCTCCACTTTTCAACCATGAACATGGGATCATATATTAGATTGGCCGATCGAATAATCGAATTCGAGGCCGATTTTAATGACATAAATGCTGCTCTGCACACTATACACACTCTTGCAATACAGCAAAAATAGTTGCAAGCTAAGTGGGAAAAAGCCGAGACCGCCCTCGAGGAATTGCTTGACTCTGACACGCTCGACGCTAAGAAAATTGCAGCGGTCAAGATCAAGCATAAAGCCGCATATGCCGTATTCCTGAGATGCGTGTCGAACATGGCTGAAATTCAATCTAAATTGAAGGAGGAAAAAGATAGGGCAGTCAAACCTGAGGGAGAACGCGCGCGCGAACACAGTATCCGCCTGCCAGCTTGCGATACTGAGTTATTCAAGGGCGACTACCTATCTTGGCCAACGTTTCGTGACCTGTTCACGGCCATCTACAAAAACAACAGTCGCCTAAGCCTGGTAGAAAAGTTGTTCCACCTTAACCAAAAAACCCAAGGTGAGGCAAAGGACATTGTCAAGAAATGTCCTTTGACAAATGAAGGCTTCGAAACAGCCTGGAAAAACCTATGTGAGAGATATGAGAATAAACGGATTCTCGCAAACTCACAACTACAAATTTTATTTAATCTAAAAAGATAGATAGCGTGTGCGGCAGCTCAATCAAAACCTTACAGTGCGACATAAATAATTGCTTGGCATCCTTAAAAACACATCAGATCGATGTTTCAAATTGGGATGCGATTATTACCTATTTATGTTCGACAAAATTACCTGAAAATACGTTGGCTCTATGGGAGCAGAGCATTGACCACAAGACGGACATATCCAAGTGGGAGGATATGGACAAATTCTTGTCAAATCGTTTCCAGACACTTGAAACCGTGTCTGGTTTTACAGGGAATGCCACTTCTAAAGTGCAAAAGTCAAACACGTCGCGCCAGTCGACGGAAAACCCTACAAAAAGACTTGGTGCTTTTCAAACCAAAGTAACCAAGCAAACAACAAAATCAATGTGTAAAATGTGCTAATCTACGGAGCACAGATTACGCAACTGTTCACGTTTTTGCGATTTAAACCCGGTAGAAAGGATTAAATTCGTCAAATCCTCAAATGGCTGCCTGAATTGTTTATCCCCAGGACACACAGTGACGAGGTGCACCAGTTCATACAACTGTTCCAAATGCCACTCTCGTCACCACACGCTCCTGCATGCGGACACACTTCAGCAACCGGCGGTGCGCAACCCGTTCAAAGATGCGGATAATACCCCATCAACTTCGGTACAGGCACGGAAAAGACAGGAATCGGGACAACCACCTTACTCTACGAACCAGAATGTCAAATCCTGCCATGCCAATTCCAGCACAGGTGTGCTATTAGGAACTGCTCGCGTACACATTCACCATAATGGTACCGACTTCTCCGCGCGGGCATTAATTGATTCTGGGTCTGAATGTTCCTTTATAACTGAAAGACTGAAACGCAGAATCAATTTGCCAGCGAGGAAAATGCATGCCCATGTTTCAGGCATCACAAATGCGGTGTCAGCTCAGGTGAAAGAAGCATCCAACATCGAATTACGTTCTCCTGTGGATCCCTGCTTCAGCCTGACTACACCCGTACTAGTTCTAGCGAAACTCATTGGGAATCTTCCATCCTGCCATATCAACGCAATGACTATGCAGGCATTCCCAGACTTGGTTTTGGCAGACAAGAGGTTCTACTTCAATGAAGACGTAGACCTCATACTTGGTGGAGACATATATCCCCAAATTATAATGAGCGGTATAAAAAAGAATGTGCTAAAAACACTTTTAGCCCAAGAGAGAGTGTTCGGTTGGATACTAACCGGTCGTATCGAATCACCGAATCCAACGAAGAGCATTATGTCTTTTTACAACGAGGTTGCGTTAGACAACCAACTCAAAGCGTTCTGGGAGGTAGAAAATGTATCAAAAAATAAAATATTAAATGAAGAGGAAAGGTACTGCGAACAATTATTTAAAGAAACAACGAAACTTGATGAAGATGGAAGATACACCGTGTCACTACCATTCAGGCAGGATTACGCTAATAATATTAATTTAGGACCGTCCCTGAAACGCGCATGCTCTCAATTCTTCCGGAATGAGGGGCGGCTAATAAAAAAACCCAGATTTAGGTAAAGAATATGTTCGAGTGTTGTCAGAATATGAAACGCTCGGACATATGAAAAAATTAAAAAAGAATATCCCATCCGACGATTCGGATCATTACTTCCTTCCCCACCACGCCGTTATTAAAGCAGAAAGTACCACTACAAAGGTACGCGTAGTATTTAATGCCTCGAGCCCTACGGCCAACGGCAATAGCCTAAATGATATTCTACTCCCGGGCCCAGTTCTACAAGCCGATCTACCCATCCTTATCTTACGTTGGAGACTATACCGTTTCGTCTTCAATAGCGACATCGGAAAGATGTATCGACAAATTTGGGTGAACGAAAATCACACCAAATTTCAACGTATTGTGCATCGCACGTTCCCGAATGACCCTATTAGTCTTTATGAATTAAAGACGGTTACCTTCCGAGTGAATTGCGCTCCATATCTCGCGATAAGAACGCTCCTACAACTGGCAGACGACGTGTCAAATTCACACCCTGCAGCGGCTAACACACTACGAGAATACATGTATGTAGATGACGTGTTAGCGGGTGGACATACGATCACATCGACTATTAAAGCCAGAGATGAAATTTGTCAAGTCCTACACTCAGCGGGCTTTCCACTTCGTAAATGGACATCCAATTCAGAGGACATTCTAAGGGACATCCCCAAAGCAGACCTCCTCAGTGAAAACTTCCTGGCCTTCGAAGATACCAGTTCAGTTAAAGCATTAGGAATTCGATGGAATGCCCTCTCCGATTTATTTTATTTTAAAACAGGGACGCTGGACAACCCGGAAAACATTACGAAGAGAGCGATACTATCAGCAATCGCCAAACTTCTCGATCCCTTGGGATGGCTGGCACCAATGGTCATTGTGGCAAAAATACTCATGCAGAGTATTTGGTTGGAAGGCACCGCTTGGGACGAACCAGTATCTACCAGTACGCTGGAAGGATGGAAAACCTTCACCGACCAATACCATGAAATCGATAAAATCCGGATACCTAGATGGGTCAACTTTTCACCAGGAACCGACATCGAGATCCATGGATTTTGTGACGCATCTGAGAAGGCTTATGCAGCAGCCGTTTACATGCGCGTAAAAACGGATAATGACATCTGGACAAACCTGCTCCTAGCCAAAACCCGAGTAGTCCCAGTGAAAACTCTTTCTCTTCCACGATTGGAACTTTGCGGAGCAGTGCTGTTAGCGGAAATCACCGAATCAATTTTCAGGAACCTCATGTTGGGACCAGTGAAAGTGCACCTTTGGACGGATTCAACTATCGTCCTCGCATGGATAAGGAAACCGCCGTGTTCCTGGTCCACTTTCGTCGCAGATCGGATCACCAAGATCATCGACATGGTCGGAAATAAGGACTGGTTGCATGTAAACTCAGAATCTGCCAGATTTAGGTAGCAGAGGATTACCAGCGTCTGAATTGGTCAACAATTCGTTGTGGTGGCAGGAACCTTCTTGGCTGCAAGAAGACACGTCCCAATGGCCAGCACAAGAAAGTCACTACATCACCTCCGTAGAGGAAAAGAGGGCGAAGACCTGCGCAACAACAACAGTAAATACTACCGATGTTCTCCAACGCTTTTCAGACCTACCTAGGGCTTTACGGGTGTTCTCATACGTTATGAGTTTCTACCGAAGAAGTCACCCCAAAACAAAAAAATCATTTCAGGTCAAGTCATTTTTAATCTCTCCTGATGAGATCAAATCAGTAACCCAACTCTTAATTAAAATCTATCAGAAACAACACTATAGTTCCGAATATAGTGATCTAAAGGCCGGAAAACCAATTGCAGGGAAAAGTGCAATACTCTCGCTTAATCCCTATCTAGACCAACATGGCATCATTCGGGTAGGAGGGCGACTCGGGGCGTCAAAGGACTTAGCCTTTAATGAACGCCACCCAATCCTCCTCCCATACAACTGCCGGTTATCCCGTCTGACAGTCCTAATGTTTCACCAACAAAGTCTGCATGGGGAAAACCAACTCATGTTACGTCTGATACGCACCCAATACTGGATACCTAACATCAAAACCATGATTAGGGCAACAATTCACAATTGCAAAATTTGCACTATACACCGAAAGCGTGCTCATACCCAATTTATGGGTATTCTCCCTCGCGAACGCACGACATTCAGCCGTGCATTTACGAATACTGGAGTCGACTTCGCCAGACCCTTCGACATCAAAAGTTACCACGGTCGAGGGTGTCGACTATCCAAAGGCTATGTCTGCCTTTTCGTGTGTTTTTCCACACGAGCGATTCACCTGGAAGCCACTACTGACCTCAGCACCCCATCATTTCTTGCGGCTTTTGCCCGTTTTATATCTAGACGCGGATGCCCGAAAGATATGTACTCCCACAATGGTGCAAACTTTGTCGGAGCGTCACGATCCTTACGACCAGAATTCAAGACCTTCATCTCACAAGCGCGAGAGAACGCTGTCTCAAAGTACAGCCACCAGTCGCTCACGTGGCATTTCATCCCTGCGGGTGCTCCCCATATGCGAGGGCTGTGGGAGGCTGGAGTGAAAAGCTTCAAAAGCCATTTCAAAAAGATAGCCTCACCACACAAATTCACCTTCGAGGAATTCCATACCCTCTTGTGCCGCATCGAGGCATGCCTGAACTCGCGGCCGCTCAGCCCGGCGTCCAATGACCCGACGGACCTAGAGCCGCTCACCCCAGGACATTTCCTCGCTGGCAGCCATCTACTGGCTCCGCCAGAGCCGGATGCCAGCGAGAGCCCGGCCTCGATGATCAATCGGTGGCAGAAACTCAAAGCCCTCCATCACACTTTCTGCAAGCGATGGAAAACCGAATATCTCACCGAGATCCAGAAACGATACAAGTGGAAACATCCACAACCTAATCTAAAACCCGGAGACCTAGTTGTTATCAAAGAGGACAACCTCCAACCCCACGAGTGGAGAATGGGGAGTATCGTCAAAACACACCCAGGCTCTGATAACCGTGTGCGTGTTGTTGACGTTCATACCACCAGGGGACAAACCACTAGACCAATTACGAAATTGGTACTCCTTCCGTCCCACGACAAGGAGGATTAAATGTAAGGGGCCAAAGTCCGCCTTACAAAACCCCAAAACTCTATTTCCCCCAGCTACCTAAAATCAGGGGCCCACGGTTGGTGATAGCATAGAAAGCAAATTAAGGAACCCGGGTCTTCGTGTCTCTCTATCCCTAAGCCTGCGTTTCTCCCGAGCCATATATTATAATCAACCCCCCGGTCTCGTGATGGTGCGAGTCTACCGGAGGGGAATTCAAAACGTACTACGAGATGGCAATGGGGAAAGGGAGCGCGGGACATAAAGACGCGTTCAACCACGCGCCGTAATGCCCCGCTATCCTTAAGCTTGTGTCTCTCCCGAGGCCCTAAATATAATCAACCCCCCCGGTCTCGTGATGGTGCGAGTCATCTTCCTTTTTTTGTTCTCTACCCCCGGTCTCGTGTCGAGTATACCGGAGGGAATCCTACACCTTGCTACTTGTGGGCAATGGGGAAAGGGAGCGAGAGACACGAGGACGCATGAGAGCTTAGCAAAAGCTCGCAAACAAAAAAAAAACTTTTTTTTCTATGTGCTTTAACAATATTAACCGAGGGCCCCCTGAACAAAAAGCCCCACATGTCACTCGCTCACCCAGAGCGAGGACACCGTAAAACACCCAAATTCACTCACTCCCCCGAGCGAGGATATCAGAAACCCTCCCAATTCACTCGCTCACTCAGAGCGAGGATACCAGAAAATAACCCAGCTCTCGTTCACCCCGAACGAGGCCAACACACCGATATCCCAGCTCCCGTTCCACCGAACGATGCCAACAGAACCCTAACTCAGATTCACTATCTGCCACAGAATACCTCTTTCAACAATTGCGTTAGTGTGCCGTTGCCACCACGCAATTGTTCAGAAGACAATTAAAGGTCAGAATTGATTCCAGAATTTCAGTCACATCGTCATCGGAATATCCCCGTACTTCCCACATCTCACCGTGCGTATTCATCACACAGTTGAGGTCACGGTGTTTAAACCTTTTCCACATTAGCAAATAAATTATAAATTAAAAAACTTCTTTAAATAATTGTTTTCATCCATTTAAAGCAATAAGGGCTATCTCCCATGCACTATAGCCAAGATGTCTTTAATTAACTGACGAAAGATTTTATGTAAATATACTTGCGACTTTCGTTCTAAAAAGCAAAATGGGACCATATTTCACTTGTGTACAATGTTGTTTCCTTTTCTACACTTAAAGCAATTGCATTATTAAAGAGTATCACCAGCGGACATAATCCCAAGGAAAATGATAACATGAGCCTCTTGGTCATGAACGTCACCAACAATTGTCTCAACTGTATCAGGTGAAGTAGATGAAGACTTCACTAATAAATCATTTCGCAAAGTTGTAACCGGGAGGGACACTATACCCGCTGGATGTATACCTGTACTTTTAACATCTGCTTCGTAAGCGCCATTGACACTTAAGGAATAGAAATCCTGCAGTCTTAACTCAAAAGTGCTAACAACGCCATCAAAAAGTGTCATCGGCTGATTTCGAAGTAGATGTTTAATAGAATTACAGGAGCGAACTGGTTATCCACTTGGTATCCCCCACAATAGCAGCGTATTTCATCGGTGCGATCCAATAGCGATTAGCACCCAAAAACAATAAAACCTTTCCACCAAAGTAAATTCCCAGATACAACAAAATCTTTTTCTGGTGACTCGTTCCCAATTAATTTCCACCCTTTTTTGTCACCCCTAAGTAATGAGCTAACTCAGCTCGGCCAGCAGCCGCTAAATGCGAGCCAGCAGATTAACTGCTGAATATCGAATAGGCCAATTACTAGCTACATAAGTTTGAGGAAGCCTTATTATATTCCATAATTTACCTTCTGATAGAATGCTCAATACATCGACGGACTTCTTTACTTCCATACTATCATCCTTGTTCCCGTGGATATCAGTTGGTTTCATGCTTTTATTGGGAAATGTCTGGTCCCCTTGTAGTACGACATGGAAATTTGATGCCACACAGCCCCTGCGACAAAGTACTTTTAAAAAAAATGCAATTGTAAAACATCACAAATATCTTAATTTTCTTCAAAAGCCTTACCTGATTGTCAACGGGTGACTGCTGGCAGCTTTGTTCACACATTGATCCCATCAATTCAATTTCGTGACGCTTCTTAGGTTTGACACACTTATGGAAAGCGTGCTTTAGCTTTAAATGGCTTACAATAGGACTGTGTGAAGAACCCAAAGTCAAGGCACTACCTTTCTGAACTCCTGTGATACACAATTGCCGTAAGTGATATGCAAAGCTAACGGCGTTAAGGGCCAAACACCAGCCCGTCATCGCGCAGGCTGCCCATTGTAATTTACTAAGGCCCTAGCTGCTTAGGCGGTAAATATTCCAATATAACCGCGAACCTTTTGGGAGCTTTTCCAATGTTTGAAATTTTTTAACCCTAAATAATCGTTGCTTTATGCATAAAACAACGATCATACAATATCTTTATGCCACTTTTTGTAAATTCAACCCATTTACTCTGATTTTACAGCCACTTAAGTTAATATAACTGTAGCACCAGGTGTAACTTCTAACGATTTGGTATCCACCTTTGATTTCACTACAATATCTGAGTTGTTGTAGCTGTCACTTAAAGCATACACCGACATTTTATCGGGTAAAGATGGATGAGTGAAATGATCTTTCACAAACACGCTGAATGGGTTGTAAGCAACGAAGTAACCGGGATTTCCAGACTTGATTCTGGAATAAGCAAATAATTGGTCCGAATCATATAAATGATATCCTCCATGCATATAAGGTGACAATCGCAGCTGCTTTATTCTATCAAATACATCCACACGCATATCCAATTTCCATCAGAAACTATCGGAACACCAGGCAATAATGATACAAATAACGCAACAACTGTTGGGTCGCAGCACCAAAGTTCCAATGTAGCCATGTTTCAGTTCCAACGGCACTCATTGTATTTGTAAATTAATTTTGTAATTTTTGCCCGCTTAAATTTGTACGCAAAGTGTGTACAAATAGCCCATGAGTTGGCATATCGATGCCCCATTCACGATTTTTTTGTGCGATAAACATCTGGATGTAGAATATCATCAGCCACCGATAGGAATGCATCAGCTGTGATATTCTGTACAAATATTTTAACTTCACTCCCTCTTGGAACGTGCTATGTATGTTTTTTCAAAATCCCTATTTAAGTGAACGCCAATTGTTTGGTGTTTTTGCATCTTCTTTCCAAATCAAAGCGGAATGTTTAATTTATCTACCAAGGCTTCATTTAAGAGTGTTGAATAGCGTGGTACATAGTTTGGTGTTATATCTAATATAACATTAACTCCCCTCGTATCGTAGCTATCAACAACATCTTTGATCTTTTGTTCTATATCTGGTTCTTGGACTAAATATGTATGCGCAGGTGGCAATTCATATGACACCGGATGCTTTAATACGTTTGGCTATATCAATATCACTGGCGCTTGCCTGCAGGTCACTAAATTTGGCGAGAAGACCACCCTTATACCATGGTAATGGTTCAGGTGCTGTACATTTCGAGCATCAATGATCCTGAATATAGCACATACAAGCATGGCTACTCAGATAGCCCAAAACCAATACAGAAAATCCAACGTAAACGTACCCAAAATGGATCGTTGGCATACTTGGTTAACAAATTCTATGTAATCCATTACCATCCACCTGAAAAAATAAGAAAAGAAATCAAAAGTTGTCAATGAAATAAAAGAAATAAAAATTTACATAAATGAAATTGAAAGGAAAATCTAACCTACGACATACTTACCGCGTGCGTTTTTCAATGGAAATATCATATTTTTTTTCACGTCACGTACCGGTTTGCTATTCCACCACAGCAATCACTACACACAATGAAACGAGAAACGGCAGAGTTGCCACGTTACCTAACGCGACCACCAAATGGTCCATTTTAGAACGCCTCTGTCAGGGTTCAGACATTTACTTTCCCTTTACCCAGGAAGACCACGATCCAAATAAGAATATCGAGTATTATTTGTGAGCATTAAATTTTATTCCATAAATAACAATACAATTCATGAATACAAAAACCACAAACCACAATCCTACATTTATGTATCCTGGAAAATTCCTGTTACGGGAAAAACAACTGGATGGCAACCCGCAACATACCAACGGCAGCCTCATTAGTGCTGTCAGACTAAGGGCGGATACCGAACACTACATAGACCAAATCAGTACCGAAAACCGCAAAACATCGCAATCGGGACTGACGTGTTTTGCTATTGTTACTCATGTGGGCATCTCCTGCAGTACCAACCAGTCATACACAACAAAGGAACTAAAAAAAAGGGAAAACAAAACAAAAAACAACCTTTCCTTGCAAAAAATTCACATTTTTTTTTACAAAGAAATTTTTTTTTACCTTTTCCGTTTTTTGGGCACTGTTTTCTGGCTGGGGGCAGGACTTGTTGTTTTTCAACAACAAACATCACAAACAGTCATTATAAGGGCTCGGTACAAAAACAATCCGGGTCCCGAAATAAAAGAATCCCGACACGACAAAATCCCGAAATGGGAAAAGTCAACTGTTTCTACCGGCCTAGTGTGCTACTGCCCCAGTGACCTAATTTTTTTTCAAGGGCAAGCAAATACATATATGTATATATATACTCGCACACCACAAATTCACAATAGCAGCTGTCAGCTAACCAATAAATATACGACAGGGTTGCATGCAGTCTTAGAATGGTACGTGCAGATAGAAAGCGTCATGGAGAACGCATCGCCAATCTGCATGCAAGCACCGGCAGTTGGTACACTTTCGAATTTAATTACGATTTGCGCTGTTCGTCATGAGCTGTCGCACAAAATTAAATCCATACCTTCGTCAGCCTCTACGCTTCGTTTTAAACTCGGTTTATTCACCTATTTTAACGTATGTTTGTTAATAAAACAACACGCGTATCACGAAAACAAGTAATTTTGCGCGGGTGGCTTGGAATCACGCCCGTTCCAACCTCCCACATACCGCAATCTTGCTGGTTTTGTTGAAATGCATAAGCTGCTCGAAATCACAGCACTAACTACCTTGCAAAAACGCTCTCGTCATTCCACGTCATTTGACTAGTCATTTTACGGTGATAGGTTATATTCGTAGTCACATTTGCATGGGCGTGGGTAAGTTTTGTGACCAAGTGTTTTGTAGGGTAATAATATAATACACAACTGACGAAATACATGCGCTGCAGCGAAAACGCGCATCACCCAACCAACTTCACGGCCACTCGCCCTGGCACATCCATAAAATGCCACAGTCGACCTGAGAGCGACACGACACGTTATACGCTGGAACGGAGAACTCGGCCTCTTCGTCCAGCCCAGAAAAACCTCAAAACCCTCGAGTCTGGAACGGAGACCTCTGCCTCTTCGTCCAACCAACAAAAAAAAAAAGAACCGCAAATCTGGAATGGAGACCTAGGCCTCTCCATCCGGAACGACAAAAACCAAAGAATAACAAAAAATGGTGCCACTCTGGAACGGAGACCTCGGCCTCTTCGTCCAGCCTTACCGGCCATCGAATATACACATATTACATTCTGAATTTCTATATTTATGTATAATTCAATGCCAAGAAATATTCACTTATAACTGTTCATAACCGCTAATTTTTTCATCTTAGCTCAGGTGGCATGCGAAGCAAGTCGGAAAGGATTCCCGGCCATTTTGCGTCGTCAGACGAACTCCTCATTTAGATTATGTTTAGTGTGTAAGTCTTATATTCATTTTTCTCGTTTCAGCGGAGGTCATTGGCGGAAAACGATGTTGCGTATCGCAAGGGGGGCCGGCATGTTTAGGCAGGATGCCTAACTTTTTCCGCATCTGTCTGCGATCCCCCCAATGCAGCCCTGCGAATCGATACTCGATACTCGAATTAATTTGTAACCACCCACACCATCACCGCCACATGCATGTGCATGCATGTACATGTACGTGTATGTTTGTTTTTTGTCAGCACTCATGCATATGCATGTCGGGGTTGATGTGTGGGTGCCTTTCCCCTCCAAAACGGAGGATTTTGCGGGTTAACGGTTGTAGCTTGCTATACAACCGGCCTCTTTGATTTCAACAGCCAACTAGCTAACATCTGCCGCCAGTGATCTCTGCCGTGTTTCTACAATACCGTCAATACAGGTAATATTGTCACCAAAATATTGTACTTTTATTCAATAAAACATATTATTATAACGAGAAATTCTCGCCTATTTGTCTATTCCTTTATTCCACACGCCACATTCCCACTGAGATCGACCCCGGTGCGCCCATCGACTCAGGAGCAGACGCACCCCGGCCGAACAATAGTATTACCTCCAACGAGCTCCAAACAAAATGGGCGCACCTTAACCTCGCGGATCCGAATTTTCACTTCCCCTCTCAAATGGACCTTGTTCTAGGTAGTGACATAATCCTCCAAATAATCAAGGAAGGCGTTGAAAAGCTCTCACCCCATCTGTTAGCTCAGAACACGATCTTTGGATGTATCATCAGCGGCAAGACGTCCGTGGAAGTAACCTCCTACTCCATACAAGTCTCAGAGGTAACTAATAGCGAACTAAGCTCCCTACTATGGAAGTTTTGTGAATTGGACGAAATACCCAGCTTCAATAATAAAACTCCTGAAGATGAGTTTTGTGAAAATTATTACACAGGCACAAATACCCGCGCGGATAATGGACGTTATGTGGTCAGCTCCCCTTTAAGCCTAGCTTCCCTGACGCGATCTCCTTATCCAATTCGCGCCCATCGGCCCTCAGCCAATTTTTAGGGATGGAAAAAACTCTCCCCAGAAGAGGAAATCTCAAGGAACTATATGATAGTGTATTAGAAGAATACATCACCTTCGATCATATGGAAGAAACGAGCTCGCATGAAAATTTCAATTAAGGCAAATGCGCCTCGTTTTATCTCCCCCATTATGCGGTTATAAAACTCGAGAAAAAAGCCACGAAGGTAAGGGTCGTATTTAACGCCTCTAAGAAATCGGAATCAGGATATTCTCTTAATGATGGTCTCTATACCGGACCTACACTCCAACCGGATCTGATGCTCCCTATTCTCAAATGGAGGATATATCAGTTTGTTTTTAACGGAGACGTAGAAAAAATGTATCGTCAAATCATAATGCACGAAGACGACAGATACTATCAGAGGATCGTCTTTCGCTCAAAGACTATCGTCTGAAAACAGTCACGTTTGGTGTGAACTGTGCCCCCTACGTCGCCATACGTACTCTTCACCAACTGGCCAAAGATGTAGAAAAACTTTCCCCAAAGCCGTCCCTGTCTTGACCAAAGAAACGTATGTAGATGACATTCTCTGGTAGGCATGATATTCTCTCGGCTGAACAGTCTCTCTCCCAAGTCATCCAAGCGCTCGGTCCAGCAGGATTCCCATTACGGAAAATAACGGCCAACCACCCTAGTATTCTATAGGATATCGACAAAGAGGACTTGCTCGACACAAATCTCATAGAGTTCGAGAAAACGAGTAACGCGAAAACTCTCGGCATTCAATGGAACGCTCTCACCGACACCTTCTCTTATACAGTCGAGTCTATAACCCTGTCGACTTTAAGGACAAAGCGTCAGATCCTCTCTTCTGTCGCTAAACTTTTTGACCCCGCAGTGTGGCTTACGCCGATAATGATTCGGGCAAAGATTTTCCTCCAAGCGTTGTGGATAGACGGAACCGACTGGGATGAAGAAATTAAACCAGTCCGTCTCATAAAGTGGTCTCAATTCACCAAAAATGTGTACGGTATCTCAAACATTAAGATAGCCCGATGGGTCAACTATAACCGCAACCAGCAAGTAGAACTGCATGGATTCTGTAACCCTTCGGAAAAGGCATACTGCACCAATATATATGTTCGGACCACTCACGACACCAGTACTTCCTCTCATCTCTTGGTTTCCAAGGGTAAATTTGCACCCCTTCGGACTTCCAGCCTGCCAAGACTAGAACTATGCGCGGCTCTTCTGCTGGAACGTCTAGTCGCTGTCGTCCAGTCAAACCTCAACCTCTCTATTACAAAAGTCATACTATGGTCTGACTCGCAAATAGTTCTAGCATGGTTGGAGCCCCCCCCCCCCCCCCCATACTTGAAAGACCTTTGTCTCTAACCGCACCACTGAAATAATGGATCTCGACGGATATGCGTCATGGAAACATGTCGGCACTCGCGACAACCCAGCGGACATGGGCAACGCATTATACGAAACAACAACCCACCGGAGGTACGCCGAGTCGAAGCTCTACTCGCCAAGGAAGATGAACCGGATTTTCTCGACCGATTCTCCTCTTTTTCACGAGCCCTTAGGGTAATGCCATATGTCCCAAAAATCATCCGCAACCTGAGTCATCGAACCGGAGGCACACGTTCTGTGTCCTCCACTCTCTCTTACGATGATCTCCATAAAGCGAAATGTAAGATTATAGCCTTGACGCAACCCCACTAATTTCCTCGTGAAAAGGCATGTTTAGAAAACTGTAAGGTGATAGACCAACGAAACCCTCTTTTGGCTTTTAGTCCATATCTCGACAAAGATGGCCTGCTTCGGGTGAATGGGAGATTAGCCCATTCGACCATGACTTTTAATGAACGACACCCTATCATTATCCCGAAAAAATCGCGATTCGCGACTCTATATGTTAAGCGACTCTCTATGCTGCAAACTCCTTATAAAGAAATGTATACTCCAATGTAAGACTTGTACCCTCCATAAGTAGCAGATGCGCTCGCGAATCATGTCAGCGTTGCCCCCGGAATGCTCGCTTCGTCGTACGTCGCGGGTACCTAACGAAAATAATGAGCGATAATGGCAAAAGGTTTAAGAGAGCTAAAAGGCAACCGAAAAGGAATTTGTCGAAAATTGAAAACTTAAAATTGCCTCCCAAGTAGTAATCCAGAAATACTCCCCTAAAGGAATTAATTAGCAGTTTCCAGTTCCAGCAGTTCCATTTAGATGGAAAGAAGATTATCTAAAAATCTTCAGAAAAGACAAAAGTGGAAAAATCCACAAACGAAACCCAAAGTCGGTGAATTCGTTTGTATTCACGACGAGTCACTCCCCCCGACAGAGTGGCGTCTGAGACGCATTGAAAAATTATACCCAGGGCCAGATGTTTCCTCCCTCAAAGCGAAACCTAGATAGGGCACGCATAGAAAACCCACCAAGTTACCACTGAACCACCTCTGTCCACTTCTACCACAGCATCGTCACTCCTATGTCGTGTTTCGCAACGCAATGCCAACTAAAACTCCTTGCATTAACATTTCTCTCACCTAAAATGAATTTACAACTGTAATTCCAGATCGCTATGGATCGCGCTCAACCGACATCCCGAAGGCCAGTGCGATCGGAGATCGTCAATCCGAACCACGCCAGCGAGTCCCGAAGAAAATGAAGCCACCCCAGATATGGATGCTCGCACGCGCTCACATTGCTTGGCCTCATCACATGCCACCAGCGAGTGCAGCTCGCACGATCGATGGCGGATTTGCGGAGCAAGGCATCACAGTCTACTCCATAGGCGGGACGCTACCCCAAGCGCCCCACGCGCCACCCAGGAACCCCGGCCTGGAAGATCCGCCGTATCAATCCCGGCACCCCCACGTCATACCCAGGCACCCCGGCCTGGTCGCCAAGTAGTACCACCTCAGGTACCCTCTGCCCCCACCGTGCAACCCCGTTCTCGCCCAACTACCTCTAGGTCTCGTCCAGCTACCGACGCACCACCTTTAGCATTTACTGCCGCTCGACGCACCGTTCGGTGCACTGCACAAGGGATGCAGACTCCCACCTTCAGGGGAAAGGTGTCAGACCTCCTTGTAAGGGATGCTTTACGGACTCTTCAAGAGCTGCAAGAGGCTCTAGCCGCTGAACGCGCCTAGGGCGGGGACGATGTCCAAACGACCCTATTTTGTTCACAAAAATACCCTTTTTAATATTAAACCTTAAATTGAATTTATGTATATTGAACTTTTATTGAATTGGCACAAGTACCTTATTTATAACTATGTTAACTAAGCTATACATAAATATGTATCCTGAAGTATTTATACAAAATATGTATATCCACTTACGAGTTAAGCGTCACGACTCATACTCATCAGTTTATATTTCGCCTCGCTGGCAAACCCACCGATGAGTTGACAGGTAACATATGTACATACATATATACATACTTTTTTTTGCTATTGACTTTTTTTACATTCTTACTTATTCGAAGAATTTATCCATATCGGAGTGACACGAAAATTGCAGCAATCACTTAAAATTAAAAGAAATCGTTTATTTCTAAAAATTATCAAGTGCCTTTTTCTTGAGACATACCCGTTTGGTTCGAAATAGCCATAATAAAGTTTTCCAAATTCAGCAGTGCCACGTTACGTGCAATTTCCGTTCTCTAGTTCCTCAGTACCCTTCCGGTTTTAAAACATTTTGTTGCCGGTCTCGTTATTGAAGCATTTCCCACATTTGGTATGCTGATTAATTATAAAAGTGAGGAACGCACGCTATCCACGCGGATTCGCATAACCCCCGGCATAAACCTGAATTCCTGCACCATCCACTAAAGTATTTATTGCCAACAACATAGTCTCCGTACCGCCACCACATCAACACGAGCACGCCATCGCCACCATCAGTTCTCCACCGCCAACGGAACCATACGCAGCAGCCGCATCCCAAAAAGAAGGTAAATTTGCTACGCCTATCCCTGAAGAGCCAATGAAAGAGCTCATTTTTGAAATAGAGTCCCAGTTGCCTGCATTCAAGCTGCATACATTTATTAAGCGCACTCAACAAACTTATTTTGAAAACTTAAAATGAATCTTAAGCCCGGGGAACTAGTTATCCAAATTGATTTTGCTGAAAGCTATCGAATTACAGTACAAAACTAAGTCCAGTCTGCTCATTTCAGCTACACAAAAGTAACACTCTTTACATTCGTAACATGGATCGAGGGTCGGGCACATTCAGTTGCTATTGTAAGTGACAAATTACGTTTACTGTTTTTTTTTTCTGAAGTTATCAAAAACTTGCAGCATAGACATGACACTCGAATTGAAATAATTTATATTTCGTCCGTTAAAATAAATGAAGGAAGAAAAGACTTAGACGGAATATGGTAGGTAGGTAGGTTGAACTGGCCGGTCCATGAGGACCTCACATAGACTTATTGAGTCCGTAGTGTTACCAGAAGTTTGTTTTAACGACCAAATTGAAAAACCCTATCAAAAACCAGGACCTATGTTATAAAATAACTCCGTCCTCTTGGCAAATACTAGAAGCTTCCTAGGACTTAAGCCACTTGCTGCTTCTAGATCTGACAGCTGTATCACTTCTAATAGCTGGAGTCTTAGCCTGGCAAGTGCAGGGCACGAGCACAGAACGTGCTCGATCGTTTCCTCCTCCAACCCGCACTTCCTACATCTGCTCACTGACCAAGCCTAGTTTAAAGGCATGTGACGCCAGAAGGCAGTGTCCAGTCAGAATACCCGTCATGAGTCTACAGTCCTCTCTTTTTAATGATAGGAGCAACTGTGTTAGTCTAAGGTTGTAAGACCTACACATAATCTTCGACACTTTACAGCCCCGCGCTTGAACCCACGCCTTTCCCGCTTGGTCTATCATGTGCACCTCTCGCCTTCGCTTAATCTCGTCCAATCTAATTGGGACATCTCAGAAGCAAGCTTCAAGGGATGCGCCCTTTTTAGCTAGTTCATCCGCTTTTTCATTCCCATCTATTCCCATATGCCCTGGGACCCAATTTAGATGTATGCTTCTCCCTGTCCCGATTCTCTCCAGAGACTGCTTACACTCTAACACGCATTTAGATGCTGTGCTATGTGAGATTATTGCCTTAATTGCTGCTTGACTGTCAATATAAAAGTTAACACGGTTGTAGCTTAACCTATTCTCTTCCAGGGTTTCTACTGCTTTGGTTACGGCTAATATTTCCGCTTGGAAAACGCTGCAGTAATCCGGCAGCCTGTAGGATCTGCTTATTTCCGCATCAGCGCAGTATACGGCAGACCCTACTCCTTCCACTACTTTGGAACCATCGGTGTACACATTTATCGCCTCTTCCGCCATTTTCGCACCCTTGCGCTAACCGTCCACCTCTATTGTGGCCTTAAGATCTCCCTCGAAGCGCAGATAGGGAATCATGTAGTCTGTTCGTCTTGTGATTGATGACGCTATACTACTATGGCCATATGGCCGGCGCTCAAGCTGCCCCGAAGTACCGAGCCTGGTTACGGTCGTTAACACTTTGTTCTTTGCTACCAGGTCTACAGGTGGGATGTGCAAAATGGCATACAGTGCAGCCGTCGGGGTTGTTTTCAGGGCTCCCGTAATGCTAAGCATCGATAGTCTGCATACCCCCTTTAATTTTTTGAGGTATGTTGTTTTTTGTGTGGCTTTTCACCAAACAAGAACTCCATAGTATAGAATAGGGCTTACAATCTCTGTAAAAACTCAATGAGAAAGAGAGGGCGATAGGCCCCACGTACACCCCAGCATTCTTTTACATGCGTAGAGTGCCGTTGAGGCCTCCTTGACCCTCTCCTCCACGTTGAGCTTCCATGACAGCTTACTGTCTAGGATGATTCTTAAATATTTTGTGCAAGGTTCCTCCTGTAAGGTCACCCCTCCTAACTTAGGCCTGGTTCAATTTGGGAGCTTGTACCTCTTTGTAAACAAGACCATATCCGTCTTCTCCGCATTGACTTTCAACCCGACATTAGATGCCCAGGTATGAATATCGCGAAGCGCCCGATTCATCAAAGAACTAATCGTTGGAAGACTCTTTCCACTTATGACAATTGCAACGTCATCTGCGTAAGCCGTAAGTTTTACGGGTCCCTCATCGAATTGCCTGAGCAGTTGGTTGATGACCAGCGTCCACAGCAGAGGTGATAGCACCCCTCCCTGCGGCGTGCCCCTGTCCTCTGATTTCGTGGCCTCGTACAATCCCCATTGTGATGTAATCTTTCTGCAATTTAACATGCAGCCGATCCATCTGATTAAGGCAGGATGTACTTTAATGTAATTAAGACCATCCATAATCGCCCATTTTGCAACATTATTGAAAGCCCCGGCAATGTCCAAGAAGACTCCTAGAGCATACTCCTTATATTCCAGGGATTTCTCTATGATTATTACCACCCTATGCAATGCGGTGTCTACCGACTTGCCTTTGGTGTACGCATGCTGTGTTGTGGAGAGCAGCTTTTCATCCACGTTGGACTTTATGTACACATCTATCAGCCTCTCAAAGGTTTTGAGCAGAAATGATGTTAATCTAATGGGTCTATAGTCTATGGAATACATGTGACCGATCTTCCCCGCCTTTGGTATAAGAGCTACACGAGCAGTTCTCCAAGAGTGCGGTACATGATTCAGTCGTATGCACCCATCGAATATTATTTTAAGCCTACTAGCTCCGTGATCGGAGTGTGAGTGATGTCTGCTGGCTCCTCTAAACCGTCTCCCGATGGGAAATGTGAATCGAGAAGCACCTCAAGGGATTCCTCACTATTACGTGACCATTCCCCGTTCTCTTTCTTTATTAGTCCCTGGACTATGTTTCCCTTTGCTAGGACTTTTTTCAACTGTGCTGTTTCGCTGGAGCACTCTATGTCCGTACAGAAACTTTTCCATGAGTTTCTCTTCGCCCTCGTAATTTCACGCTTGTAGATCCTCAGTAGATCCCTGTACTCGTCCCGACACGCTTCGCTTTCCGCGGTCTTTGCGAGCTTAAACATTTCTTTAACCTGTCTTCATAGAAGACTCAGCTCATTGCTCCACCATGGCGGCTTTGCTTTTCCTCTGAATCTTCTTACAGGGCAAGCTTGGTTATACGCAGTCATAAGCGTCCTTGTTAGGAATTCATTCGACTCTTCCAGTTACTCTACATTAGCAACCTCTTTGGGTTGTCCCAGTTTTGTTTCTACATCTTTCTGGAATTTAGTCCAGTTCGTTGACTTAGGGTTTCTAAAGGTTCCTCCCTTCTCTACCCTCTTTAGGGGGATGTTGAAACTGATATACGCATGGTCGGAGAAGGATGGTCTATCAAGAACCATCCAATCATACCTTGATATATCACGCTCGGAGCTCAATGTAATATCCAGAACATTGCTGGATGTTGGACCAATGTATGTAGGGACATTTCCCCTGTTGGCTATCTGCAAATTGGTTTGCAGGATGTAACAAAACAGAGATTCGCCTCTCTCGTTCGTATCTGCTCTTCCCCACGCATTGTGGTGCGCATTTGCATCTGCGCCTATGACCAACCGCCCTTTGCGCTCTTTCTCCTGTACTAGCCTTTTGCACTCTATCGGTGGGACCTCCGCAGCATGGGCCATGCAGCAGGACGCCAGGATAAATGCCTGCTTATTATTTTGCTCAACGGCCACCGCTACGAGATCCTCAGTGGTGTAATTAGGTAGCATTTATGAATGCAGCTATTTCCTTACCATTACTACAGCTCGCACCCGTCCTTCCGTTTGCGCGTAGTAAACGCCAAACCCGCGCGCGCTAAGTCCAGAAACCTTTCCTCCCGATGAGAGCCACGGCTCCTGGATCAGCACCACGTCAAACGAACCCTCCTCAAGGGTTAGGAGGAGTTCGCTCGACGCCACTTTACTGTGTTGGAGGTTTGTCTGTAGGACTCACAGCACCATTGGGCTGTTTGTCCCCCTCCAGCACCTTCGTTTTGACGTCGTCGTCCTCCCCTTCCCCTTTTGTTTAGAGTATTCGAGGCCCCCTTCAGCCTCTCGTGACTGTTGTGCAGGGTGTTCCTCTGTGCGAGTCACAGCACCATTTAGCGGTTGGTCCTCTTCTAGCACGTTCGTGGTGTCGTCGGGGACCTCCACCTGTCTTTTTTCCCTTAGGGTTTTGAGGTCCTTTTCGACTTCGCCCACCTCTAGCGTGTTAGGGTTTTTATCCTCGGGACTTCTTTTCCTTAGTCGCATGTAAATTTTGCCAGTGCCAAAGGATATTTTACCAAGCTGCGTGTACAAAATATCCTCCGCCTGCTTGTTTATTTGGAAGATGTAGAACTGACCATCCTCGGTAGGCCGAGATACAGTAAGTACCTTCCAATCCTGTGTCGGTATGTTCGGATTCTGATTCTGCAGAAGTCGCAGTGTATCCTCCGACTTCATCACGCATGGTATCCATACCTTAACTTTTGGTACCGTGGGGATTCGCGCTTTATCCACCACCTCAAACCGCGCGTTTGTGCCTTGCCTTTGGAGGTTTGGAACCACTTCCTCCAGCCACTGCAAGCTCGCGATGTTGTCGCACGCTATCATCTTCACACCGTTATACCATCCCCCCGAATCAAAGGTTGGAAGGGGCTTACTTGGTTGTTCCCGCATCATCTTAGGCATTAAGCTAATAAGCTCCCTTTCCACAGATCTCCACCTTTCAGTACGACCAACCAGCGCCACAGTCAGTGACTGCTTTGCCACATCACTCATCTTCTCGGGAAAAGCAGGAGTCTTAGTGTTATCTCCCTTTGGCACCTCCGAGAAAGCCGGAGTCTTAGCGTTATCTCCCTTTGGCTTATCTCCTACTTTCTTAATTGGAACTTCCCTCTGACTCGCAGCTTTCGAGGTAGTTGCTACCTCGCTATTGGAGCCCATCTGTCTTACAGCTTTGGGCCTACTTGTCTTGTCTATGCGACTGCCCTGCCTCGCGGCTCTAGGACTGGGTCCTTTCTGCCTCTTGAAAGCAGGCTTAACGCCTTCCGCCGAACGTTGCCTCTTCATTCTGCCATTCGACGCTTCTTCCTCCTCGTACCGGTTGCAGAACCGAGGGTTTCTCGCAGAAAACCTTTTGAACTGCCTTCGACCTACTTCTACCTCTTCATGGGCCCATTCCAAGCGCTCGATCTCCACTTCTGTTGGGTCGACCACTGCTCCCAAGCGTTGAACAATTCTTAGTGCTGCACGGTACTGCGAGAGAGCTCTTTTACTTCCTCTGCTCCGTACCCTTTTTCACTCTTCTACTCCGTTTTCATTTGTGTGCTTCTCCAACACGGAGCTCATTGAATCAGCACTATTCTCGCTCCCCGAGTCCGACGCATCGCTTAATTCGTATTTGTCGTCCTTGGATTGCGACTCAGTCCTCCTCTTTACATCGTCCTTATTACAGTCAGTTAATGAGTCGTTCATCTTGGTCGTACGACCACCTGCCCGACAAGGCGGGTTCAGCGGTCCAGTATTATATACGGGGAAAGAACCGTCCGCCACAGCAGCGCCCCTTGCTGTGGTAAGGCCATTAATACTTCCCGAGGTGGCCCGGTATCGGGAAGGCTCCGTTCGAATACAGCCGAATTTATCCCCTGGCTGCAAATCGTCCAATAGGCACGGTCCGCATAACACCCTGGATTAGGGGGTTGGCAGTTCTTGGTCACCGACATCCCGCCGTGTATGTTAAAAAATATCCGATTTCATCCGCAATTCTCTTGTCGACGATGGTTTATTTACCCTTTCCGACAATTTCAGCTTCAAGTTAGCCTCTTCTTCTCTTAAGGCTTTAATATTTTGCTCACGCGTCTCTGGGTCTTCATTTTTATGCGTAGCTAAGTGTATACGTCGCTTCGAGGACAAAGGGAAGGCTAAAGGACACAAATCACATCTATACACATTATCACCCAAATGAGTACGTAAATGCTGCAACACTCCAAACTTTGAACGATATGCGCGCTCGCAGTATTTGCATTTGTATGGTTTCTCACCGGTATTGGAGCACATATGACTGTGCAGATTAGACCTGTTACTAAAGTGATTTCCACAAAAATCACATTTATGAGGCTTTGCATTACTATGCGATCGTTTATGTACTTCTAAAGTTCGTCTTCGTTTAAAAAGGTTACCACAAATATCACACCGGTATTTTCTGATACTTTCACGAATTGTTTTGTATCTGTTAACTTTTAATTTAGCTTCTTCTTCACTTAAAGCTGCCATATTTCGTTCTCTTGTCTTTGGATTTTCGTCTTCATGAGAAGTTAAGTGCAATCGTTGCTCCGCAGCTGAAGGAAAAGTTAAGGGGCAAAACTTACATCTATGAATATTAACAGCAAGATGCATACATACGTAAATGCCTATGCAGTACACCTATTTTCGCAAAGGACTGTTCGCAGTATTTGCATTTATATGGCTTTTCACCGGTATGGGTACGCACATGACTGCGTAGGCTCGATCCTTTTTTTAAATCGCCTTTCACGAAAATCACATTTAAAGAGCCTTTCGTCGCTATGTGTTGGTTTATTGCTTTTTTCGGGTATTTTTTTTTTATGATTCTTCTGGCTTTCCTCTTCAATGCTTGCTGCTTTAACTTAGTTTCTTCTTCCATTAAAACCTTCATATTTCGCTGACGAGTCTCTGGGTCGCCGTTTTTATGGGTAGTTAAATGTAAACGTTGCTCCGAAGCTAAAGGAAAAGCTAAGGGACAAAACTCGCATCTATAAATATTATCACCCAGATGCCTACGTAAATGCGAATTCAGTGAATTTGTTTGCTTAAAGGACCGTTCACAGTGCTTGCACTTATAGGGTTTTTCACCGGTATGAGTACGCATATGCCTGCGTAGGGCCCAAGTTCTATTAAATCGCTTTTCACAAATATCGCACGCGTGTTGGTGGCTTTTTTCAGGTATTTCTTTGAAAGCCAAATTTCTTTGTTGCTCTTCTAATGTCAATTCTTCATCTTTAAAAAAAGTTTTTGAATGGATTGTGGAATCATCGCGATTTTCAGTATTTGCTTCATCATCATCAATGGGCTCGTTTTTGAAAAATTCGGATAGCACGCCTTGCGAGTTTCCACAGTTTTCAACAGAAACTGTTGAATGCATTGAATCACCATCCATAAAATTAATGTTGGGGTTATCAGTTTGCTTACTTTTAATAAACTGTTTGAGATTTTCTTGAGAATATTTACAGGGTTCCACTAACTTTTCACTTTTTTTTAAATATTCAGCAGTTCTAGATTGTGCTATGGAATAATGTAAAAAACAATAGTATGTATACGGATATGTATGTGTGTAAGGCTATGAGCGTGTGAATGCATCACTGCGAGCGGTCAAGGCACGAACCAAATGTATCTGTGTAGGTGTTCGTTTTGTGGAGCGGTAAGCGTGTGAATGTATGAGTGCCTGATTGTGTAGATGGAAAATACGGGAAAGCCGAAAAGAAAATTTGGCATGTCATGGTAAAAATTTTCCGTTTCTGGGTAACGTTTCCTACCACGGCGGTGGCTATAAGAAGGGGAAAAATTTGTCAACGGGCCAAAGTCTTGTTTTAACAGTGCCCAGTGCAAGTCTAGTGGTGATAGTCAAAAGTGAAGTGCGCGCTTTTAAACGAAAGTGAAAAAAAAAGGTTTACAAAGTTTGTAGTGCGCGAATTTAATCGCATTTTTGAAAGATTTGTGCGCGTCGAAAGTCTCCCCGATACTTAAAAAGGGGTAGCAGTTTCCAGCAAACGTTTGTTGCGAAAGGTAAGACTTATACGGAATATGGAATAATGTAAAAAATATAAATAACTTTGTGTCTTACCACACTTTTACTTACCCTCATAAGAATCATATAGAAGCTGTTATAGCGATGTTATAGCGAAGTCAAAACCAATAAATATTTATATCTGATAACACAATTTCTATGTTCTACTAATTTTGCTATAAAATAAACCTGTTTTCTTATTATGAAGATATAATTTATTTTTGATTTAATTTATAATTTGCATTGGAGGAACATATTTGTAACGCCCGTAACGTAACTTCCGAACTTATTTGTGTCATGATTACAAGGTCAATTCAAACCGTAGACTATTTTGATAATGACTTTCGCTTACTTAATTTTTTCACTTCCAAATCCTTCTTAGCGGCTTTATATTTCTTTTGCCCAATTCGCAGGAATTAGGTGAGTTATAGGAGAACATAAATGTTAGTTCTATTTTAAGTAACGTCCTAACACTAGTTTGGATGCCAAAAAAATTCTTAACACCACATATTTACAGTTATAACACTTATCCTTTACCTATATCACACTACTTTTTTTATTTTTTTCCGAACTTTTTCCATGATACAAGCAGGATAGTTCCACTTCGACGTATTTGATATAAGATGTGTTAGTTGTCAGAAATAGAAATTGTTAAATGCTGAAGAAGCCTTACCGCCTGCCGAGGGGCGATCCCACTTAGAAAAACTTGGTTTCTAACACTGCTCTACAAAATTAAACTTTGTGCATTACCCAGGATCACAACTTTTTTTTTATTTGCTATAGTCCCCTAATTATAAAAATGGTCGAAATTTAAAATTCTGTGGAAACGTTTTTGTTTTTTTTTTTTTGTTTTCTAAAATTTGCCTTTTTTGAAAAGGGGTATCCATTGATTTTATTATATCTCTTGAACGGGTTGTCCGATTTTGTTGGAGAAAACAGCATATAATAGCAAATGAAATTATCTTAAAATTGTTTAAATACCATTTTTTTAAATACTTATTGGTTTCAGAGTTATTTGCATCGCATTATAAAAAAATCGATTTTTTGTATTAAAAATTTCCATTACTTTTTTCTTTAATTCGTAAAACATCGAAAAAGACAAAAACTTACAACTTTTATTAAATGAACGTAAAACTGTGAACATTCCAAATAAGGCAAGCTTTTTTTCATGAAAATCCATGCATAAACGGTAATATTATTAACAATTAAGTGAATGAAGGGAAAATACGTATTTTTAATATTTTTGTTTATTTAGCTATTTAAGATACCTTTATTAAAGATATTCTACAAAATTTAGTACTTGAAATATTTAAAAATAGTTTCTACTTTTTGCTTGTCTACTGTAATTTTCTGAATTTTATTCTCGTATAAGAAACCAATTATAATCCGCCATCATATTTCCGTTCCAGAATCCTTGATAACGCCCCTCCATTGACTTAAATTGTTGGTGAAATCGTTCTCCATGCTCGTCACTAACATCACCAAGATTTTAAGGGAAAATCTCCAAATGGGAGTGTAAGAAATGCATTTTTAGAGACATATTTTCACCTGAAATTATATGTATATGTAATTTAGAGGTTACAATTATGATGAATATACAAAAATCATATCATATTCCTACTTACCGATTTTCGAATAGTTGGTTAGTAAATCAGAAATAATTTCCTTATAATTTGGACCCCGATTATTTCCTAAAAAGTTTGAAACAATCAGCCTAAATGAGTTCCAAGCAGCCTTTTCATCGGGTGATAGTAACGTATCGAAAGCTGAGCTCGGTAGTAGTTTTCGGATTTGTGGACCATCAAAAACACCTTCAGAAATTTTTGAAGCGGATAGTTTTGGAAATATTGTTTGAATATAATCGAATGCTTTTTCATTTTTGTTTAGCGCCTTAACAAAATTCTTGACTAATCCAAGCTTGATGTGTAGTGGCGGAAAAATCACATTCTCCTTTTTTATTAGAGCAGCATATTTTATATTGTGTGTGCCTACTTCGTGATTGGTTCTTGCTGGCCAGTCCTTCCTTACATAATGTGCGCTTCGATCTCGGCTATCCCAAAGGCAAAGAAAACAACAATGTTTTGTGTAACCACCTTTTAGTCCAGTTAGTAAGCTACCACTTTCAAGTCGCAACATGTCGTGTTTTTCATAATGAATATATTTTAAAAGTTTGGACATGGTTTCATAAGTCTCCTTCATATTTACGGCATGTGCGATGGGTATTGATGGCTTCTGATTGCCATTGTGTAATAAAACTGCTTTAAAGCTTTCTTTGTTAATATCAATAAATAATCTCCATTCACTTCCGTCATATGTTTGGCCAAGCTTTCCAAAAAGTCCAGTTATATCATAGCAAAAACATATATTGTCTTTATTTCTATAAAAACAAGCATATGGCTTATGTCGGTAGTTATCGTAACCTGTTTTTCTAATAAATTTCTTTCTTTTAGACGGGATGCAAGTAGCTCTGCCTTATCTTTTGGGAGCTCCAGGTCTCTATAAGATCGTTTAACAAGGACTGTGTCAGAGGGTTTGGGCTTCATATGCTATGGGAAATGGCCTGTGCAGGCTGGGATGTTCAGTAGGTAGGTATAATAGTTTCTATGACGGAGTGATAATTTGATTTTTTTGTTTCTATGATTTAAGCATTCTAAGAACATCGCAAGAAATGCCTCAAGGAAAAAGGTGTGTATATTTGATAACAAATATATATGACCATACTTCTTTCTTACGAAAACCCGTGTTGGCAACTTAAATTTTCCATACAGTATGAGGCCATTTTTCTTATGATCTGCATTTTGCCTTAAGACAAATTGACGGGGAAAAATTTCTTGAGTGTCATTATGGAGTTTTCTCATTTCTGGCGATGCCCGTAGTAAGCTTTAAAAAGACAAAGTTGCGCAAAATGTCATACCTAAATAATTTGTTTGTCAAAAAAAATAATAGGCTTGATATGCAAAATTTTCGCTAAATTGGGTATTTTCACTTCATTGTCAATAAAACTAACATTTATTCATGTATTTTTACGAAATAAGATTTCTATTATTTATAATGTTTACAGTTTTAAGACCGTGAAATATAATTGGTACGTTTTAAAACCTTCGATTTTTTACGAATTTTTGAAAAATAAAAAATGTTCGATTTTGCAAAAAAAAAATTTTTTTTTATATTTTGATGTGAATAACTCCACAACCGTTGACCATATAAAAAAGTTTTCTTATCAAGACTTGAAGAAAATTTTTCGGTGAATCCACTGGTGTTTCTCTCAATGAATTTAGGTAAGTAATTTCCAAGACATGATAAAATAAATGGAAAGACCTCTGTGAAAATTCGTGATTTTAGAAAAAGAAAAGAAAAATCGTATCCATAGAATTTTAAATTTTGGGTGTTTTTGTACTTATGGGGCCATAATATATTGAAATTAAATAGTTAGACTTTAAAGTAATTTTTCTTGTTGACTAGTGTAATTGAAAAAACTTGTTTTTAAGTTTTCGATGTTGCTTTGCACAATACTTGAATACTTGACGCTATCACGACACCACGGCGCACAGTGGCATTTTTGCTTGGTTTAGACGCGAAAAAGTAACAATTTTCAAGTTATTTTTTTTTTTAATTTGAATGCAGTTTGTTGTGCAGTTTTATAACGGTAATTATCATTTATTATGATTATTGTTCTTCATTGCATAATCTGCTGTCAAACTGTGAGTTGTTGATGACGCGCTAAGTAGTGCAATTTACAGGAGTGATATAACTCGTGGTAATTTTAAACCAATAAAGTTTTGTGGTGAAACAAAAGCCAAAATATTTTTTGGTTATTTAAAAGCAACACGTAATTATATTATTTTGCAAGTGTTCAAAAGCTTTTTGGTTGAGTATTTTTTACGAAATTAAGAGTTTTTTAATATTTATTATTTTTGTGCTGAAAATATATAAAACCGTGAAAAGAAAAGCCTGCCAAAAGTTTGAACCACGTTGAACCATAATAATTTTTGTACTTCTGCAATAGTTCAATATCATTTCATATAATTCAAATGATTCTTCATCCCCGTAGGTCCCCGTTTTGATATAATGACTATAACAAAGAGGGAGTTGTATGGATGTAGTTTGCAGAACTTGGGCAAAAGCAAAAGGATAAAGCCGTTTTAGACCACGCGTGTACTATTTTAGGGAGGGAGTAAATAGAGATGAGGGATTGTATGATTAAAGTTCGAATTTTTTTTATCAAAGCTTCGTATGAGTTGGATTTAAGTGAATTACACCAAAGTTAATTTTCTTGGAAAGTTTTGTTCATGGCTTGAAGAACATAAGAAATTTAAATATTTGTTTGGGGTAAATTCAAAATTTGGGAGGCCCCCCCTTCGTTATCCTCACTGAAGGGGGTAAGACATAAAAACATATACACTTGGTTTGAATGAAATATATTCATTTTTCAGTGAGGTATTAATATTTCGCGCCTAAGTCATGCAAAAATGCCACTTTGAGGCGCACGGTGGGGTATCTGATCAATTTAGCTGGCCAAAAGACGACTTTTTAAAATATTCCAATTTTTTTTAAATATACTCCTTGGCGTTCCTAGATGTCTACTGAATAGTATACATACCCCAACACCATTTGCAATGTATAATGAGCTAACCTCCCAAATCTAATGTTGTATAAAAATTATGTGCAGTTTGATATATTTTTGGATTAAAAAGCAATATACCCTTCTAACTTAAATAATTGTTCACTTGTTTAACCTTAATCAAATCTAGTTACATTGTCTTGTGAGACAGGTAAATGTGTTTTTAATTAATATCTTACATTTTTATACCGCATGTTTAAATTGAGTTATTCTAATTGTAATACTACTAATTTTCAATATAAAATTTCTTAAAACCCTTTCAAACAAAAATATATAGGTGATTCTCCGCGAGCTTATAGTTTTGTGTCTTTTCGAAATTTGAAATATAGCATTTTCTATGAATTAAATTATGTAATTATGTTTATTTTAAAGTTTCATGTTGAATTTTATTAACTGGTCATCAGTTTTATGAATATGTAGTACATAATTCCCAACAAATGTCGCAACCGTGGTATGTCCACAACCACATTTTTCATAACATTTTAGGTGGTAACTTTTTTAATCTTTAATTACACGAGTAATAATCTGTCATTATATTAAATAATTCACCTAATCTGCAATATTAAATGTTGTTTTAATGACAACATTTCTGTTTTCGCTTTGTAAATTGATTTTGAAAAGTGTCCATGAGTTTTTAATTAAACAATTTTATTCAAATCGTTAGGTTGGTACTGCTTTATTGCACACTGGTTTGTGGCGTGTGAATTCTTTGTGAGTGTGAATTTTGATCAGCAAGTGTCCCCGCATATTTCCATGTTAATGTTTGCAGTCTTAAAATAACTAATATCCATTTTTAAACACTGAAGAACTGGAAAAACGGTACGTATCAAAAATTCGTGTCACAACCGTGGCACTTGTATCTTTGTAGTTTTAAGTTAAGTACCGTTTATTGTACCAAGTTTCTTTAAAGTTTGCTGACATAACCTTTAAATTTTACGGAAAATCTTGCAATTCATACTAGCTTTTTTTAATGTGCAATCTATTGTCAAAATGTTACAACCGTGGCACGCGTGTAATGTCACAACCGTGGCAGATTTCAGTATCAAAAACAGAAATTAATAGCTGTAGCTCGTCCACTTTGGGAATGTTTCTTAGGTATAAAAACTCATAGAAAAATGATTGAAAATATTTGAAAATTGAACATTTTTATTCCAAAATTTTGACATGGAAATTCATGACATATTTTGTCAGTACATTTTTGGCAATGCATATGTATTGTGTTTGTTTCAAAGTTCAATAACAACAAGTAAGAAAGGCTAAGTTCGGGTGTAACCGAACATTACATACTCAGTTGAGAGCTATGGAGACAAAATAAGGAAAATCACCATATAGGAAAATGAACCTAGGGAAACCCTGGAATGTGGTTGTGTGACATGTGTATCAAATGGAAGGTATTAAAGGGTATTTGAAGAGAGAGTAGGCCATAGTTCTCTGGATGGACGCCATTTAGGGATATCGCCATAAAGGTGGGCCAGGGCTGACTCTAGAATTTGTTTGTACGATATGGGTATCAAATGAAAGGTGTTACTGAGCATTTTAAGAGGAGCGGGCCTTAGGTCTATCGGTGGACACCTTTTGGAGATATCGCCATTAAGGTGGGCCAGGGGTGACTCTAGAATGTGTTTGTACGATATGGGTATCAAATCAAAGGTGGTAATGAGTATTTTAAAAGGGAATGGGCTTTAGTTCTATAGGTGAACGCCTTTTCGAGAAATCGCCATAAAGATGGACCAGGGGTGACTCTAGAATATGTTTGTACGATATGTCTATCAAATGAAAGGTGTTAATGAGTATTTTCAAAGGGAGTGGTCCTTAGTTCCATAGGTGGACCCCGTTTCGAGATATCGCCATAAAGGTGGACCAGGGGTGACTCTAGAACGTGTGTGTACGATATGGGAATCAAACGAAAGGTGTTTCTGAGCATTTTAAGAGGTAGTGGGCATTAGGTCTATAGGTGGACGCCTTTTCGAGATGTCGCCATTAGGGTGGGCCAGGGGTGACTCTAGAATGTTTGTACGATATGGGTATCAAATGAAAGGTGGTAATGAGTATTTTAAAAAGGAATGGGCTTTAGTTCTATAGGTGAACGCCTTTTCGAGAAATCGCCATAAAGATGGACCAGGGGTGACTCTAGAATATGTTTGTACGATATGCCTGTCAAACGAAAGGTGTTACTGAGCATTTTAAAAGGGAGTGGGCATTAGGTCTATAGGTGGACGCCTTTTCGAAATATCGCCAATAGGGTGGGCCAGGGGTGACTCTAGAATGTGTTTGTACGATATGGGTATCAAATGAAAGGTGGTAATGAGTATTTTAAAAGGGAATGGGCTTTAGTTCTATAGGTGAACGCCTTTTCGAGATATCGCCATAAAGGTGGACCAAGGGTGACTCTAGAATGTTTGTACGATATGGGTATCAAACGAAAGGTGTTACTGAGCATTTTAAGAGGGAGTGGGCATTAGGTCTATAGGTGGACGCCTTTTCGAAATATCGCCATTAGGGCGGGCCAGGGGTGACTCTAGAATGTGTTTGTGCGATATGGGTATCAAATGAAAGGTGGTAATGAGTATTTTAAAAGGGAGTAATCCTTAGTTCTATAGCCATAAAGGTGGACCAAGGGTGACTCTAGAATGTTTGTACGATATGGGTATCAAACGAAAGGTGTTACTGAGCATTTTAAGAGGGAGTGGGCATTAGGTCTATAGGTGGACGCCTTTTCGAAATATCGCCGTTAGTGCGGGCCAGGGGTGACTCTAGAATGTGTTTGTGCGATATGGGTATCAAATGAAAGGTGGTAATGAGTATTTTAAAAGGGAGTAATCCTTAGTTCTATAGGTGGAAGCCTTTTCGAGATATCGCCATAAAGGTGGACCAAGGGTGACTCTAGAATGTTTGTACGATATGGGTATCAAACGAAAGGTGTTACTGAGCATTTTAAGAGGGAGTGGGCATTAGGTCTATAGGTGGACGCCTTTTCGAAATATCGCCATTAGGGCGGGCCAGGGGTGAATCTAGAATGTGTTTGTGCGATATGGGTATCAAATGAAAGGTGGTAATGAGTATTTTAAAAGGGAGTAATCCTTAGTTCTATAGGTGGAAGCCTTTTCGAGATATCGCCATAAAGGTGGACCAAGGGTGACTCTAGAATGTTTGTACGATATGGGTATCAAACGAAAGGTGTTACTGAGCATTTTAAGAGGGAGTGGGCATTAGGTCTATAGGTGGACGCCTTTTCGAGATATCGCCATAAAGGTGGACCAAGGGTGACTCTAGAATGTTTGTACGATATGGGTATCAAACGAAAGGTGTTACTGAGCATTTTAAGAGGGAGTGGGCATTAGGTCTATAGGTGGACGCCTTTTCGAGATATCGCCATAAAGGTGGACCAAGGGTGACTCTAGAATGTTTGTACGATATGGGTATCAAACGAAAGGTGTTACTGAGCATTTTAAGAGGGAGTGGGCATTAGGTCTATAGGTGGACGCCTTTTCGAGATATCGCCATAAAGGTGGACCAAGGGTGACTCTAGAATGTTTGTACGATATGGATATCAAACGAAAGGTGTTACTGAGCATTTTAAGAGGGAGTGGGCATTAGGTCTATAGGTGGACGCCTTTTCGAGATATCGCCATAAAGGTGGACCAAGGGTGACTCTAGAATGTTTGTACGATATGGGTATCAAACGAAAGGTGTTACTGAGCATTTTAAGAGGGAGTGGGCATTAGGTCTATAGGTGGACGCCTTTTCGAGATATCGCCATAAAGGTGGACCAAGGGTGACTCTAGAATGTTTGTACGATATGGGTATTAAACGAAAGGTGTTACTGAGCATTTTAAGAGGGAGTGGGCATTAGGTCTATAGGTGGACGCCTTTTCGAGATATCGCCATAAAGGTGGACCAAGGGTGACTCTAGAATGTTTGTACGATATGGGTATCAAACGAAAGGTGTTACTGAGCATTTTAAGAGGGAGTGGGCATTAGGTCTATAGGTGGACACCTTTTCGAGATATCGCCATTAGGGTGGGCCAGGGGTGACTCTAGAATGTTTGTACGATATGGGTATCAAACGAAAGGTGTTACTGAGCATTTTAGGAGGGAGTGGGCATTAGGTCTATAGGTGGACGCCTTTTCGAGATATCGCCATTAGGGTGGGCCAGGGGTGACTCTAGAATGTTTGTACGATATGGGTATCAAACGAAAGGTGTTACTGAGCATTTTAAGAGGGGTGGGCTTAAGGTCTATAGGTGGACGCCTTTTTGAGATATCGCCATTAGGGTGGGCCAGTGGTGACTCTAGAATGTTTGTACGATATGGGTAAATAACGAAAGGTGTTACTGAGCATTTTAAGAGGGAGTGGGCATTAGGTCTATAGGTGGACGCCTTTTCGAGATATCGCCATTAGGGTGGGCCAGGGGTGACTCTAGAATGTGTTTGTACGATATGGATATCAAATTAAAAGTATTAATGAGGGTTTTAAAAGTCAGTGGCCCTTAGATGTATATGTGAAGGCGTTTTCGCGATATCGACCAAAATGTGGACCAGGTGATCCAGAAAATCATCTGTCGGGTACTGCTAATTTATTTATATATGCAATACCACTAACAGTATTCCTGCCATCCAAACGCTGTTGATTTCGCCTTGTAGAACTTTTTAATTTTCTTCTACTTAATATGGTAGGTGTCACACCCATTTTACAAAGTTTTTTCCAAAGTTATATTTTGCGTCAATAAACCAATCCAATTACCATGTTTCATCCCTTTTTTCGTATTTGGTACAGAATTATGGCATTTTTTTCATTTTTCGTAATTTTCGATATCGATAAAGTGGGCGTGGTTAAGGTCGGATTTGGGCCATTTTTTATACCAAGATAAAGTGAGTTCAGATAAGTACGTGGACTAAGTTTAGTAAAGATATATTGGTTTTTGCTCAAGTTATTGTGTTAACGGCCGAGCGGAAGGCCAGAAGGTGGACTGTGTATAAAAACTGGGCGTGGCTTCCACCGATTTCGCCCATTTTCACAGAAAACAGTTACCGTCATAGAATCTATGCCCCTACCAAATTTAAGAAGGATTGGTAATTTTTTGTTCGACTTATGGCATTAAAAGTATTCTAGACAAACTAAATGAAAATGGGCGGAGCCACGCCCATTTTGAAATTTTCTTTTATTTTTGTATTTTGTTGCATCATATCTTTACTGGAGTTGAATTTTGACTTAATTTACTTATATACAGTAAAGATATTAAATTTTTTGTTAAAATTTGAATTAAAAAAAAAATTTTTTTTAAAAAGTTGGCGTGTTCTTCATCCAATTTTGCAAATTTTTATTTAGCACATATATGTAGGATATGAATTCATTTATTTATTTTTCAAAGTACATTGATTGTTACATTTATAATGATAATGAGTTAAATAAAGTATTTGATGATTAAAATATGTGTTGGATGAATTAAACTGTATATTGGCGTGTTACTTCGTTGAAATTCGTACGTAAACTAACTTGTCGTCTTTTCGGTTTTTACTCGTCCGTCTCGTTTAGGTTTAAAAGTCAGGGTTGTATTTGTACATCTGGGTTGCATTTTTACGTCTGGGTTGTTAGTCGCTATGAGGGTTTTACGTCACCGTAAGTACGTCCACTTCTGGTATGTCCCTTATCCGTTCCTACAATCGGCCGTCCTGACATTCGTTCGTCCCCGAACGAAGCTTGCCATTTTTTCATAAATTCCGCTACTGTCGTCGTCCGGTTTGGCCCTTCGTGCTCGCCTACCTTTTCGACATCATACCGACCGTGATTTAATTTGCGGACAACTTTATAAGGACCTAGGAATTTTTTCTTAATTTTCAGAGCGGGACCATACTGTGTACGCTTTATAGCTACTAGCTCGTTTTCTTCATACGTTTGTTCGGCTTTTCGTTTTGCATTAAAACTTTTCCGATTCTCTTCTTGAATTGCCTGAATGCTATCCCTTGCTGTTTCCCTAATGCGTTCGCGCTCTGTCTCCAATTCTTTTATTGCGTCATCCACAATAAACTCATTTAAATCTATATCTTTTGTTAAACGCATATTAAGACCTGTCAAAAGTTTAAATGGGGATACTTTCGTGCTACAACCGGGATAATTATTTAAAAACTGCTGCACATTCCCAACGTTTTTGTACCATTGGTCCGGATTGTTCAAAGAAAGTTTCGTCAACATTGGAATTACGGTTCGGTGGATACGCTCCACTTGACCGTTACCCCTCGGAACTCCTGTCGCTATATAGAGGTGTTGTATACCTTGCTCACTACAGTACTCTTTAAAGGCTTGTGAAGTAAACGCTGCACCTCTGTCAGTTACAATTCGTTTTGGGTTTCCAAAAACGGTGCCTAGTTTGCTCAACCTGTCAACTACTGCTGATGCTCCCGTATCTTTTGTTGGGTATAACCAAACAAACTTGGAGAATGCATCTACGACTGTCAAAATATGGTTATAACACTTTGTTGTAATTGTCAGAGGTCCTAAGTGGTCTAAATGGTACGTGCATAACGGTTGATCATCTTTGGGAATTGGTGTGAGAAACCCCTCTTTCTTACCCATTTTTGGATTTGCCACAATACACTCTACGCAACTGGTTACAATCTTGGCTACCTTTTGACTAAGCTTTGAAATATAGTATGACCTTTCTATTAACTCCTGCGTTTTCCGCGCAGCACAATGACCCTGCCTATGCACGGTTTTTATTATATCCTCTTCCATCTGACAAGGCACAACGACAAGCTCTTTGGAAGGGTCTTTACATAATATGCCATGGGATATATAAAAATCTTCATAGGGTCCCTTTTCAAGAATCGTCCTAACAGCTTTTATCCAATCATCGTTCAACTGAGATTGCAACAACTGATGCCTTAAGGTATCTTCCATCTGTAGGCAATGCATTCTGCTTAAGGCATCTACATGCCTCATCTGAGTTCCAGATCTGTGTACAATTTGATAGTCAAATTCTTGTAAGAAAATCGCCCATCTTGCAATACGAGGCGGCACGTCTTCTTTGCGCATCGTAAGTGCGAAAGCGTTACAATCGGTAACGATGGTGAACTTAACACCTTTCAAATAAATTTGCCACTTTTTAAGAGCAGAAATTACTGCCAAAACCTCCAATTCATATGAACTGTAGTTCTCTTCTGCGTGACTTGTTTTTCTACTTAAAAACTGAACGGGATGAAAATTTTGGTCTTAACTCCATTTTTGCATGAAGATCGCCCCATAACCAAATTTTGACGCATACGTGTGAATCTCCGTCATTGGGTTAGGGTTATATAACCGAAGAACTGGTGAAGTGGTTAAAATTCTTTTTAACTTTTCGAAAGAAGCTACTTGCTCTTCTCCTATTTTAAAAATACTATCTTTTTTTAACAAGTCAGATAAAGGTCTTGCTAAAATTGCATACTTGTTTATGAACCGCCTAAAGTATGACGTTAGTCCAAGAAAACGTTCGAGAGTTTTCTTATCCCTCGGAATTGGGTAGGACTCTATCGCTTGTATCTTTTCTTCAGATGGCCTAATTGTACCTTCCTCAATGATGTAGCCCAGAAAGTTAACTCTTTTCTCTAAAAATTGGCATTTCTTCCATTTGATACGTACACCGTACCGCGACCCTACTTCTAAAACGCGTTTCAATTTTAGCAAACCCTCGTCAACATCTTGCGATGGAATGATGATGTCATCCATATACATCGCAATAGTCCCATCTTGTATTAGTTCTCTGAACACAAAGCTTACAAACCTACAGAAAACCGCCGGCGAGTTGCATATACCAAACGGAACGTATTTAAATTCGTATTGTCCATTGGCTGTCACAAAAGATGTGTACTTCCTTGAATCTTTGGCGACTGGAACATGGAAGAACCCATCTTCCAAGTCCAATGTTGTGAAAACCTTACCTCTTTGCAACCTGTCCAGCACGTCATCGATGCGCGCCATGGGAAAATTATCTCGGATAATTTTTTTGTTTAACAATCGGTAATCACAACATAATCTTTTTGAACCGTCTTTTTTCCCTACTATTACGATGGGAGATGCGTAGTTTGAAAAGCTTGGCTGGATAATATCTGCTTTCAACCATTCTTCAACTTGTTGGCTCACAAAATTTTTATCATCCAAGGCCAATCTGCGTGGACGCTGAAATACAGGTACTTCGTCACTCAAAAGTATCTTCATTTCAGTTTGGCACTTTTCGATACGTTGTGGCTTGTAACTTTGTATTAATTCTTGAATAATTGTGTTTTCGCTGTAGACTCCTGCAGTCATACATAACTTTGCAAACTCTTCTAATAACTCCATCTTTTTTCCCTCACTACTTTCTTTTGATTCTGATAGCGTACTAATCCTCTTCTCGAATTTTGTACCTTCTGGCTTTACACTAATATTCACTTTATCGAGTACTGATGTACCTATAAATACTGAATACGGAATCGCGTTTTCACTAGTAATGTGAAATTTTTGTAAGAACTTCAAGTCATCTACTTCAAGCTCTGTGACGAAACTACCGCACGTCGAAAACTCTTTTGCACAAGCGCCGTATAAGGTTCGCTTGTCGTCGGTAACCTCACCGCTGAAATTAATTTTGTTGAACACATCACGCCGGATTAGGCATAAACAACACCCTGTATCGACCAAAGCATCAGTTTCCAACCCACCCACCTTTACAATTTTCACTGGCAACTTTATTTTTTCCTTTTCCATATCTACAACATTAATTTTGTCAGACTCTTTTTTAACTTTCACGATTTCAGTACTCTTACACTCAAAAGACTTGTGTCCAATGCCATTGCACTTAAAGCATTTAGTTTGTTGACTGGTGCAGTCACGAATGAGATGTGTGCTACTTCCACATCTAAAACATGGCCTTGACACCTTTTGAGCGCTAGAAGTACTTGCTGAACTCTGGATTGGTCTAGAGTTTTGATTGATCGTTTTGTAATGAATTTTCTCATAAATTTTAATTTTTTCTTTAAGCTCGCCAACGGTCTTTGCCTCATACAAAACCGTTTTGTTTAGCCTGGTGTCTACTATGCCCTCTATAAAGTATGATATCAAACTTTCAGTGTCAATATTTATTGGTTTACCAATTTCAGTAAGTACATACAAATACTCACGAAACGTTTCGCTTGCTTTCTTTTTACGGTTTCTTAATTTGCTATGTACTTCAGATGAAGAAATTTTTTTTCCAAATTCCTCGATAAGTGCATCTTTTAATAACTCCCAACTGACTAAACCTCTCTGACTTCTAATAAATAATTTCGCTGCCCCTCTTAGCAACTGCTTTCCATATATGAATTTCTGCACACTATTCCACCCTACTACCACAGCATTCTCTTCAAATTCATTTATCCATAGCTGTACATCAACGTTATCATCACCATTGAATTGTGTTAGACTTTCCTGTATGTCTTTAAAGGTAAACATTGATCTACCAGCCGGTGCGACGGCGGCAGCGGAATTTGATTCTGGTGCATCTTCATACCTACTACCCGATTCGTCATTGTCATCGTTGTTACTTATCTCGTGTCCGTAGTGTGACAATAATCTTTGTTGTAACTCCGTTTTACACCCCGCAGTAGATTGGTCAAGTTCACGGAGTGCTTGCTGCAACTCCTTTAAATTAAATGTAAGTATTGTCTGTCTGTCCATTTTTTACGCTACGCTTTTGTAATATTTAAAGTAGGTATTATATTATAAATGAAATTGTGTGTTTACCAGTAAGAAAAAATATTCGAATAATAAAATAAAAGATCACTTAAACAAACTACTTTGAATGAAATATATAAGTGTGTATGAATATATGTAAGTTATTTTCTTCGCTTTGTTGTGATATTGATTTCCACTTATCTGTTGTTTCTCCTTTGCTTCGGCTTATTCAATGTTCCGTATCGCTTTGTTTACTTCTTTTACTTCAACTTGACTTTGTTTTATTATTGCTTTCTTCTCATTTGCTGTCTATTCTTTGCTCTTCTTCCTTTGATGTCTCGAATTTATTTCTTTCCTTTGTCTTCGCTTTACTTTGTTTTGTTTTTGGTGTCTCCTTTACTTCATTTGATACTGCACAACTTTGATTTGTTTCTGCTTGTGCCAGTCGTTCTATTTTCTCGCTGCTTGTGTTGCTGCGTTTTCTCTGCTCTGCTTTCCTTCTGATGTATTCTACTATTGACTTCGCTTAGCTATGTTTTGATGTTGATTTCATTACTTCATTTGATGCTGCACAACTTCGCATCGTTTTATTGTATCGCTGCTTGTCTTTCTACGTTTTTTCTGCACTGCTTCCTCTGATGTCTTCTTCTATTCTGCTTAACAACTCTTGCGTTCTCTTTTGCTCGTTGTCGTTATATTTGTTCTGTCTCTATACGAATTCGCTGTTTCGTGCCAACGATTTGTCTACTCAAATTGTATTCGTCGCGTTTTGAACGTTACGCAGTTTAAAATTTTATTTGGCTTCGTTGCCACTTTTCACGAGCTTTTGATGACGCTAGCTTAATTTCAAAATTGTATGCTGCGATCGACTGCACAGCGTTTGACCACGCTTTTGTGTCTTTCGGCGTTGAAAATTTATATAGCGTTTGGAGACGCTTGTTTCCTTATTAACTTTTTCACGTACGAATGAAGTCTGCACAAATATTTTACTGCGTTTGATGACGCTTGTTAATTCTTTTGCGCTTGAAGACGTTCACAAGTTCAACTTTTCAGCGTTTGGCGACGCTCACACACAGCACAATACACGTTTTATGGCACGATCCCGGTTGAGCCCCCAATTTGTAGGATGTGAATTCATTTATTTATTTTTCAAAGTACATTGATTGTTACATTTATAATGATAATGAGTTAAATAAAGTATTTGATGATTAAAATATGTGTTGGATGAATTAAACTGTATATTGGCGTGTTACTTCGTTGAAATTCGTACGTAAACTAATTTGTCGTCTTTTCGGTTTTTACTCGTCCGTCTCGTTTAGGTTTAAAAGTCAGGGTTGTATTTGTACATCTGGGTTGCATTTTTACGTCTGGGTTGTTAGTCGCTATGAGGGTTTTACGTCACCGTAAGTACGTCCACTTCTGGTATGTCCCTTATCCGTTCCTACATATATAGTAATAGTAGTAACGTTCCTGCCAAATTTCATCATGATATCTTCAACGACTGCCAAATTACAGCTTGCAAAACTTTTAAATTACCTTCTTGTAAAAGTAGGCGGTGCCACGCCCATTGCCCAAAGTTTTATTAATTTTATATTCTGCGTCATAACGTCAACCCATCTACCAAGTTTCATCGCTTTATCCGCCTTTGGCAATGAATTATCGCATTTTTTCGGTTTTTCGAAATTTTCGATATCGAAAAAATGGGCGTGGTTATAGTCCGATGTCGTTCGTTTTAACTAGCGATCTGAGATGAGTGCACAGGAATCTACGTACCAAATTTCATCAAGATACCTCAAAATTTACTCAAGTTATCGTGTTAACGGACAGACGGACGGACGGACGGACGGACGGACATGGCTCAATCAAATTTTTTTTCGATACTGATGATTTTGGTATATGGAAGTCTATATCTATCTCGATTCCTTTATACCTGTACAACCAACCGTTATCCAATCAAATTTAATATACTCTGTGAGCTCTGCTCAACTGAGTATAAAAACGACTGCGCATACCCGCGATTTTTTGAGTGGTGATCAATTTTGTAAGAGACTGTCGTGAATACTAGTGTCCTTTAATTATCGTGATACAGTTTTAAATTCTCCGATAATAGCGTTTTGTATTTGCTCAGATATATCTACAATAGGGTGAGGTGACAACCCTACGTAAAGATGTATTTATGGGAAAACGGGAGTAAAATACCTTTCCTTTGATACCCTTATTGAGGTACTAGCCTTTACGCGCGGCCCCGTCCGCAAGGAGAAAATGAAATATATGGGCTGTTCATGTTAGCCTGCTTATCAAGTTACCTCTTTAAATTTTTTTTCTGTCTAATGTATTTTATTTTTGTAATAGAGTACACAAAAAAAAACTAAATCAGATGATAATGTGATAGGGTCCCCAAATGATACCGAAATTATCTAGAAAAAGCCAAGAAATAACCCCGACGGTTTCGGAGACGGATTCCGAAAACCATCCAGAAATTCTCCCGGAAGGGTCACCAAAAGGTCCCGGAATAGTTCCAAAAATGTCCCGAAATGACAACGACACGATTCTAGACTGAAAAAGTGCCAATGACGGGATCCCAGACATACCCGAAAAACATCCAGAAATTATTCTGGAGGGGTGCCAAAATGATCCGGAAATAGTCCCCGAAAAGTCCCGAAATGACACCGATGGGATGCTACTCGGATCCAGAAATGAATCCCGGAAGGGCCCCAAAATGATCCCGAAAAAACCCCGAAATAGTACAGAAAAAGGCACGAAATGACCTCGACGGGATCCCGAAGACCATCCAGAATTGATTTCTGAAGGGTCCGCAATTGTCCACGAAATAGTCCTGAAAAATTCCCTAAATTACCCTGACGGGATCCCAGACGTACCCGAAAACCATCCAGAAATTATCCTGGAGGGGTGCCAAAATGATCCGGAAATAGTCCCCGAAATGACACCGATGGGATGCTACTCGGATCCAGAAATGTATCCCGGAAGGGTCCCAAAATGATCCCGAAAGGACCCTGAGGGGATCCAGAAATGATTCCGGAAGGATACCGAACCGACGGATCCCAGATGGATCCCGAAAACTCTCTCGAAATGATACCGGAAAAGTTCCGAAATGACCCTAATAGGATACCGAAAATCATCCAGAAATTATCCCGGAGGAGTACTAAAATGATCCCGAAATAGTCCCGAAGTGACCCTGACGGGATCCAGGACGGATCCGAAAATCATGCAGCAATGATTCTTGAAGGGTCCCTAAATGACCCCGAAAAAGTCCCGAAATTACCCTGACGGGATCCCGAAAGTCATCCGCAAGTGATTTCGGAAGGCTCCCCAAATTATTCCGTATTAATCCTTAAATTACCCTGACTGGTTCCCGAAAACAATCCAGAAATTATCCCGGAAGGATCCCCAAATGATCCCGGAACAGTCCCGAAAAAAGATGCCGGAAGGGTCCCCAAACTATCCCGAAATAATCCCGAAAGGAGCCCGACGGGATACAGAAAAGATCCCAGAAAGATACCGAACCGACGGGATCCCAGATGGATCCTGAAAACTATCGCGAAAAAGTTCCGAAATTACCCTGGCGGGATCCCGGACTGATCGCAAAAATCATCCAGAGATGATGCCTGAAGGGTCCCAAAATCATCCCGAAAAGCCCCGAAATTATCCTAACGGGATCCCGAAAATAATCCAGAAATTATCCCGGAGGTGTTCCAGAATGATCCCGAAATAGTCCCGAGTGACCCTGAGGGGATCCAGACGGATCCCCAAAATCATACAAAAATTATCCCGGAAGGGTCCCAAAATGATCCCGAAATAGTCCCGAAAAATCAACCAAATAACCCTGACGGGATCCCGGACGAATCCCGAAAAACATCCAGAATTCATCTCTGAATTGTCCACAAATTATCCCGAGATAGTCCGGAAAACGTCCCGAGAAAACACCGACGGGATCGAGGACAAGTCCTGAAATAACTCCGACGCGATCCCGTAGGGATCCCGAAAAACATCCAGAAATGATCCTATAAAAGTCCCGAAATGACCTTGACATTGTCCAGAAGAAGTCCCGAAATTACCCCGACAGGATCCCAGACGGATCCCGAAAACTTCCGAGAAATGATCCCGGAAAGTTCCCAAAGTGACACCGAAATAGTACCGAAAGAGTCTCGATATGACCCGCAGAATCCCGAAGACCATCCAGAAATGATCCCGGAAGGGTTAACAAATGATCCCGAAATATTCCCGAGATGACCCTGATGGGATCCCGAATACCATCTAGAAATGATCCCGGAATAGTCCCGAAAAAGTCCGAAAATAATTCCGACGGGATCTCGGACGTATCTCGAAAACTATACAGAAATGATTCCGGAAGTGTCCCAAAATGATCCGGAAATAGTCCCGATAAGTTCCCGAAGGATCCCGAAAGCCATCCAGAAATTATCCCGGAAAAGTCCCAACAAGATCCCGAAAAAGACCCAAAATAACTCCGACGGGATCCCGGACGGACCTGAAAATTATACGGAAATGATACCGGAAGAGTCCCAAAATGATCCCGAAATAGTCCCGAAATTACCCCGACTTGATGCAGGAAATGATCCCGAAAAAGTCCCGAAATGACCCTGACGGGATTTCGGACGGATCCCGAAAATCATCTAGAAATAATCTCTGAAGGGTCGTCAAATAATCCCGAAAAAGCCCCAAAATGAACCTACGGGATCCCGAAATTCATTCAGAAATGATACCGGAAGAATCCTAAAGTGATCCCGGAATAGTCCCGAAAAACTCCCGAAATAAATCCGAGGGGTCCCAAAATGATAACGAAATAGTCCCGATTTGGATACGACGGGATCCCGGACGGATCCCGAAAAACATCCAGAATTGATTAGATTTATTCATTTTCTTTCAAATCAAAATGATTTTTTACATGTTTACATATATAAAATTGCCACTTAAATTAATACATTGAAATTGAAAGAAAAGTAAGGCATTCTGTAAAGTTATCTAAAACTTTAGTTTTAAATGCCATCTCAAAAAAATTAATGGATATATACAAATGTGTGTGGGTTGAAAATAATTAATAAGTTGAAGTTAAAGTTACAAAATGTAAAATAAAATGTATAACAATAGAAAATAACAATGTTGAATTTAAATTACTAAGTGGCAGGGTTCAGCAAAGTTTTGATGTCGTCGTGTGACTGCTCTAATAAACATGATCTCTGAAGGGTACGCAAATGATCCCGAAATAGTCCATAAAAATTCCCGAAATTACCCCGACGAGATGCCAGACGGATCCCGAAATCTATCCAGAAATGAAGCCGGAAGAGTCCCGAAATAGTCCCGGAAGGATCCCCGTATGATCCCGGAATAGTCCCAAAAAAGTCCCAAAATAACACCGACGGGATTCCGGACGGATCCCAAAAAATATACAGAAATGATCCCGGAAGAGTGCCAAAATTAACCCGAAATAGTCCCGAAATGACTAAGACGGGATCCCGGACGGATACCGAAAACCATCCAGAAATGATCCCGGAAGGGTCCCGATATGACCCTGACATGATTACAAATAAGATAACGAGGGGGGGGGGGGGGTGGGTGAGAGCAGAGCCCGTTACGGGACAGTGGAAGTCAGTGAAGAGCTGAAAGTGTGAAACATTATGTTGCGGTCGCAACTTCTCAATTCTAAACAGAAAGCTCTCCACAGTTATTCCTTTACTCGTACCGTCAAACTTCACGTGCCACTTGTCCAGGTTCAACTTCTTCCATTTCGGTTGAACGCCCCCACGTAGCATTTGAATCGACACGCTGGTTGGCCGCTTCATCCCTACCATTCCTCTCTGGAGTCGATGACTGACCAGGCCGGTTTCCTATCCCTTGCGCCAAGGTTTCCAACACAGAGATTCCGTCCTGGATTGTTATATAACAATGGCGCCCAACGGAATAGCCCAATTTTCAATTTAAATTTTTTTCTCAATTTCACTTCCATCTTTATTTTGGTTTAGTTTTGCATTCCTTAACTCTTTTTTTTATTTTTCCAAAATAATTTTTTTTTCTCTTTTTTCATAACTTTTCTTTTCTTTCCTATACCCTTTTTTCATAACTCTTTTCTCAACGATATATTTTGTTTGCACTTATAACATTTACCTTTCTTTCAATTGTAGTTTTAGTTCTCTGACAGGATTGAGACCGTTTAGGGGCAACATCGCTTGGATACGTCCGACGCGATATATGCCACTACAACAAACACAAGGGGGGATACTCGCCATGCCATAGACGTTCCTTTTGAAAGCTGCAACGCTTGCATAAGTGGTATTCTGCCGTAGGGCTAGGATATTGACAAGTAGATGTTATAGCGTGTAGGTGACTGTTTAAGCTACCGTGTACGTAGTCCAGCACTGCGTGCACGTGAGGTTTGCAGTCGGCTTACACGAAAGCGATTTGAGGCAGTGTGGCGACCAAGCTTGAGGTCCGCGCTTGTAGGCTTGTAGTAATAAACGGACGTATTTTGGAGACTTAGTTGACTAGGACATAGACTAGTGACAAACGGCCCACTCACTCACATTCACTATGACATTGCCGAGGTGCAACACGGACACACACCAATAATGCACAAAGTTTTTTTTATTTTCACAAAAACTACTTGAAAAACAAAAGCATATACCCATATATTATAATTAACTACCACCACGTTTGTTTTAATAACAAAGAGAGGGTGTTACTCACCGATTTGCTGTGATAGGGCTGGTTAGGGGAACGGCTCCTTTCTAATCGTGGATGGATGTGGCTGCGTACGGTAGTACTGATGCTTGACGGCGATGTTGGCGCTGATGTGGTGTCACAATGGACCCAGTTGTTGGAGTAATCCACGAGAATCCGATGCTATGTTACACTGTAACACGGTACGATCACCACCAATTTATGGTATACGGCTTGTCGCAGGCAAGAAATATGTCCTTTCAGCTATGCTGCTTGACAATTTTCCCAAAAGAACACAAACTTATTTAACGTTGACACTACCTTTTCCCAAATTTAAGAGAGATCTAGATGAACGGATTCGCAGAATTTCTAATTTTTATTTGTTTAAATTTCACATTTAACCACTTGCACTATAATATAACTTTGATAAGCTGGGGGCAGCACAAAATTTTTGCACTATAATATAACTTTGATAAGCTGGGGGCAGCACAAAATTTTATATAGTATTTATTTTGTAGTTTTTAAGCAAATTTATGCTGAACTTGCAAAATATAATCTCAAGATTAATAATAATCTGTATGTATGTTGCTGAAAAGGTGGTGGTTTTTTTGACAGATGGCGATCATGCCAGATCGCCATCCTGTACTTGCGGCGAATTCAATTTGGTGGATTGTGCGCGGTGGAGGCTGCCACACGGCCATGAGGATTCCCAATAGGGAATTTAAAGGTAAATACAATGCATTGATTCTAGGGATACTTCAATATAAAAATATAATTCAATGATCGAATACAATACAAGATACGGGTTATATATAAATTCAGAGATATTCGATACAATACAATACAATAATCGAATATAATACGGGTTATATATAAATTCATAGAGATACGTATAAAAAAGGAGAGAGATGGGACGGGTGACAGCCAACACCGCGTAACCATCCTGGGCCGCCTAGGCGCACTAAGCGTCTAATGTGTGTTTCAGCTCCTGCAAGGCGCGTACTGCTTCCTGGATCAGGATTTTCCCACCTTTGTTTTGTATGTGGCGGTGCGCAAGCCGGTCGCGGTGCACCGGATGGTACGTTCCCCGACGCTGCGTCGCGGGGTTGGATGCGCGGTTGGCGCGCGCTCAGGCGACCTCGCAGGCTGCTGTTGACGACGACGACGGTGATGTGTTGCGACGCGGCGGCGTGGTAGTGGATGAGACTCCTCTTCGCTGGGTGCTTGGCGGCCTCCGGTGCCGCCGTGTAGCAGGGTGTGGTGGCATCATTCAGTAGAGGTGCATTGGTTGGTCCGATGCGATATTGCCAAACAGTTGCTACAGAAGTGGTGTGCCTTGACTATAACCATCCGTTGATGCGTGGGCATGGCCTTGAAGAGAGAGCACACCAGAAGCGCGTGATGCTGCAAGCAGGGACGGCATTTGCGGTAATCAGCCACCGCGGGGATGATGCGGTGTGTCGGGGCTGCGGGTACTACGACTCGCGATTCCAGCGAGCGACGTGGTGTGGGAACCGGAGGGCGCTGACGATCCATCTGTGAAAGGAGAGAATATGAATGCATATTAGTGGTAAGTCTGAGAGGAAGCGCCAGGTTAGGGACTGTTTGTGAGAGATACGGGATGATTCAGTTATGTTCTGAGATGGTGTCAATATTTAGTCTTAGTGGACTGTAGTTGGTTCGGGAGATGATAGGGAACCATGCGAGGCTGAATGAAGTTCCGCTGGTGGCAGGAAACACAGTTTTGTGATAGGCCTGGTGAGCACACCGTTTTGCGTGCTTACGTCGACTACTCGGATATGGCCGTCTCTTCCTAGATGGGTGTCTTCCACGCGTCCTAGGCGCCATTCGGTAAGGGGTAGGTTGTCTTCCTTTATGACGACTATATCGCCGATTTTAGGGGGAGGTTGAGCGGTTTACCATCAGTAACGCTTGTGTAACTCCATGAGATAGTCATTTTTCCAGCGCTTGCTGAATTGGTGATGTAAAACTTAAAGCCGTTCCCAACGGTTGATCATAGAGAGGTGTTCATAGTTCGGTTCGGGGATGGCGAGAAGGGGTTGCCTCGGAGAAAGTGAATTTGAGTACGGCCTCTATGCGAATTAATAACGTTGAGAATTCTTAAAATGTGAAGCTGTGTGTTCCGGCGAACTTTTTAAAATGGGTTTTAAAGCTTTTGACGGCAGATTCCCATAATCCGCCCAAGTGGGGTGCGCCGGGGGTATACATTTCCATTCAATGCCTTGTGGCGCGTACTTTTGGACAATATCTGCCGAGACTTCGTTGAGGAAGGTGACGAACTCTACTTCGGTAGCTCGCTTAGCACCAATGAAGGTTGTGCCGTTGTCGCTCATCATTTGCTTCGGGTACCCTCAACGCCCTACAAACCGGCGAAGGCAGCGAGAAAAGCCTTACTAGTGAGATCCGAACACAATTCCAGGTGGATCGCCTTGTAGTGAAGCAAACGAAAACGGCCACATAACCTTTTACGAGGGTTGGAGATCGGAGCATCGAAGCTTTGATTTGAAACGGGCCGGCGAAGTCTACGCCAGTAGTAGTGAAGGGGGGCGCGAAAGTACATCGTTCGGGGGGGAAAGCTGCCATTGTCTGAGATTGCGTTTGTCGCTTATGGATGGTGCAGACTTTACATTGGAAAATACATTTTTTCAGCTGAGGTTTGAGTCGGGGGCTATAGAATTCCTGCCTCATAGCTTGTTGCAGGAGGCGGATGTCCGCATGGAGGAAGCTCTCGTGTAGAAACCTTATATAGAGGGAAGTAAATTAAGCCTTGTCGGGGAGAATGATGGGATGACATTCATTGTAGGTCATGTCGGCGTTTACTAATCGTCCGTTGGCACGGAGAATCCCGTTTGTATCCAGGAAGGGGTCAAGTTCCAGTAGGGGACTTCGCTTTCGATTGGTTTTGAATTTTCGAGGGAAGCTCTTTCGGAAGCGAAGACTCTCGACTGAGTCAAGCGCAGCAGACGGATTTTCGCGCGCATGACGTCGGCGTAAGAGAGGGCGGGATTGTTAGGGGTTCTATTGCCTCCTACAGTATTTCTAATCCGAGTTACAAATTTCAACACGTACGCTGTTACGTGTAGGGCGCAGGGATAGGCGAAGAACCGTTCTAAGACGTCTGCTGACTCTTCCGCTGCATGCAGTGCTTCGACTCGGCGAAGTTCGGGGGGTACAATATTTCTGGCCGTTGGTGTTGGCCAGTCCTCGGGGGGTCGGGAAAGCCACTCTGGACCATTCCACCATAGCGATGAGTTAGCAAGATTGTCGGGGCTGCATCCTCTGGTTCCAAGATCCGCGGGGTTGTCTTTGCTTCGCACATGTCGCCAAGGGACATTTCCAACGATGTCTATGATCTACGCTGTTCGGTTAGAGACGTATTTTTTCCACGAGTGGGGTGGCTTTTCCAACCAGGCTAGCACGATTTCCGAATCGGACCACATGATTAATTTTGTTTGGCTTAGGCCGAGATGGGGTTGGACTACTGCGACTAATTTGGCTAATAAGAGCGCTCCGCATAGCTCCAGGCGTGGCAAACTAATGGTTTTGAGAGGGGCCACTTTGCCTTTGGACACTATAAGGTGAGAGTGGACCTGAGCACCGACGGTACTTCTTAGGTACAGGGTTGCGCAATAAGCCTTTTCTGAGCCGTCGCAGAATTCGTGGAGCTCAACTTGTTGATCGGGCGTAAAATTCATCCATCGGGGTATATGGATGGCTGAGATAGAGGGAAGATTTTGAGAGAACTGCGTCCATTTGGCTAGACGGATGGGTTTGACCTTCTCGTCCCATTCGGTCCCGTATAACCACAATTCTTGCATCAGCATCTTCGCTTGGATCATTATGGGCGTCAGCCACCCTGCGGGATCGAAAAGTTTCGCAATGGAGGAGAGGATTTGCCGCTTCGTGGCTGCAGTGGATGGCGGATTTGAGTCGACGGTATACGAGAATGTATCCGCTAGGGCGTTCCACTGGATGCCCAGGGTCTTGGCGGTGCTAGTCTTTTCGAACTCGAGAGAGTTTGTTTCCAGCAGATCAGTTTTCGATATTTTTCGGAGGATGTTGGGATGGTTTGCCGTGTTCTTTTTTAGGAGAAAGCCGCCTGAATTGAGAGCGTCTATAGTATCTGTTAGGGATTGATCGGCTGATTGGAGATCATGACTGCCAGATAAAATATCGTCAACATACGTCTCGGATTTTAGTATTGGGGCTGCGCGTGGATGGGAATCGGCTACATATTTCGACAGCTTGTGTAGGGTGCGAATAGCCAGGAAAGGCGCGCAATTAACCCCAAAGGTGATCGTTTTTAACTTGTAGTCCTTTATTGGACTGTGTTCGGGGGTTCGGAATATTATCCGTTGGTAGCCTCGGTCATCGGGGTGCAAGAGAATTTGGCGATACATTTTCTCGACATCGCCATTAAACACATATTTATATGTTCGCCATTTTAACAACATAAGTCGGAGATCGGGTTGGAGGGTTGGCCCGGTATATAAAACATCGTTGAAGGAGTGACCGGAACCCGACTTTTTAGAGGCGTTTAATATAACTCTGACTTTTGTTGTCTTCTTGTCTGGCCTTACGACTGCGTGGTGAGGGAGATAGAATGAGCCGTATTTACCCAGGGATTCTATTTCATTGGGACTGCATTCTTCCATGTGGCCTAGGACAGATATTCTTCGAGTACCTGGTCGTATTGCAGCTTGAGATCGCCCTTTTTTGAGAGAGTACGTTCCATGCCATGGAACTGTCGTAGGGCTGCAGTACGGGATTGATCTAGGTCGATATCGTTCGGGAATGTTGATTTAAATGGGAGCTAGACCATGTATCGACCGTCATCCATGCGAGTGGTGGTGCTTTGATAAAATTCTTAGCACATTTTATCTTCTAGGGTTTCCACTCGCGTTCTGGGTATTTCTTCGATTTCCCAGAATTGTCTTAGCTGTTCATTCAGCTGGACATTCGTAACTTCCCACGCTTGAGAGGAGTTTGATCCGACCTTTTCGGGGGTTTGGCCACTTATTATCCAGCCAAATATTGTGTTTTGGGCTAGCAGTGTGGGCGAGATCTTTTCTATGCCATTTAGCATGATTTGAGGGTTGAGATCGCTGCCTAACACCAGATCGATTTTGGAGGGGTTCTGAGAATTCTGGTCTGCTAGCTTGAGGTGTGACCATTTACGCATTTGGTCGTTACTTAGCCTGAGTGTTGGGAGTTGCCTAGTAAGCCGAGGTAGCACTCTTGCCTGGGCCTTTATTTTCACCTTGTGTTCATTTGAGACTAGGGTCAGTGAGCATTACATGTTGGAGGTTTGTACTACTCCGCCTCCCATGCCCGATATTTAAAATAGGGAGTGGGTATATGGGAGGCCTAGCTTGATTTGAGCTTCTGATGAGATGAAGCTACGCTCTGGCCCTTGATCCACTAAGGCTCTGAGAAGTTCCTCGTTGGGATCTGGGTTGGCAAAGTCCTGACTAGTAGCTACTTGAGCTGTTGTTTTCCGAGGGCCATTGGTTTTATGAGATACTCCGGCGTCGTGGAGGGTGGAGTTGTGGCGACATTGGCAGTAGAGGCACGTTCTTGTGCTTGTGCAATTTTTAAGAGGTGGGTTTGGGACAGGCAGTTTTCGCACATATTGTTTTCTCTCATGAATTTTTTCCGTTCAGGGGCTGCCAGCTTTTTGTAATGCAAGCAGCTTTGTAGCGTGTGGGAGGCCTGCTTGCACGTTCTGCAGGCGTAGATTTTTTGGTGCTCGGCCACATGAGCATTTGTGCGATTCTTGGTATAGTTGCTGTTCTGCGGGGGGTTGCGGCTTTGGTTTTGGGTTTGAGCCTGCCTGAACTGGGGATTGTTCTGACTTGGGGAAGGCCTTGAGACGTTGGTGGAGGGTGGATTATATCGGGGTTTGGCTGGTCGCCATTGATCCACCCTTTCCACTATCTCGTAGCGAGTAGTCAGAAACTTATCCATTTGGGACCAGTTCGGTAGGTCTCGTCTGGAGCTTAATGATTGTTCCTAAACCGCAACAGTATTTTCTGGGAGCTTGGACGGTACTAAATAAATTAAAATGAGATCCCAACTCTCTGTAGAGACTTGTTGGGTTGCTAATATTTGGAGACAGTTGTTTACGGAGGATTGTAGTTTTTGGATGTCATCACTGTTTTCCGATTGAATCGCTTTTAGATTCATGAGAATTCGTAATTTATTGTCGACCAGGACTCTTTTATTTTCGTATCGGGATTTCATAGCTTCCCAAGCCAGAGCAAAGTTGGCATCACTTAGTGGGAATTGCTTTACTATCTGGCCGGCTTTACCTTGGGTTTTGTACCTGAGATGGTACAATTTTTGGGCGCTTGAGAGTTTCGGGTGATTGATATAGACCGCTGTGAACATGTCACGGAAGGACGGCCATTGATCATAACTCCCGTAAAAGACTTCGGCGTCACAGGCGGGTACTTTGAGGTGCATCCCGGAATTTTCTTGGGGAGTGGTGGTTGTAGCGGGGACGGGATTTCTTAGTACCCTTAGCTGGAGCTGATCGCCTATTCTTGCCTTTGTGTCTTCATATGCTATAAGGCAGGCGCGGTATTTGCTGAAGGCTGAGGCCTTAAAGTCGTCGGGAAGGTCGTTGTCATCTGACTCTACGACGGCGTCATATGCGCTCTGTAGCCTTTCCCAGAACACATCGATATTTTTGTCTTTTATTTTTAGGGATGCCTCGGTGTTATCCTGGATGTCGGTTGTACCGAACCGGGCGTAGTAATCCGAAAAGAGATCCGTTTCGGATATAAATTTACTTTCGACCACGCTAGCCATTCTGAAGAGGGACTTGCTTAATTTTATTTTGGCTATTTTGGTTATTTTGGAGATTGCCGAGTGTTTATTTCTACGGGAAAACCAAAGGGATAAGTTTTCCTATTGGTCGAGAGTGTAGTAGGTTAGGACCAGTTAGACTCAATTGGGATTAGTCTGGGACAAGTTGGGATGAGCGGCAGAATTCCTTTCTGGGTAATTCAAACTATGTGAATGTGGCCGAATTTGCTGCTGGGTGTCCCGAGTAATACTTATGTGGGAATATGTATTTATATTATACCGCAAGGGACACAAGTTAACTTTGTGAGAGTATGAGTGGGATCTGCCGGTATATATTTTATGGCGTGAAAAATGTATTTTTGGCGGAAAAATTTTATGTAGCCGAGACCCACCAAAATTTACGGGATGGATATATTTTAATATATGTATATTAATGTACAAGGGGCTGGGTTCGTTTATGGCGACGAAGGACCATTGGTTATTTGAGAGGGTGTTACTCACCGATTTACTGTGATAGGACTGGTTAGGGGAAGGGCTCCTTTCTGACCGTGGATGGATGTGGCTGCGTACGGCAGTACTGACGCTTGACGGCGATGTTGGCGCTGATGTGGTGTCACAATGGCCCCAGTTGTTGGAGTAATCCACGAGAATCCGATGCAATGTTACACTGCAGCACGGTACGATCACCACCAATTTATGGTATACGGCTTGTCGCAGGCAAGAAATATGTCCTTTCAGCTATGCTGCTTGACAATTTTCCCAAAAGAACACAAACTTATTTAACGTTGACACTACATTTTCCCAAATTTAAGAGAGCTCTAGATGAACGGATTCGCAGAATTTCTGATTTTTGTTTGTTTAAATTTCACATTTAACCACTTGCACTATAATATAACTTTGATAAGCTGGGGGCAGCACAAAATTTTTGCACTATAATATAACTTTGATAAGCTGGGGGCAGCACAAAATTTTATATATTATTTCTTTTGTAGTTTTTAAGCAAATTTACGCTGAACTTGCAAAATATGATCTTAAGATTAATAATAAGCTGTATGTATGTTGCTGAAAAGGTGGTGGTTTTTTTTGACAGATGGCGATCATGCCAGATCGCCATCCTGTACTTGCGGCGAATTCAATTTGGTGGATTGTGCGCGGTGGAGGCTGCCACACGGCCATGAGGATTCCCAATAGGGAATTTAAAGGTAAATACAATGCATTGATTCTAGGGATACTTCAATATAAAAATATAATTCAATGGTCGAATACAATACAAGATACGGGTTATATATAAATTCAGAGATATTCGATACAATACAATTCAATAATATAATACCAAGTACGGGTTATATATAAATTCATAGAGATACGTATAAAAAAGGAGAAAGATGGGACGGGTGACAGCCTACACCGCGTAACCACTGTTTTTTTTTTTTTGGTTTATAAGATATATCCTTTTTATTCCTTTTTGCTAAATTTAACTTTAATTAGCTACATTTGCTTTTTTTCTTCATTATTTCTTTTTCCAATTTTTATATTTTTTTCTAAACTACATTCTGAGGTTAACGTTTTGGAATTTAAGTTCAACCCGTGCTAGATTGAGTTTAAAATATTTTGTTTGTTTTATTTTTTTTAAACTTATTAAATTTTCCTTTATAATTCCTTTTTTGATACGTGGAATTTGGTTTCTTCTTAATTTTTGAAGGGTTCTGGGTTTTTGTCTTTATAATTTATTTTTTTTTTTGTTTAATTACATATTTTTTTTTTGTTGCCTTGCATTAAATTTCAGCCTGGGCTCTGAATTAAGTCGAATTTAGTTTTGTATTTAAACATTCCTTTTTCTTCCCTTTTTCCCACTTTTTAATTCAGTATCATTCTTTTTGGAACTTCGGTTATTTATATTATTTTTATTTACTTTCACTAGTTCATAGACATACTAGTTCATAAGTTTTCAGCATTTAAAATTTCTGAATTTTTGGTTAACCTGTTCGTGGGCTAGGTTGAAATTTTTTGATTCCAAATAGATTTCCTATTATATTGTTTTTATTACTTTTGAATTCCTTTTCTATTATTACCTACGTTTTAAGATTGTTTTCTTTTGAATTTCAAAAATTTTCCTATATTTTTTTTTTACAACTACTATCTGTTGTGCCGTAACCTATAATAGTTTCTTTTCCCCTTTATACAATTTTTTTTTATAGTATATTTTTGTTTTGGTTATAAATCATTTCAGTTTTGAATTCATTTTGAAATTATTTGTATAATTTTGTTTTCCAGCCCTTGGTCTAGGCTTCGATTTTTTTGGTTTATTTGTTTTGGGATTCTAGTCGAAAACTTGTTTCCTTTACTTGTGACCCGTAACCCTTATACCCACTTTCGGTCCACACATCGTTTGGCGAGTCGAACCTCGTAATAGTGGAGAAAGTTCCTTGTATGGGAGGGGACACACAGGAAGAAGTTGTTGGTGGACTGGGGTTGAATACGGATCGAATAGTGACTCGAAGTGTCACCAGGGCGTTACGGAACGAAGTCGTCGGATTCATTTTAACCCAAATCGATACGGGCATACCTCATTCCGAGTGCTTACCAACGGACCTAATTAACAGGTGCGCTTCGCAGGTTTTTAGGTCATCGGGGGAACAGATAGTTCAATCAGTCCGTCCGTCTAGTTTTAGAGTAACCGAAACGTTTTCACTTTCCGGGGGTGGATGGTCGTTTTTCGAGAAAAATCGACGGTCTTTTCAATATGTCCGACACGGAGCAAGAGGGAGCAGTTGGTGGAGTGATTGGCGGATCAGGACCCGGGGCTATCTCTAAACGCAAGGAGCCATCAAACGACCAGGGTGCTGATGTTGCTGAACAGCGGCAAGGCGGACCAACTTCAACGGCCATCAACATAAATCAGCTGAGCCATATGGTGGCAATAATGGCGCAACAAAATGAAGTGATGGTGCAGTATATGGCCGAGGTCTGCAATATCCGCGACAACATTTGCAAACCTCAGTAACCGAGTCGCTGTGATGGAAGCCTCGGCACAAGGGATAGGAAACCGGCCTGGTCAGTCATCGACTCCAGAGAGGAATAGTAGGGATGAAGCAGCCAACCAGCGTGTCGACTCAAATGCTACGTTGGGGGTTCAGGTTCATCGAGCAACACGCAGGACCCACCGAAATGGAAGAAGAGTTTGACGGTACGAGTAAGGGAATAACAGTGGAGAGCTTTCTGTTTAGAATTGAGAAGTTGCGACAGCAACATAATATTTCACACTTACAGCTCTTCACCGACTACATTGTCTCGTAACGGGCTCTGCCTTGAAGTGGTACTGGCAGGTCTTAGAGGACCACTCGGACGAACCCGAGTTTGCGTACTCCGAGCTAAGGGCGGAGCTGCTAGCCCACTTCAAGACAGCAGAGTCCGATTATGAGATAATCCGCGAGATAATGGAACGCAAACTACAGCCACTGGAAGGGTTCGACGACTTCTACGGTGAGGTACATAATTTGACTATCCGGCTCCGGAAAAGTATCCCAGAGAAGGAGCTGGTAGGGATAGTTAGGGGGAACCTGAAACCCCACTTGGCAAATTTAAAGTTTGCGTCGAAGTTCGACACGATGGCTGGGTTAAGGGCTGAGTGTAGGCGAGCGGAACGGCTCATAAAAGAAAATAAAAGTAGGGTCAAAGCCGTTAGTGAGTTAATGTATCCCGAAGCGACACCTGCGGATGAGGAAGTAAAGCAGGCTCCCGTAGATGCGAGCATGAACAATAAAATCCAGCGTAAAGCGCAGTTCCAGCAACAAACGACCACAACAATTTAAGAAAATTCGGAAAAGCCGAAGGCAACGTTCAACCCTAATCTCACCACCAATGCTTTTTGTGCGTCCCCTTACCATTTAATGTTGTGTTATACGTGTGGTATGCCTGTCGACTTTTTTGTAAAGAATCCGTACGAGCTAAAGAAAGAAAATCATTGTAAGTTCCTGTTCCATAATACGATCTGTTTTGCGTGTGGTAAGGATACGTCTTTTTTGTGTTTAAGAAGGGAAACTCCCAACTGGCGGAGAAAGCCGAGCCAAAAAGTCTACACCAGAGGAAAATAGACTATGAGGAAGCTAGGCATAGTACTTTTTTGGAAGAAATTCCTATAAAGAAGAGGAGTTACGATAAAATTAAGAAGATGCGCGAAAAGCGAAAAATGATGAAAAGAATTCACCATAAGATTATGTCAACTATCGTAACTCTCAAGGGAGATAATCGCTTCTTTGCGAAAACTAAGATTGGAGGCAAGGATGTCCTAGCTTTGTTAGATTCGGGGGCTGGCGCGAATTGTCTAGATAAAAATTATGAAAAATTGATAGAAGGCAGATAGGATAGCATCATCCAACAGGAGGTTTATTTAGGGATAGACTTTTGGCAGGCTTTCGACCTAGATGTTGTTAATCGAGGAACGATGGTGCGTTCAACCCGCACTGTCGTTGCGAAACTAGTACCCGCTGAGGGCGATTTGTCGATTGATGCCGTGCAACATGTCCTCACGAAATAGCAAAGTATTGCCTTAGAAAGGGCCAAGGCGCAGTTTACATCCTTTGCTGTATTAGGGTTGGGGAAAACCAACGTGGAGGAACACGTGATTGAGGTCTCGGATGAGAATATCCCCGTGAAACAGAGGCACTATCCGATATCACCGGCAATACATTTGCAGAGCTAGACCGCATGCTGGGTCTAGGAGTGATTAAGGAGAGCAATAGCAGTTGGAGCTCTCCCGTATCGATGGTAATAAAGGGTGAAAAGAAGCGTCTTTTTCTCGATGCGAGGAAGGTGAATGAGCGAATTACAAAGAACGCTTATCCCCTTACGAACATTGATGGGATTCTCAGCTGACTCCAAGATACCTGGTTCATGTCGGCCATCGACCTAAAGATGCCTTTTGGCAGATAATAATGAACAAGGTTATACCCGCTTCTTTACGTGATTGTGTTTTTGTGTATTTAGACGATTTTTTAGCTTGTTCTGTAGATTTTTCGTAGCATTTAGGTTTGTTGGAAAAGGTCGCTAAATGTTTACGTGAAGCCAGCCTTACTATAAATGTCGAGAAAGGCAAGTTTTTTTCAAGGAAGTTAGGTACCTAGGTTATGTAGTGGCCGATGGATGCATCCGAACCGATGCGAACAAGGTTGCGGCTGTGAGGGATTTACCCGAACCAAAAAAGCCAAAACAGCTTCAACGGTTCCTAGGGATGTCAGGCTGGTACCGCCGTTTTATCCAAGACTACGCAACCATTGCAGCGCCGCTGCACGATTGTCCCACAAAAGAAAAAATCAAAAGGTTTACGATGACAGAAGCAGCAGGAAAGTCGTTTGAGCGACTAAAAGAGAGGTTGATTTCCCCTCCCGTACTGGTACACACCGACTTTGACAGACGCTTTTACATCCAGTGCGATGCTTCGACAGTGGGCGGGGTACTCTTTCAGTGAGACGACGAGAACAACGGACGACCTATAGCTTACATTTCCGCCAAACTAAACAAAGCGCAGCGTAATTATAGTATCACCGAGCTTGAGTGCTACGCTGCGGTGAAAAGTGTGAAAATATTTAGGCCGTACGTCAAAGGTTTACCCCTCACCATCATAACCGACCACGCGAGCCTTAAATGGTTGATGAACCAAAAGGACCTAGGAAGGGGCTAAGGAACGTACTTACCCGCATTTTCAAACATTTTTAAAGGGAGTGATTGGAAATTTTGAAACGCATATGTTCCAACGACATATGTAGCGCACTGTATTGCTGTGGAATGTCATAGAGAGAATGGAAAGAGAGAGAACGAGAGAAAGAGAGAGGGAGAGACTTTTCCAGGCTAGAGAGTGATCGTGGCCTGCAAAGACATTACCGATAGAGCGAAGGCCAACGCCAACGCCAACATTCAACAGCGGAAGTCAGCCGACGTCAGTAGCAGCGAACGCCAATCAAAGCCAGCAGCAGCTAAAGCATCGCCACTTTCAGCAACGCCGACAGCAACACCAGCGACGTCACCACCGCCAAAGCCCCAGGAGGGTCGAAGGAAAACATTTGTTATTGATAATTTTTTTTCAACCATTTGTTAATTTGAAAATTTTGGAAGTATTGCTATTTATTATTTTTCGAAAAAAAGATTTTTTTTGCTATAGACACGTGGTTAACACTTTTTCTCTTTGGTTAACACGTAAGCACATTTTTGTTTGCCTCTAAGATAGACTTCGGGTTTTATGTTTTTTTTTTTTTTTTGATAGTTTCTACGTTACCTTTTTTTGTTTCTTTTTTTTTTTTTGCACACGGATTCCTTTGTTTTTTTTCGGTATTCAAACAAATTCTTTATTTCCACGCACTGGCATATGCAAAATACTAGTAATTAATTAGTAAGCAAATTTTTGTAAGTCGCTTACATATTCTTTCTTTTTTTTGATTTTTTCTCCGTTCCTTTTTATTTTTCTTGCCTTTTTTTGGCCACACAATTTAGTGATCCACTCGATGCCCGCTAGCACGAGTTAGTGAGCGTGGAGTCGGTTGCAAAATTCCATTGAACCTTACTTAGGCAATGAACGTATGGTATTTGTACGAGTAGGAGAAGCCATGTGTATGTAACATTTTCCTAACTCACAGGTCCGCCACAGCTTGAAGGCCCCTACAATGCTGATGTGCTGAGAACAGGTGGGTGAGAAAATGAAGTAGAAAAAAACAGGAAAAAATCATATTCTTCTCTTTGCATATATACGTACGCAAGCATTGACCTATATACATACCTCTGTACATGATACCTTAGCCTAGGTCAAAAATTTGCATTAACTTTGGCTGCTTCGGTTTCTTTTTATATATATACATACCGAAATATCTTTTTGCTATTTATTGAAAGGAAAGATATAACAATAATTTTTTTAAAGAAGCAAAGTATGTTGCTAATGCAGAGTGCATTAGGGTGCGACGACTTGTACGTCAGTATTTTTCATTTACTTATATTTGAATTTTTGTATAATTTTTTTGCTTCAATCTTGATTGGTATGTGAATTCATCCTAGAAGAATTGCTTAAAAATTTTGATTTTTTTTTTTATATATGCATACTTTATTACTAAATAGAATTGTCAAAACATTTGTATTCCTTTTTTTTGCGATAACTTTTATAAACGTATGATAAGGCCTATCGGTTAGGGTAGCATATAATTATTTTGGTTGCGGTATTATCATTAAATAAAAGAAATGTTAATAACGTTATCAAATCTTACAGGTTGAAATTATAGTTATTTCTGTAATGGGGGGCTAAAGTTTCAACTTTTTGGTGTGGGTGTTGTTCCCGGTAGGAAGAGGGGAAGTGGGAGGGACAATGACGTGAAAGACCCTTAGACAGACGAAATTGAGTCAGGTATAGGGGGCACTGTAAAGTAATGGGAGTAAGCACAGTGCTCAAGGCTTCGCGCGAGCTGCGCTGAAGAGGGTGGGTAGACTCCCCCTGACTCTGGAGGGCCTTCTTTCCTTTTTTCACTTCCTACTTTCCCTCTATTTATGTATTCTCCTCTAGGTATGAACCACTTTGTTTGTTATAACTGCGGGTAAGGCAGGTGTGCAAAACCCCACTCAATTCGACGAGCCAGCAGGGGCTTGCAACCATGCCACATGCCACCTCCACCTCACCACCAAAAGCCAGTTATCATAACAATGGCGCGAGTCAGTCACAAAAACAAAAAAATACAATAATTAAGTTATAACTGTTCCTAGCGGCGGGGACCTCCCCCCTTTTAAATCAAATATAGCTAGTAGATCCTCATAGACTATTGACTATATTTGGGCCAAATTTCATCCAAATCCGTGCAGCCGATCGTGCGTTATTGATGCACCAACGCAAACGTCTGGACACACAAACATCCAAACTATCCCATTTATAATATATTTGCCTATACCCGCGGCCCCGTCCGCAAGGAGAAAATGAAATATATGAGCTATTCAAATTAACCTGCTTATCAAATTATCTGTTTAAAAAAATTTTCTCTGTCTAATGCATTTTATTTTTGTAATTGAGTAAAAAAAACTAAATGAGCTGATAAACTGATAGGATGCCCAAATGATTCCGAAATTATCCAGAAAAAGCCACGAAATTACCCCCACTCTATCGCTGACGGATCCCGAAAACCATCCAGAAAAGCGCCGGAAGGGTCTCCAAAAGTTCCCGGAATAGTCCCAAAAAAATCCCAAATGACAACGATACGATTTTAGGCTATAGATTTTACACCAGAGGGGAAGGAGGGTGGGGGGGGGGGGGTGAGGATAGGGTGTGTGTCACTCCTCACTTTGCAAGCCCTCGACTTAATATACCCATCGACCTAAAAGATGCCTTTTGGCAGATACCATTGGAGAAGAAGTCTCGAGAGAAGACAGCATTTACAGTGCCAGGGCGTCCCCTTTACCAGTACACAGTCATGCCGTTTGGACTGTGTAATGCAGCACAAAGAATGTGTAGACCAATGGACAAGGTTATACCCGCTTCTTTACGTGATTGTGTTTTTGTGTATTTAGACGATTTTTAGTTTGTTCTGTAGATTTTTCGTCGCATTTAGGTTTGTTGGAAAAGGTCGCACGACTGTCCCACAAAAGAAAAAATCAAAAGATTTACGATGACAGAAGAAGCAAGAAAGTCGTTTGAGCGACTAAAAGAGAGCTTGATTACCGCTTCCGTACTGGTACGCCCTAACTTTGACAGACGCTTTTACATCCAGTGCGATGCTTCGACAGACGGAGTGGGCGGGATACACTTTCAGTTAGACGACGAGAACAACGAACGGCCTATAGCTTACATTTCCGCCAAACTAAACAAAGCGCAGCGTAATTATAATATCACCGAGCTTGAGTGCTACGCTGCGGTGATAAGTGTGAAAATATTTAGGCCGCACGTCGAAGGGGTAAACATTCACCATCATAATCGACCACGCGAGTCTTAAATGGTTGATGAACCAAAAAACCTAGGAAGGGGCTAAGGAACGTACTTACCCACATTTTCAAACATTTTTAAAGGGAGTGATTGGAAATTTTGAAACACATATGTTCCAACGACATATGTAGCGCACTGTATTGCCGCGGAATGTCATAGAGAGAATGGAAAGAGAAAGAACGAGAGAAAGAGAGAGGGAGAGACTTTTCCAGGCTAGAGAGTGATCGTGGCCTGCAAGCGACATTACCGATAGAGCGAAGGCCAGCGCCAACGCCAACGCCAACATTCAACAGCGGAAGTCAGACAACGTCAGTAGCAGCGAACGCCAACCAAAGCGAGCAGCAGCGACAGCATCGCCACCTTCAGCAACGCCGACAGCAACACCAGCGACGTCACCACCACCAAAGCCCCAGGAGGGCCGAGGGAAAACATTTCTTATTGATAATTTTTTCTCAACCATTTATTAATTTGAAAACTTTGGTAGTATTGCCATTTATTAAGTTTTGAAAAAAAAATTTTTTTGTTATAGACACGTGGTTAGCACTTTTTCTCTTTGGTTAACACGTAAGCACATTTTTGTTTACCTCTAAGATAGACTTCGGGTTTTATTTTTTTTTTTGGTAGTTTCTACGTTACCTTTTTTGTTTTTTTTTTTTTTTCGCACGTGGATTCCTTTGTTTTTTTGCGGTATTCCAACAAATTTTTTATTTCCACGCACTGGCATATGCAAAATACTAGTAATTAATTAGTAAGCACATTTTTGTAAGTCGCTTACATATTCTGTTTTTTTTTTTGATTTTTTCTCCGTTAATTTTTATTTTTCTTGTCTTTTTTTGGACACACAATTTAGTGACCCACTCGATGCCCGCTAGCACGAGTTAGTGAGCGTGGAGTCGGTTGCAAAATTCCATTGAGCCTTACTTAGGCAATGAACGTATGGTATTTGAACGAGTAGGAAGAACCATGTGTATGTAAAATTTTCCTCACTTACAGGTCCCCCACAGCTTGAAGGCACCTACAATGCTCATGTGCTGAGAACAGGTGGGTGAGAAAATGAAGAAAAAAAATCATATTCTTCTCTTTGCATATACAAGTACGCAAGCATTGACCTATATACAGCGGTGTGAAGTTAGCCCCCCCCAACTAAAAATTTTTAATTTTTTAAAATGCTAATCGTTTGATAGTCGTTTGATAATGATTGATACGCTTCTATTTTCGTTTGATAGTTATTCGTTTGTTAGAAAAAAAAAAATTTAAATATCTATGTGAAGTTAGCCCCCCCAACTAAAAATTTTTAATTTTTTAAAACGCTAATGGTTTGATAGTCGTTTGATAATGATTGATACACTTCGATATTCGTTTGATAGTTATTCGTTTGTTAGAAAAACGAAATTTTTTAAAATATCTATGTGAAGTTAGCCCCCCCCAACTAAAAATTTTTAATTTTTTAAAACGCTAATCGTTTGATAGTCGTTTGATAATGATTGATACACTTCGATATTCGTTTGATAGTTATTCGTTTGTTAGAAAAACGAAATTTTTTAAAATATCTATGTGAAGTTAGCCCCCCCAACTAAAAATTTTTAATTTTTTAAAACGCTAATCGTTTGATAGTCGTTTGATAATGATTGATACACTTCGATATTCGTTTGATAGTTATTCGTTTGTTAGAAAAACGACATTTTTTAAAATATCTATGTGAAGTTAGCCCCCCCAACTAAAAATTTTTAATTTTTTAAAACGCTAATCGTTTGATAGTCGTTTGATAATGATTGATACACTTCGATATTCGTTTGATAGTTATTCGTTTGTTAGAAAAACGACATTTTTTAAAATATCTATGTGAAGTTAGCCCCCCCAACTAAAAATTTTTAATTTTTTAAAACGCTAATCGTTTGATAGTCGTTTGATAATGATTGATACACTTCGATATTCGTTTGATAGTTATTCGTTTGTTAGAAAAACGACATTTTTTAAAATATCTATGTGAAGTTAGCCCCCCCAACTAAAAATTTTTAATTTTTTAAAACGCTAATCGTTTGATAGTCGTTTGATAATGATTGATACACTTCGATATTCGTTTGTTAGAAAAACGAAATTTTTTAAAATATCTATGTGAAGTTAGCCCCCCCAACTAAAAATTTTTAATTTTTTAAAACGCTAATCGTTTGATAGTCGTTTGATAATGATTGATACACTTCGATATTCGTTTGATAGTTATTCGTTTGTTAGAAAAACGACATTTTTTAAAATATCTATGTGAAGTTAGCCCCCCCAACTAAAAATTTTTAATTTTTTAAAACGCTAATCGTTTGATAGTCGTTTGATAATGATTGATACACTTCGATATTCGTTTGATAGTTATTCGTTTGTTAGAAAAACGAAATTTTTTAAAATATCTATGTGAAGTTAGCCCCCCCCCCCCCCCCCAACTAAAAATTTTTAATTTTTTAAAACGCTAATCGTTTGATAGTCGTTTGATAATGATTGATACACTTCGATATTCGTTTGATAGTTATTCGTTTGTTAGAAAAACGACATTTTTTAAAATATCTATGTGAAGTTAGCCCCCCCAACTAAAAATTTTTAATTTTTTAAAACGCTAATCGTTTGATAGTCGTTTGATAATGATTGATACACTTCGATATTCGTTTGATAGTTATTCGTTTGTTAGAAAAACGACATTTTTTAAAATATCTATGTGAAGTTAGCCCCCCCAACTAAAAATTTTTAATTTTTTAAAACGCTAATCGTTTGATAATGATTGATACACTTCGATATTCGTTTGATAGTTATTCGTTTGTTAGAAAAACGACATTTTTTAAAATATCTATGTGAAGTTAGCCCCCCCAACTAAAAATTTTTAATTTTTTAAAACGCTAATCGTTTGATAGTCGTTTGATAATGATTGATACACTTCGATATTCGTTTGATAGTTATTCGTTTGTTAGAAAAACGACATTTTTTAAAATATCTATGTGAAGTTAGCCCCCCCAACTAAAAATTTTTAATATTTTAAAACGCTAATCGTTTGATAATGTTTGATACGCTTTTATATGCGTTTGATAGTTATTCGTTCGTTAAAAAAAATTTAAATATCTACATATGTCAAATTGCCCCCAGTTGATAATTTTTCAGGCTCTAGAGGTCTAGGGGCTCGAAGCGATGTCTATGTCATTCTCTGGTTAATAATACGTGATAATACAACTGGCTGCACTCCCCTCGTTGCGGCTCTTAAGTTAGAAGGGCATACAAATTTTATGTCATTTTTATATATAGGAAGAAGATAAACATTAATTTCAGGGTACCTCTTATCCGTAGTTTTGATTATATCTGTTAAACGGCTTTAAATAAACCAAATAGTTTACTTTTATGTCATCAGCATCTTTATTTGATATCCATTTTGTACAATTACATAAAAAATTCCGGGGTCCCTAATATGGGTTTCGACACCATAGGCAATAATAATAAAAAAGACTTTAGCCGATTGTCATATCCAATAGGTATACAAAATTTCATGAGAATCGGTCCAGCTGTTTCGGAGGAGTATGGTAACGAAAATTGGGCCACGAGAATTTTATAAGGAGAGTTACATACAAATGTACAAACTTACATACAGGTTCAATTAATAAAAGAGTGTTAAAAATATTAAAATTTCATGTGAAGTTAATCCCCCAATTGATAAGTTATAATTTT